>NC_141769.1:15242500-15593500 GCF_051362555.1 Lingula anatina | reverse complement strand
GTAAAAGGACCAATATGAGTTAGGCCCCTTTCGCATACGGACCAAAAGTGTAAGGCGTGAAAACGAGTGAACGATGTATTTAAACCGTATACACATGAAATCAGAGTTGCCAGTGATATTTTCTGACACCAGATTAGATGCCACAAAAGTTGAACGGGTTTCTTGATTGGTTAGGGCTGCATAGATTTTCCTCTGGGGGCTGTGTGGATCGGAACTCACTATTTTCCAATATTGTGAGTCTTTCCAAGAGCAGAACGACCAATCAAAGTTACAGCTACTGATGACGTCACCAGATCGTCCACTCACAGCTCCAGAAGTGTCATCATCTTGAGTACAGGCTCGAACGATGACGTCATCTACTGCTAAAAACATTTGTGGGTCATTTGAAAGTGACCCCTCAATTTGGACTTGGTAGGCTTCAAACGACTGGGGTAGGGGAATGACCATCGTCCTCCAGGATATAAATGTGCTAGCTTTGTATTTCCAAAGTTCAGTTTGGTTTTTGGACACCCAGTCTTGTACTTTGATGGACAAAGAAGGGGGAGCTTTTTGCTTTTTAGCACAGTGTGTCTTTACCCCAGCACTGAAATGGAATTCCAAGCACTGAGAACTGCTCCTTTCTACGATAGGGGATCTAGCTCTCGCTGAGAGTGTATCAGAACTGTCCTCTCCAGAATAGTTTAAATAAAGAAAATATTTGCCTCTGGGTGTTGGTGCAGGGTCATTGACCAAGGGGATGCCATCACCCTCTCTTGGAAAGTCCAAGTTCGATGTTCTCGTCCAGTCTGCATTTCCCCGAATCTGTTCCGTTCTAAAACCGCACAAATCATCTTCTTCAAAACCGCAAGACAGCGCAACACCTCTGGCACATCTAGGAGTACTTCCACTCCAATCTCCACTGTCCTTGCATTTTAAAGATGGTTTACCCACCATTCTGAAGCCATCGTCACATTTGAAGTACACGGTTCTACCTGGGTTGAACTCATCCCCATATCTCTCCCCGTGTTGAGGAACACCGGGATCCACACAAGCCTTTATTGGTAGGCATTCAGAGATGCTAGAGGCACCTCGAGTCTTAGTTGAAGTATCACTGGGGCACTGAATGCAATCCAACTGCCCTTGATTCGGTTGATAGAATCCAATGTCACAAAGAAAGCATTGTTTTGGATCCATGTAAAAAGTGCCTGGCTGACACTCAACACACGCTGAAAAGTCGGAGGTGAAAATGGACCCCAATGGACAACCGCGCCCCCCTGTGGCCTGTGTTGACGAGATATCAGGCGGAATGAATTGGCCGTCAATAATGATACCGATCTCCCCATTTTCAACCTTTGATTTGAAATCTTGACCAAGTTTGACCATTTCGTCGTACACTTGCTTTGCCTCGCGTGACTTCACGTCAGTTCCGAGGTATTTTCCGTGAGATCCCACCGTCAACTTTGAAGTTGCATTATCAGGAGCTACTATACATTCAATGATTTTCGGGGGCTGGAAACTACACAATTGAGCCTGGTGGCAAATTGATGACCCTACGAATGTATCAAAATGGGTCTTTATTTGTTCAGCTGCGTCGGAATATTCTGGAGAATCGCAACTTATTGGCCTTGGCAATGGAAACTCTGTTTGTAGATAAAATTGCAAGTCATTTTCCTTTAGCTCAGCACAGTTGGGCAGGGTGCCATTAGGGTTATCTGTGGTTTGATGTGGCCACAGGAACGCTGTGAGAGGACCACACGTGTACTTCTCCAAAACTGGACTGCTGAAGGCATAACCATCAGCGCACGTCAGACTGCATGTGGTGGCGTCATTTTCCTTCTGGCACTGCAGGGCGGAGTTATTTGGGGCGACTAAAGGGACACAAGAGCGACATAACTCTGTATTACATGGTTTCTTCTCGACCTGACCGGGTGTCGGACAGAATTCCGCATCTGCCACGCAACTTCTGGTCCTCATTTTATGCCCACCACCGCACGTGACACTGCACTCGCCCCACGCTGTCCAAGCCCCCCAAATGCGACGTGTAATACAATCATCATATTGTTTGGACCCTGTCAAGAGCGTTGTCTCTCCGTTCGGGCAAGTTTTACATGACGTCTGCCCGCTTTCATTTTGATACGAGCCAAGGGGGCAGAGCGTGCACACTTTCGAAGTCGAGTTGTAATAAGTTCCTTGTGGACACGCGATGCATGCGAGATTAATGTCACTTTTCACAGTGCCTTCTTTGCATTGAATATCAATACCATACTTGGATCTAGATATCTTAGAAATACCGACATTGCTCGACGCTGTTTCTGTGGCTCTGTTAAGGGCGGAAAATATCCCGTAAAGAGTTTGGCGGCGTTCAAAACCAGACGCAGTAGGAATTCTTTTCACCAAGACCTCAATGGTAACCTGGGCAGTGCCCTCTCCGGTACCTCCAAGGACGCTGTCATTAATGCGCTGGTGTTCAACAAGTTCTTGAAGACTTCTCTTTTTCCTTTCATTTTTGGAACAATTGATGCGCACAGTAAAATTTTCTATGACGTCTTGGTATTCATCCTTCAGGAAAGTCGGTAGTTCAGCAATCATACTCTCTTTTAGTTTTGCAAGGGAGCTATTATCATTACAACTCACGTTAAATGTGCTTGTATGGAAAAGTCCAAGAAAATCGTCCGGCATTTTGGAACACGGCGGTATGGTAAGGGATGGTTTCCAAACCCCGTCGTCAGTGCTGCACCAGTAGAACCCCCGGTCCGTTTGATAAAACATGGCGTTGTCGTAACCAGGATTACAGTACGCTCTACATATGATCTTATTGTTCCCTGTGCATGACACATACCCGTTGCCCGGCGGCGGGATATCTGGACAACGATGGACACACACTGGAGATATGTTCTCAGACCAAGTCCCATTTGCAGTACACTCTGTTCTGGCTGTTGATATATCTCGGGTTTCACCGGGTATCACCAGGGCATAGCCTTGTTTTGAGCACCGGAAGTTACACTGTGTTCCATAGATGTTTCCAGGCGGATCGCATTCCATTTCCCCGTGTTCAGGGGCTGTCATGTTGCTTGGACACCTTGTCACACTGACGGTGACGGTAAAGCTGCAGTCGTGAGGTTTGCCCTGGGCATCGTTTCCGCGGTAAACAATTTTGTAGACCCCTGAAATAATGAGAAATACGGTCACTCCAAACTGATCATTAAGGGGAAACGGGCAATACTTTTGTATTAATCTTAATTTAAAGCTCGCAATTTTAATTACAGAATTACTCACAAAATTATTGCAAAAAAGATCACATTGAGGTACAATTTTTTCAGTCTGCATTTTAGAACGATCTTGAATATAAGATGCTTTGTCAGGGTAGCAAATTATGTGAGTAGAGGTATTAAAGGACTGGTGTTGAAATTACCTGGAACATTGATTCAAAAGAGGTAGGCCATTTTCCCCGCAATTTACCCATGCTATATTGTGTTTAGGTATGTTCTGTCTGATATTCACCCTGCTACATTGCTGCATAATAGCATTTCTACTCTGTATGTAACGTAATTTTGATTTGACTGTCTATGTCTAGTTATCAACCAAACATACATGTAAAAATAATTGTAATATTTCTTACAGAAACAATTTATCAGTCTGTTATGAATTTTACATTTCAGTCATACATATTTATAGGTGCGTTTTTAATTTCATGAGGCTTGCGTGGGATTGCTATGTTTTTCTTGAAATGCTTTTGTGTTTTCTATTTTAAAGTAAAAATTTCCTGACTCGACAATGGTCTGAGAATGCGGATACATGTGTATTGTTCAGTCGCTATGTGTAGAATATTGCAAAGTTTTTTTTGTAAATAAATAGCTAAAAAGTACATTATCTTAAGACTGGTTGTTCGAGATATGGTCCATTTTAGAATTGTCTTTAATTATTTTCGGTTGATGTACATTGTAACATAGCGATCAGGTTGTACAGTAGTTTTTTTAGCTTTATGTGTTTGCTAAACATAAGTTCCGGTTTGATGTTTTTAACCCTACAGCTCTTCTAGATTATTTGATAAGTGATAGATATAATTCAAAATTCACTATAAAAATACTGCAACGATGATACTTGATACGATGTTCATTTCTTTCGTTAAGAGCTAGCTAGCTTTCGTACTATGCCATTATCAGTTTCAAATGTTTTTGATTATTGTGGTAATGTGATACATGTAAAATACCAAACTTGGAAAATGACAACTATTTTTAATTACGTACTATGCGTCATTGGATCCATTGACATATCCAAAATTAAATTGTGGAAATAAATAATTACTATTACAATCCGTTCTTGCTGGATTTTACATTATGAATTCGATTTTTAAGGACAAATAAACGTTTGCATACCCTCTGCTAGCGCTCCGCCAAGCTCTGGCCCTTGGACGCGTTCCGGCGGACTCCCATACGTTGCCCTTACAAACTCAGCAGACGTGTAAGCGGTGGTTCGCCCTCGTGATGCCGTGTAGAACCTATCAGGGGGGCATGTCAGTACGTAGGGGGGGTGGTCAGGAGTACCAGGGGGTGGCCGCCCTCCTCCCTTTTTCCAATTCTGATTCGCTGCTGCCGCGATGGAGACCACGGCGATCGTTGTTATCGCGGTCATCACGGGGATAATGACCGCTGCCGGGTGGCACACTTCCGAATTTCGTATGAGAAACGCTATAATAACAATAGCTATGGTCAGTAGCAGTGCCTTCTTCATTATGTTTTTGCTTTACAACAACAACTTTCAGTGTTTTGCCCTTGTGTATACTTCAGTTGACGTTAGAGCTTTGGTTTTACAGGAACCTGACCTCAGTTCACAGCGAAGTCGGGAACTCCGTGACAACTGAAACACGAAGTAGTTCTTACATCTACGCTCTGTCACTGCATCTTATTTATATCTCACCCGGTGACTGGGCTGCTGAAGTCAGAATGTTAATGCGTCCTTGTTCAGTAATTAAGACAAGTATGTCAAGGATTTGCCCGCGAGGATTTCAGTTTTATTTCCAAGCAAAAAACACACATGCAATGTCACCTTGGCTGATATTGCCCCAGCGGATGTTTTTCTTCCCTTTCCTTGTTTCTATCTAAATTACAAGATCTTCGAAGAATTAGAACGGAGCACCATGCGCAAATTCATGTGTTTATTAAACATCTATGCCGGTTAAGAACAAGCAAAGTCACCTTGCATCCTATTTACAGGAACTTGATTATTTGTAAAGGAAATTAGTTACAGACAATTTCACGTTAAAAACGTGAATCAGATCAGATGACCTGGCGGTATACATTGAGCTACTGACACTGGTTGGAAACTGACCTAACCGACAGTACTGTTATTGATGGCCTTTTATTGTACGTAAGTACACGTTATTTATGTATTCTGTCCTATTTCTTTGATAATTTTTTAGGGGGAGGGGGGGGGGCTTTAGTAAGGAAAGCATCAAAATTATATTGTCGACTTGTACTTGTCAACGATCTGTTTGATTTTTTAACAGCGGGCATCTTACTTTTCTTATTATTTATACGGTAACTGCTTAATGCATTGGTTGAAGGAGAGAAGGAGTGATTTTTCGTATCTCTTCTCCTCTCCTTCTCTATTTCTAATATTCTGTATTCACCTGCAGTATTGTAAAATAGCTGCAGTACAGAAAGAAACGTAGAAAAATAATGCTTTGGGCTAAATAAAGATATCAAAAACTGTGCTATCGCGATCTTTCTGACTGCCAAAAAAGCTCAGTAAAGTCGTTGGTTTAGGACATGGTTTTGTTCATAAAATATTCCCCTTGGATATGTGGCATCCTTTGATGTCTCGATGGGCACATAAAAATGCCACGCTGCTAACATTAATCGCGAGTCCTTTTCGTTTATAAATTTCTGAATGTCATTTGAGTCAATGCAGTGCTTGATGATGATAAACATTCTAGGCGGGAAACCATAAAGGCACCGCTCCTCCACCGTTTAAGTGATAACTTTTCATGTGAGATCCAAAATTCCACAATAAATACATTGTAAACTACACATAGAAATATCCAAAAAAAATTCCATTTTACATTTACCACCAAAATGGCTGCTATAAGAATTATACTGAAATCGGAACTTGTTGTTGGACCGCCTGGACCTTCATAGATGGCTATGTTCCGTAATAATCTTATTATTAAAAAAGGGCATATTTTCATATGTTGGTTTACTGGTATATATTTTGTATATTATATTGCTGGAAAAACAACTGGAATATTTGTTTCAGGCACAAGTGTACTTGTGCACAAGTGTACGTATATTAAATTGGTCACAGCCAAAAATTACCAGTAGTTTAAAAAACAGCATTGTAGGTGAACTGGTCAAGAAAGTTATTCCACTTAGCCCTTTTCTCCAGTTAAATGCACTGTCCTTTGATTATTGCTTTTCGTGAACTTTAAGAACCAAAGAAACCAAAACATGGGCTGGCAGGGCATGTTCTGGGTCTGTTAACAAGTACACGTTTGAAAATATCATGTAATGAATTATACAGAACTTAGACATTAAACTGCGTTATACCCCACATTAATGTTAAAAATCAAGTTAGAAAGCACGTACGCCTAAATTTATGATTAATGTGACGCGGTTCACGCCCTGTGATAAGCTCCCTTAAAGGCATAAGGGTCGATTTTTCGGAATGGAAGTAAAATGTATGATTGATAAGCATCTAACAGCTTATTTACGTTTAACAATCTAATTCACTCATGTTGTTAGTATATGAAAATGCACAAAGCTGCATAATGTCCATAAAACGAATTAGGTTTAAATGTTTTGAAAGCGAGGTTGATACGGAAATTCATGACAATCCGTTTTGTCAATTATTTCGCGCCAAACATTCACCCCTTTGCTTTATAGGAGCACTTTTGAGGTTGTATGCATATTTTTTTCTCTAAATTACAACGCAGTGGAATATTTCCCGACAGCAATGGGACAGAAAAAGTGAGTATAATACTCGTAAATCAAGTTAACGCATTGGCGAAATCCAGCAAAAAAAAGGGGGGGGGCTATAAGGAATGTTAAAATTAGATTTATTTGTCATCTTTTCTCGCAAAAATTAAGTCTTTGGAATGGGGTTAGACTAAGGATGGTGGCCTCTGCCCTCAGTATCCACCTGTGTGACGATTTAGGCAATCTTGACTAATTTCTTCGATTGTTTATTTTCAGCTAATTTAGATTTTGTTTCCAATCGTAAAATGAAGTATTCGGCGGGCAACGTGGTAGCAGTTGTCTTACTCTCTGGCACCATATCACTGATTTCGTGTTGTCAGAGAGGGCGAGTAACCAGGGTGTATGCACCCCCTAAGCCCCGACCACCACCACCACCGGCACCCCCTCCACTAACGATCAAAAACTGTCCGCCTTCGAGGACCGTCTTCACGAGTCTGGGTAAGCTATCAGCGAGGGTGCCCCCAAACCCACCTGTCTATGACTCTTTTAATCAACTGGCAGTTCAGACATCAGGTCCCAACTTGAACGACTTACTTCCACCTGGAAAGCACCAGATAACTTACAGGGCTACTGACAAATACGGCCGTGAGGCTATATGCAGACAAACCATCACTGTAGAAATTGCGCGTTGTTCTGGGCTCCCAGGCGTCCCTGCAAATGGCAGTATCAGTTGTGATCCTAAGCTCCAAACCCTGGCTGGAACGCAGTGTTTCTACAGCTGTGACAACTATTTTCAGATGGCTGGGGACGCCCAGACAAGGTGCCTCTCCGACGGAACTTGGTCCAGTTTGATGCCAAAATGCAAAAAGAAATGCGAAGATCCCATAATGCAAGGTCAAAATGGAACGATCGTCTGCTCCGGTTTTCCCATAAGAATTTGCCTCGTCGTTTGTCATAAAGGGTATGAACTGTCAGAGAATCTCTCAAGAGGGGGTGGTTACATCTATTGTTCTGCAGACGTGGGGGAGTGGAGCCATGATGCGGAAGGTGGCTGTGTGAAATCCAGTTTTTTGCTCGAAAGTATCACCAGTCCAATGGAAGACCCCCAACATCACATAGAGCAAACGATTAAAATTCTGAAACTTGGCACTTGATATATAAAAGCGCGTGTTTTCAAAAAGCGCTTTTTTGCTGAGATCACATGTATTGATTAACAAGGCGTTTTTTATCGTTTATATAAACTGTCTGTGGAAGTTAAATTGTGCATGTAGTTCCTACAATAAAGATAGTGTCTAGCATCGATGCACTTTGAAAGTGGTTTTAAAATAAAAAAGTTCAAACGAAAACAAAATTTACGTGAATTTTTATTTTCAACTTTTACACAATATCGTACAGTGGTAATTTATATGTGAATGATATATGTGTTTGAATTTTATTGAGCAATTGTAGAAATGCTATTTGACACAATTGTTTTAGATAAGAAACCAAACTAGGCTGATCACATTTTTTCATTAATCAAACCTTATTTGTCTACCTAACATGGCATTTAGAGTTACATTCAATTGGTAAGTACATAAATAAAACTTTTCTGACATAATAAGTGGCATACCCGTTATACAATACTGATCAAACTGTTAAGTGGTCTTCCTTCACATGTCCAGAATATTAAAAACAATAAATTTTAATGTGAATGTTCTTATACAAAATGGGACTGGGTCCCATAAAAATCGAATTTAAGCATTTCGGTGTAAAGTTTCGCCTCGCAAGCTAGGCTATCAAGAGGACAACAAAGTGAAATCTTCTAAACTTATGTTGATAGAAAAAAAC
This sequence comes from Lingula anatina, assembly GCF_051362555.1. Taxonomy (NCBI): domain Eukaryota; kingdom Metazoa; phylum Brachiopoda; class Lingulata; order Lingulida; family Lingulidae; genus Lingula; species Lingula anatina. The sequence continues at coordinate 15,584,780 of NC_141769.1, read as the reverse complement.
CTAAATAACTTCACTTCACTTACTGCTATATAATAGCAATATCTCAAATTCAAATGTTATAACACACGGTTTTGTGAACAGAAATGAGCATACGGTCTTTTGTTTGACAATTTTATACTTGTTAAATAGTTTTTTTAAGATTCCAGATTAAAATCAATTAATTGCTAAATTTAGACTGTTGAAACATGATATCCTATCATGGGTACCCTAATCATAACCCAAATGATTTTTGGTTATCTTTGGTGGCAAGAAATATCGCACGTGTTTAAACAAATGATGCATTTACCCTACTGTTATGTTTTCAACATCAAAACAGCAAAGGTCAAAACAGGAGTGCAAATACGTGCCTTTGTGAGAGTGCAACGCGCTCTTAAAACTCATCAAAAATCACTTTCAGTATTTGAAGAATATATAATCTTTTTAAACGCTAGTTACCCCTCACGAATGTTACATTAATTTAGCTTGTAATCTGTACTGAAATCATTAAGACTTCGCCGCAAACATTAGACAAATTTCCCCGGTGCATCCCCTTACATACTAAGACATAAGGAAAGACCTGTTCGAATTTGCCCCAACGCATTTTAGTTGATTCTGTAATCTTTTCTTCCCTCATAGCTACAAAAATATCAAGTTGTTGTCTATCCCTGTACATGAGGATGATTATAGTAAATTCACAATCTGTATTTATACTTTTACATGATCCTCTGAGAAAAGAAACGCCTTTTTCGAGTATTTTGGGGAAAAATCAGTAAAATGTTTATGTTTTTTAGTTACTGTCACTAAACATTCACTGTATACTGATCCATCATCACCAATGCCTGTTAGCCCAATCCCTCCATATAAACAATAAATAAATAAACTGATTAATTAAATTAATAAACAAATATATTAATTAATTAATCAATTAATTAAGGGAAAAGTGATCTGTGCTACACATCTATTCCAATGGTACATGTATGTGAAGGAGGACTTAAGATCTGATTGTCAAAAACAAACCTGATATATAACTGATAGGTCTTAATTGAACTAAAACGCAGAAAAAGGTCCAAATTCGTCAATGTAAGGTTTGTCTTCCCGGTCACCCAGCCCTCGGAAACTGAATGAGGGGTTGCTACGCTGTGTCAGTGAGTATTTAGGACTGTAGGCGCCTGGTCCCGGGTTTTTGACTGCGTCTGAAGTTAAAAAAAGAGATCATTTTTGCAGTAAATTGTTATGAGGTTGCATCAATACCTATTATGCTAAGCCGGGGGAGCAGTCCGATGACTGTTTTTGGAAGTGCTTGGGATTATGTAAAATTTATATTTTTTATGATGAATCTATAGGTGTAATGAAGAAAGGTTAAAAATGCACAATCAAGTAATCCACTCTAATGCTATGTTGACAAGTTCCTCCTTGCTGTAAATAGATAATCTGTTTCGTGCTGTAAACAGGTTGGCTCGTGTAATAATATGGTCAGATTTTTACCAGGGGCGAGGAGAACACAAAAAAAAAAAAAAAAAAAAAAAAAAAGAAAAAAAAAAAAGAAAAAGAAAAAACACGGCTTCGAGCGGTATACATTATTAATAGCGTGGCCCCCGTACAGGAACTGTAGTGTTCGCTGCATTTGCTAGTAAAATAGTTCAATGGGTACTAGTTTAAGTAAACAGTATAAGAAGAATAAAAGGAAAGCCCAATGATAACCTTTTTTCAAGGTCAACAATCACATCATTGACAAATTGTTTAAAAGACTTTTAAAGGAAAGTTGAGTGATTGTTCCTTTAAATAAGTAAACATGAGGAAATTACCTTTAGACTTCCACAGTACGGTTCCATCGTGACGGAAACTGTGGATGATCGTGGGGGCTCTGGTATAGAGCTGTCTGTCCGCCTGGCCGGGGTTGTAAGCGCTGGGGGACGGCTCGAATTCCGCGCCTGAATTTTGTGTTCATAATGAAAAAGGTTTCACATTAAAGGGTGGAAATACGAATTAAGTTATGCAGATATACGCAGTACAACGGTTCGTTTTGATTCACCTTGATCATCATCCACTGTCATTAGTTTGGAATTTGTCCTGTACTAGATCTTAAAGTGGGAAGGCAATTATGAATCATGAAAAACATTCATAATCTAGGCATAATTTTAATGATACAGTGTACGTTTAATGATTATTTATACCGACGCACCGTGTTTCCCTATGGCAAAGTCCTGTTTTGCACCAAAGGTATAAGATGGCGCCTCTGTCCTCGTGCTTTGGCGGGGTCCCAGTGTAGGACGAAGTGGGTAGCTTGCAGGAGAAGGCCACTGAAAATACAGCAATGAATCATATTACATGTACCCCCAAGTGCTGAATTTGTATTTATTTTTGGCGCTGTCTCATCTTCGGATTTTGTCGTATCATGATTCCGTTCGATTTTTATCCCACGTTCAGCGTGCAAATATTCTGGCATGCCTACATCTCTCTCTCTCTCTCTCTCTCTCTCTCAAACACTCACACACGCGCACACACACACAATCACTCACGCACATACACGCACGCACAATCACTCACGCACACAGACACGTGCGAGCGTGACTCAGAAAACTTAAAATCTGAATTTGACAAAGTTGCCCAAGCAAGTTAATTACAATAATATAAATTTGTTATGCCACGTAACCTACCCTTCTGTCAGAGTGGTAATCAGTCTTGACTATCCACACGTGTCTAGGTGATTGAAACCATGTTTTCTGCCAGGCTGTACGTGATCCACCCTCTGAAATCACAGACAACAGATTTGAATGATATTTATCAATATATGTACACAGATTAAAAAATTGCAAACGGGGTCTAAATATTCGCCCAATATTAAAATATCCACTCAATTAGTGAATATTCCAGTTGGATTTGTAAAACAAGAATACAAAAATGCACCGCACTAATTGTGAAAATGAAAGGCCAAGGGAAAAATATCCTATTATCACGAAACTGCGATGAAAACATCGTAAAAACTTTGCCGACAATGCGTTTTATATGTCATGCAAGACTGCTACATCTTTCTTTTTACGAGAAAAAAGTTTTTAAAAAACAAACAATCTATTAATTTCTAAATTGGTAAAAATCACAAAACTCTGTACAGACACAGTGCGTGGAGTGTTTATGATGCTCTTTATCTCACCTTTTTCTGGGTAACATTTTCGTCCGAAACTGAAGGACGGTGAATTCGTCTCGTTTAAGGGTTTATTTCTTGGTGAGTAAGTCCACGGTGTGGGACCTTCCATATCAATCCGCAGAGGGGGCCTGGCGTTGTTCGCTTCATCCCATGAAATAACCTTCCTCTTTCTCTGAGGCTCTTCATAATACATACTGGGGTTTTTCGTCAAGGCCTTTGAGCTGAAAGTATTAAATGATTAAACTATGGTTTCATATGTTCGTAGAAAAGATGTCTACAGCATGAACATTTAAATGTAAATGAAATAATTAAAATCTGTTTTTAATTTATTAAATGAAACTAACACTGCCACTTCATTTTAGCCCTCGTTGCTGAAGACAACTATCCAGAGAGCAAGCACCCAGAAAGCTGCATCGTACGCCGTCTTGATACTAAAAGCATTTGATTAAAATAGCGCAAAATGAAAGAAAAAATATTTAGACATAAAGAAAATTTGCGCCGAATTTCTTTTAAGCTATCAACTCCGTAGATATACTGAAATGTAACATATTAAAAATCTCATGTACTAGTGTATATACAGATATATAAATAAATATTTTTTCTAATAAATTACCGAGCTGACATGGAAACTGTCGCCAGACGGACTTTTGGTGGGAACTTTCCCTTAGCCGAGCGTCTTGTCATCAGAGTAAGTTCTCGCTCCCGCTTCCACTCCGGTGGTGGGGAAGGAATACGAGCAATTTGAGCAGTACCGGGGGTAAGGTGGGGAAGAGAAATCTTCGTCCCCCCTGGAGTTTTAGGTGTTGGAGGTAGCTCGTCCTCGTTTGGCACATTTTTTCCTCTGCTGGGGACCTCATCCAGGTCTGAAGTATTCAGCTTTTGAGTCCAGTCCAATACATCGTCCACGTGTTGGTCATCTGGCTGATTGTCAGTTAGTTTTAAGGAGACATCTCCGTTTGAGCTTTGAGTGGTGCGTGATCCGGGCCGTGATCTTCGGACAGTTGCGCTGGTCACTGGCGCGGGCGAGGCTACTGCCCCCTCGGGCTTAGGAGGTTGGTCCTCCATGGGTATTGATATAGATCTATAATTAGATAGTCGTGTTTAATATTCAGGACGCTGTTCAATAATAGAACAATAAGCCAATAAGTACCAAGAGGATCATATATATATATATATATATATATATATATATATATATATATATATATATATATATATAGGCCTATATATGATCCCAGCTGGATTAACTACTCCGTGCAGATTTATTAGTTTTTCTTAATGCGAATAGCATATATTACCCTATTTAACTACAATTCGATGCAAAGTAATGACGTTTGACTTTCAGACACGCAACGTAGGACTTATTAAGTGTAGGAACAATCTAAAATCTTTAGCATGACAGCACATTGCGCTCAATACAATTACTAAGTGTCAATATATCGACTAAATGGGGACACGGAATTAACGCCAAGTGCTACTCCAGTATAGCGCAATTGGGGACTACGTGAGCTAATTAATTCATCTTAGTAAAACCTCTACACACGTCATGGAATAACAATGATTTTTGAAGATGATCACCTACCTTTAAAGCCTATGTGATTGTCATCGCTGGGACAAAAAATAATGCCGAATGATGACTTCAAGACCGTATGGGTTGTTGTTGTTGTGCCCTTCAGTACTACCCTGTGTCGGCCATCTTGTATCCAAGCAAGCCGTTGCTAAGTCTGAGTTTAAGTCAACAAAACGGATTTGGTTTCAGGTGATCGCATTGGAAAACACTCAATGCGCCTAAGAAAGGTATTAACAGCTTATAATAGAGCAATATCAAATAATCAACAAAGTGTGACCGATTACTGACGCGCTTACACTTAGATTACACTTCAACACAATTGATTTATATAATCTGTAAGTTTACGTCAAGCACCCTGGTATTTATTTTAAATGAGAGCAATTTGTAAAGATGTGAAGTTCGTGTGGCGCGCTCAAAAATATTTGTGCTTATTTTATGTGAGCTCAGGGAAAGGGGGTGACTGCACCGAAAATTTGCGGAAAACTACTGTAAAGATGTTATGCAAAGAGCCCAGTAGGGCCTAGCCTACATATAGGGCCTACACATTTTAGGGCCTACTTGAAAAGACAAAATCGATTCTTTAGGCCTATAGGCCTAATAATTAAATTGCTAGATATTCTGATTTAAACATGCAACAGTTAAGAGACTGGGAAAGTCAAGTGGACCCAATATTAAGAGTGAATGTATTAAATTGACATTATAATATTAAATCATTAATACTCTCTCAACAATTACTCTTTCCTCACACTTCTTAACCAAATGTCGGGTGCGACGTCAGGAGTATTTTGCTAAGAAGCAGTAAGAATAAGATAGGAGAATTATGTAAATGCCAGGTATTGGTAGCTTCCATTAATACAAGAAAATCAATTATTGTTCACCATAGATAATCTACCCTCTGATACATCAGGGGGCCTGTATCAGGGGCCTCTAAATGAATAGGCAATACTTTCGTTACAAACTATAAGCGGACCTGTGGTCAAAGAGCAGAGAAAATCAGTCCCTGAAAAATATATCAGGCGGGGAGCGTCTTCCCTTCAAAAAATGTTCACAGCATGAACAACAAAGGACCATAGGACTCAAGACTGCCTCCCCCCCTCCCCCCCCCCCCCCCCCCGGCAATAAAAAGACGATTCTAAAAAATGAAAAAACCAATCAAAATAACCGCAACTCATTTGATATTACATGCACCTCAGAAATACAGAATAGTATGCCTCCCCGTGTCGTATAAAAAGATTATTCTAAATGCTTTTTTGGTAATTTTAATGTTTTTATGAATTAAAAAAAACTTTTCAAAGAAGTCTGGTATCCCAATCATCTTCCTGTAATCACCTAGGTAAATACTGTCCAAAGCCGTTGAAAAATTAATATCTATGCCCCTGCATTTAACCCCTAAATTTCTTTACCGTTACATGTACAAGTGAAATTTAACAGTCTCAATCTCCGTTACGACAGTGACTAAAATCCAGATACTTAGTTGAGGACATATCATGTATAAGATAGAATAGAACGTCGTTTGCAGTTGCTCCAGACTTCATTATTGTGCATTTAAAAATATATATAGGGGTAGGGCGATTGCTTTCTTTGTGACCTTTATATGTTAGGCCACACTTTTTTAATTTTATGGATGACATCCTGCGCGCGCACGGATTTTCGCCCGTTCTCCAAAACAAAAAAAAAAAAAGCCCCCCCCCCCCCCAGCCCCCAACGAAGTCGGTTGTCGCAAACGTTGTTATTGAATTTGCAAGGAAATGAGCTTTCTGCGCATGCGTATTTTCGCCACGTGGAAATGCGGCCACTTTGCTGTCAAATTCATCTCTAGGATTACTTTCAAATTACACAACAATGAAAGTCATAAAGAGAACGGGCGCCATCGTTTTGGATTGGTATGCCATTGATATTGGGCATGGAGATATCACCTTTTTACAATTGTGCGAAAGGCTGGCGGCGGCCGAAACATTTCTGTGACATTCTGTATAAAGCAGCACATTAATACCAGGTTTTCTGTAGCGAAAAAATGGTCGACAAGGGCGTCGAGGTATTTGGTGGGCTGAAGGTCGGACAGGCCACCTGACAGTTTAGCTGCTTCGTGTGAGTTGAAGTTGACAAAATGGCATCGTCTGAAATGACCTTTAATAGATTTGGTAGTATTAAGCATATCTTTGCATCATTTTTTAAACATTTCTGTGAAGTGTTCAAAATGTTTTAATATTCTGAGAATACAAATAAAGACACACTGTTTGATTGATATTTGTTTTATTGATTGCTATACCAAATGAATGCATGAAATAACCTTAAATAGATGTGGTAATATGAAGTATATCAATTCATGACTTTTTTTACATTTCTACGAAGTATTCACAATGCTTTAATATTTTGAGAGCATGGATAAAGACATATTGTTAGTTTGATACGTGTTTCTGTGGTTAAATTTGTGTTTCCAGCTGTGTACTGACAGCATTCCTTTACTTAAGCAGTTTTTTTTTTTTTTTTTGCACTGTTTTTTTTTTTTTTTTTCGCCCTCTCGCACCGATTTTGGGGTACCCAGAGGATGTCATCCATAAAAATAAAAAAGTGTGGCCTTATATGAACGCTATTGCATTTACAAAATAAATAACAGGTCTTTTAATTTGAAGACTAGTCTATAATTTGAAGATTGGTCTTGGGAATGGGAGCTATGTCTTATAACATTCCATGCATCCATAGATAAATCACGCATCTTATGCTTGTACATAACATGAAGTAGGGTTTTCAACAAAAAACTTTCTCCATACATTTTATATCTGAGAGCTCTGTTAGGTAAGGTTCGTCAGAACTTTCCGCTTCTTCCAAGTGTCACCGTAGAATTTGCCTATGGTGCACCAGACAATATCCAATGGGAGTATAAAGATTTCCAATTTCTGCAGAATTTGCAAGGATAAAATATGGTCATCTTTACAGAATAATTTGGTGAAAGAAAGTTGGAAATATCTGTATTATATCAAAATTGAGACGGAAAGTAAAATAGGTCGTTTTTTATGGATCACCCTGTATATTAACATATTTCAGGTAAAACTCGTAGTTTATTTTATAGAACAGAGCATCGTAATGACGGTTCAGTTCATTCCAATTCAAACTCAAGTTTTTCTTTTCAGAAAAAAAAATACTTCAGGTTTAGGATTCAGGAACGGTCACATTCTTTGAATAACATTTCTTATCTAAAGAACAAATAATAAAACAACAATTTTCTTGATGAATAACAAAATCTTTATTAAAAAAATAAAAACATGTATGTAAAGCAAATTTACCATGCAACTTCTTATAAAATGTAGCAACGAGAGTGGTGAAAATAAGTGACAAAGCAAAGCGTGAATTACATTATTATGCGATCTAGGAAGATTGCAATAAAGTAGTGATTTTTTTCAAAAAAAAAAAAAAAAAAAAAAAAAAAAACGTTATTAACAATAAATAATGAACACATACATTAAATAATTAAGTCTTTTATGTAATATTCCTGTTATGTAATATTAAGCTGAATCTTAGTCTTTTCATCCATTTAAATATTTTAATAACTGTTGCCAGTTTACATCAGGCAAACGACTTACATCAATGCACAAAACATGTTAATTATAATACTAAATGTTAACAATACATATTTTTATGTAACTCAACTCGAAATGTCTTCATATTAAAACTGCATGGAAGTTCTATTAATTTTGTTCTGTAGAATGCAGCAACAAAAGATAAAATGAAATTCTTTATCGTGCAATTCTTATTCTCCTGCACCTTGTACATGTACATGAAACAGCACCATTCCATTTACTTACAGCTGCACACAAAGGCTGAAATGGAGTGGGTGGGGGGGGGGGGGGCACAATTTTCCCCTAGTTTATAAAAAGGACTAAATGAAACACACAAATTACAGAAAAATATTCTTAATTGCACATCTTTTTTTTTCCAAAAATTATTTTTTCGCAAAATCAAGGGCTATGTGAGCCCCAATAATTTAGCTGCCTCAATAAATTCCATTTTATGCGTCAAGGATATAATGAAAAACATACATCAAATGTATTTTTAAATGCAGTATATTTTGATTATAAGTAAAATAATCTTAATTATCACCAAATAGTTGTGGTGGCACTTCTTGGCGTATTATTGACAGTGCCGCCTGGTTTGCATTTCTTCTTCTGCTACAGAATTTGGTGCACTGGGGGTACAAAACACGCAAAAGCAAGAACAATGCTGGACTTCCAAGAAGCATCTGAAATGTTAAGTTTATAGAAGAACAATTTATTTTTTTATATTCACCAATATTTACTGGTGAAAATGCACATATGGATACAACTATATAACAAAGGCTGATATCACAATATTAAACACTTACCTACAACCCAATAACAATAAATTTATAGTTTAAATTGATATATGTTTAAATTTACAGCTCAGCAGCCAGCAACTGCTTATAACTGATTATACCCTTGACACTTGTGTCATAGCTAGATAACTATAAACAGTGATTAATTTTTTACTACTGTCCTTAAAAAATTTTTGTAATTCTTATTCTTAAAATCATTTAAATATATCAGTTAAAAATGAGATGTTAGCTTACTAATAGAAAATTATGGACAAACATTCATGATTCTTACCGCATTGAAAACTGTGACAGATATAACTTCTGATGCAAAACTCATGAAGTAAATCAGCAAACTGGAAGATGAGAACTTTCATTAAAACACAAATTAAAAACAAATAGCATGATAAGCTGTCATAACAAGTACTTCTAATCACCTCATGTACAGGATTGTGACAAATCTTTCACTCAGGGCTCATTCCTACTGAAACTATTGGTCTATCTAAATCCATCCAACCCTCTTGCTGAATGCAATCAGTTTAACAGATGAACACGCCTCCTCTTGTTTTCAATGCACTCATATAAACACCAGCTTTTCTGTGTTCTGCTCAATGCCAGGAGAAAGCAAAGAAAGGTTGGTAAAGAATATCTCACCTAAGGAGTGGAAAGATGGACAATTTTATGGTGATGTAGGCATGGTCTCTGCCAGAATAGGCTGCTTCCTGTGTCACGTGAACATTCCTATAAAAACAAAACATTTGCATACTATTTACACCAATGAAAAACTTAACACGTTATATGGATTAAAAAATTTAACTGCACTTATTTAGGTTATTGATATCTGCAGTGAAACAATTGACACGTTGCTGTTAAATAAAACCTCAAAAGATTTTTCTTATTTATAAGTTAAAGGTTTATGATCATTAAAAGGTTAATAAAATCACATCTGGATATCTTTGAGGGAAGTACTTTTTTACATTTAAAAATAGTATTTCACTCTTATCTAAAATAACATATTTACTGGTGAAAGAGAGCCGTCACCCATACTGCCACCTGGAAAATGGCTGCCAGGAATAAGATGGCTGTATTGAACTGGACAGCTGTCATACTATTGTTACCAAATTTCTGTAAAGAAAAATGTTGTGATGATATTGAATACATGGTTCCTAACGCAAGACAGGACACTTTTACAGGTCTTCACATATCAACTGTGAAACATTTGAAGTCTAAAAAATGTAAAATTGCTGTTTTAATGTAGTGGAATTAGAATGAATGAATATTACAACTAGAATTCATATCTGGATTAAAAAAACTGATATTAGATTTTTTCACAGTGACAATAAGTTTCTGTTAATGAGTAATATTTTTAGAATAATAGCACCTCTTCAGAAGGGTGAGAAAATGAAGACTAAAAAATAAATATGGGAGAAAACTTACATGATCTTCAAATGCAGTTGTCATCTTGAATGCCAGAGGACTGAGGCCGATACAGGCCAATGCCAAGTTATTGAAGAAAACCATCAGTCGGTTCATATTCATAATATACTGAAAAGATATGTACAACTAATTTAGGGATCAATTTGATTTAATTGGGTCAGAGTCTGTTTAAAAAACATATATGATCACTAAATAAAACAGCTTACCAGCATTTTCACTTTTTAAGCAATACATACAAATTAAATCAGTCAAAGAGTTGTGTATGGAATATATGGATTACAGGAGTGGACAACTAGGTATGCTTTTCTGACACAGTACAAATGAAAGTGAAAGTTGAGCTGTAAAAATGAAAATAAACCCGCTTACATGTAAAAGTGTATGATGCATAGACCATAACAGTCCTACTGCTATGAAAGTTGCAGCATAAGCCACATAAATGTTACTGTGCTGAGACAATGCTTCAGGAACACCACCAAACTTTCGGACATCATCAATGGTAGGGATGTCATCTTCACTGCAATATAATCCAATAATGGGTTTAAAAATGTACATTATACCACAAGCCTTTTCACAGTATTATTCTACATGTAGTTTGGGGTCAGATTCTTGAAGGTTTGTCAGTCATGATAATCCGTTATCCCCTTGTTAACTTAAATAACAAGAAAATATAAGTTATGCATATTTCTTAAAAGAAGAAAATATAAGATATACACTGTTTGCACACCAAACTTCGGACATCAAGGTATGTTTTTGTCTGCAAACACAACCCATTAAAAACAATTCTCATGAAGTTTACAAAACCGCTCCACGCATGTTCTGGTCACAGAGGAAAATTGTCAATGGGTGTTTTGGCATGGATTAGAAAAAATATAGCCTTGGTATACCATGTTCTAGTTAATTTTTCCATTTCCCTGGTAATTTTCTGGTGTAATATTGTATGATTTTTATTCTTTTTTCACTGATACAACAGATTTTGTAAAAAAATTCCTCATTGACCAAGAATGGAATAGTTATATTAAACTTACAAAATCAAAATACTGACCAAATATCCAATATGATAAGTGTTGCAACAATCGCAAAGACTCCATCGCTGAAGCACTCCACTCTCTCTTTGTTGACAACTTCCTTTAAAAGTTTGTGTCTAACATTTATATGTAGGAGCATGGAGCTGTCCCTATTTCCTACAAAACACCAGCAAAACATTTCTCACAGCCCACTGAATAATGAAGTATATTTAAGATGTTATATATATTTGATATACATGTATCTTGCACAGAATATGGACAAATTACAAATATCAACTGGGACCTACCTCTGTATTTTTCATATATCTTGTAGGCCCACTTCCTTATAGCACCTGATGCAACAATTAGTGCAAGCACTATTAAACCCTAGAACAGTGTTGGACAATACATGAACAACCTTTCAACTTAAAAGTTCTAGTAGTAAATTACTACAAAGCAAGAATGAAACCAATGTAAAAGGCTTAAACAATACGATCGTTAGGAATTCATTGTAATTTTTAAATGAATTTGAAGGAACAAAATTTGAACTGTACATGCATCAATCACTACAAATCTGTAAAAATAATGTGTAAGCTATGCTGAAAAGCTCTTCCTAGTTACATGTATGCCTGATATAGTATAATTAAAATTATTATATCAAATGCTATGGCCTACCACTAAGGGTGAGATGGGGGCACAGATGATGGCTAATATGCAGAGAATCATTGGAATTCCTGCGCCCCACAACATGGCATTTCTTCGCTGAATCTGAAAGTGACATAATGAAAATGTACAATTTGCCTTATTTATTAAAAATCGTCCATTTCCATGTGTTTCTTGAAGCAATGTGTACTTTTTTAGCCAGTGATACTTATACATACAATAAATATTAGTTTTATGTACCAGGTGTTATGGTATTTCCAGTTCCTTAAAGTAAAATTCATTGTTTGTAATTCTGAATGTATGACAATAATAGCTGTATACGTACAAAGATACACAACAAAAATATTGCAAATAGAATTAAATTGTTATTAACTAAATATTAGTGTTTGAAGAATGAGGACCCTTGATAAAATTAATTGATCAAAAACAAATGCCATATACATATTCACCTTGTCTTCATTTTGGACAACTTCTACTTTCATTATCCTCTCCACTCTGAACACATAATAAATAAGGACTATCTGTAAGAGACAAAAACACTAAATCATGACAATTGAATATGTTATATAAAAATGAAATAAATTCACTTAGATCTTACACTTAGTCTATTGGATTCAGACTGTCAAGAAGAGAGGAGGGAATGCCCTACACCATACTACTACTCTTATGAAATTTTGATAAAATATAGAAAACGTAAAACGTAGTGTCCAATGGTCACAGTACAACCTTTCTTCCTAAGCAGAAACAAACAGATGAGTAGTATGCCATTATTATTTGGATCAGGACCCCCCCCCCCTCCAGACCCTTGCTCTCCCCTGGATCAACATAGTTTATACCATAAACTAAATCTTTTAAAATAAAAGATATTGTAATTTTAGGTGGAAATAAGTTACATGAGGTATATCACTAAGATAATGCCATCACTATATGTAATATACTTTATTACTTTGCTCTCATTAAACACTGCCAAAATTGATTCACAAATCATGACCTACTAGTATAACTTTAAACAGAATATGAGGCCCTATTCCAACCTAGACCTGTATAAAACATTTATCAATGTGCAGAGCTCATAATTTCCCACACTAAAAGATGTATTAAAATTGTAAATAAGTCCTACCTGTATTCCAAATAGGCACATGAATGTAGCAGCAAACAGCACCACAGGTAAAACATCATATTCCTTCAAATATTCCATCGACTCAGAAAATCGTCCAAGAAGTGTGAACTGAAATTACATAAAATATGCAGTGTTATTGCTGTGTAGTTTACTAGTACATAGATGTGTACAAATATCACCCAGCACTTCAAAAACTTTTTTTTTTTTGATACTGAATTGAATTTTTTTAATAATCTAAAGCTCTTGCATGTTTACAGTACCTGAATTACATACTTTAAAGGTGAAGAATCACAGAAAGAAAAAACCCAGCTATTATTAACTGCAAAAATATCCAGAAACACATTTATTATGGTTTCTTTCACAAAAAAATTCTTTCACAAGAAATATTATATAATTTTTACTATATAATAATACACTATGGTTTCTCATACAAGTACAAATGTTACATAGGAGAAATGCAAATAAACAAGTACAAAATATTATCCTTATAACAATTATTCTTTTTCAGTACTTACCACGAAAGGGGTAAATGTAACAACCATTAACAAAGCCTATAAAATAAAAGTATTCAAAGTATAAGAAGTGTATTCAAAGAAAAATAGCTATATGTACAACAGATTCTGTTTATACATTTCTGGACAAACTATATTTTGATTCCTTAAGGAACAGATATAATATATCATATATTTCATAATTTTCTATATAGAGAACGAAAAAGTAGTCACTGATACATGTAGTGTAAAAGATAAAATACAGCTTTTGAAGAAATTATACTTTAATCATAAGAAAAATAGAGCTACATAAAGTGAACAAGCTACAGTTATTAGAAATAATACTGATTCAACTTTTAATACCAAACATACTTTACCAGATTTAAAAATAGAACAACCTCGTCAGCTCTCTGGATTGTTTCAAACAGCCTAAAAAAGTAAATAAAAAGCATGAAACAAATCTAAGTTAATGTCTTTTCTCTGAAAAAAAAACTTTGAGTTTAAAAAATACAACCATCCATTACTGGATTATTTATTTATTTATGTCTTTTTTTGATTCTTGCTTTACTTATTATTACATACATTGTAACTTCTATAGCTGTATGAGCTACTGTAGACAGAAGGGAAGCTCATCCTCAGCTGAGCTCATACAGGGGCGGATTTAGGCTGTCTTCTGGGTCTTCTGGAAGACGATCAGATTTTCAATTTTACATTGACGGATATCTATTTTTTCTGTTGGAAGATGGTCAAAAATGGAGGATGGATCAAAAAAGATAATTTGGAAGACTGTCAGAAAATATCTCTGGATCCGCCCCTGTCATATATTGCACAACTGACACAGATGGTCAGTTTTGGTATAGGATTTGGCTGAACATATTGTTTGTGTACTGGTATGTGTGCGTGTTTAAAATATTGATCCTACTTTTCAAGTACTATAACTTACCAAACATGAGAAATCCATATTCCTGATACAATTAAGTAAGAAACTATGTATACTGTAATATTTGGGATAAGACGTATCAAGGTTGAGCGAAGATCCTAAAATAATGAAGAGACAGATCCCATGGTCACAAAAGTTATAATAAGAGGGTGGAGGCTTAAATATAAATGTGGATAGTTTGCTGTTAGATACCAAGTATATGGTATAAACTAACATGCCTCCACCCTACAACCTAATGACAGGCAGAGGTAATAGAAAGATTAATTCTTAAAGGAATTCATTGCAAACTAATGCATAATAAATTAAGTGTAAATCTAATATATATATATATATATAGAGAGAGAGAGAGAGAGAGAGAGAGAAATTATACATATTGTCACAAACAATGTTATGTCATGCCTCACCTTATTTTCTGGAATTACAGTGTGAGTAACTGGAAGAATCTGAAATATTTATAAGACTCAGAATGCACAGAAAAATACAAATTGACATAAATAAAATACTATACTAATACACATAGCTGTATACATCACATATGTAGATACATGTAGATCTTTCATCTTCGACCAGAAAACACCTGCAAACTGGAGTAATATTCTCAATAGTTTAATTATACCTGACTTGAAATAAAAAATAATATAAATATTGTTAAAATGTGCACTACATCCTGTTAACTGGAAGCTTAAAATTAAGAATACTTGGTGCAGAAATTCTTAAACTTATAATTAAGCCTTAGCGTAAATATCCATGTATTTCATTATCTAAATTAAAGGAGAACTGACAAGCTTTGTAAGTAATTTCCATAACTATAAACCATCAGCAGGTCATGGTGGTGGATGGGTGGGGGTGGGGGGGTGGGGCGGGGTGGGTGTGGGGGTCAAGATAATACGGATAGTCAGAGTAAATAGGGCTTAAATGCACGTGCAGCATATCAAACGTTTAAGTTATTTGAAATGAAAGCCCACTGTAATGTTTTGTTGTACAGCAACCTCATGAGTCAGTGTCACGCTCCTGGAATACGTCACTGACAGCACTGATCATAATAATTAATACACTATGAAAAAATTACGTCAAAAACCTTCATCTTACCATAACCGTGGCAATTATTGAAAACACAGCGTCTGAGTATGCAGCAACGCGACCTGAGCTTGGGACGCGGTTTTCAAAACTTGAGGCACTGCTATCCATTTCTACATCACAGTCAGCAACGTTATTTACCCTAAACTCTGTCAGGCTAGTTCTCTCTTCAGCAGTTCTTTACTTGTGGGAGGTAAGAAAGTCCTTGGGAATTCCCCCTCTTATGTCACGTGATTCCTTAGATACCAGCAAGCGTAACAAGGACAGGTGCTCTGGAAATCCTTGGAAAACTCCTTAAATAGGACCTGTCCGAGGATTCTAAAGATAACAATGGCTGTTGTCGGGTGTGGAGTATCTTCAAAACCGTTTGTAGACAATAAGATTAGTCAAAGGAAAGTGATGTTATTCTCTAGAAGTTACGATCCCGAATGTAAACGTATTAAATCTTACCTGGATGAATATAAAATGTCCCCACAGATTTATGAAGTAGCGGAGATCGAATGCAGACAAGATGTTACACAAATTGAGAATTATTTCCAGATAATCTGTTTAACTGATAGCAGGGCGGTAAGTAAAATTGAATCAAGTTTTGTAAGTGTATCTTTTTAATTAAAAAAAGTCATTTGTTCTACAATATACCGGTAGATCTTAGACAACTAGAAATTACTTAGTGAAACATGCTACTTTACTTGATTAATGCAAATAGCTTTTTCTGTAGGCAAACCAGTTTTTCATCCAAGATGGTGATTAACATTTTGAGTAAAATTTTGACTTTCTGCACTCAAAACATTAAGTATTTTTTTCAATAGAACTCATTATTTCACATTATTGTTTCAGGTGCCACAATTATTTGTGGATGGCAAATATGCCGGTGGTGAAAAAGAAATAACAAGAAATCATGAATCAGGAAAGTTAAAGGAAATGCTGAAGAAGGTTGGAGCCATACCAAATAGTGCATGACTTGTTTTTGCCACATTCCAACAGCTTTTCAGAGCCAAAGAAGAGGAATGGAGATCACTTGTCCATTCTAGTCTCATCTCTAATAATCCTGTCTCTTTTGCCATTTAAAGAATTATATTTATACAAACTGCACAGGAAAAACAACATATTGTTATTGACATCGAAGTTTTATACTGTCTCTCTTAAAAGAGCATTTGGAACGTTAGTAAAGGTGTGTAATACCACTGCAGACCATTCCATTTTTTACATCACTGATGCTTAAGTTAAACTTTTTTTTTCTAAGGATTTCATCTCATCTCATTTCACGAATCCACATACAAGTCAACTTTGGCTGTCTTAATTGAACATTTTCAGTAATGTATTTTGGAATGGTGCCAGAGAAATAAGCACTGATATAAATCATGTCAAGACAATGTGGATGAATGGACGGACTTTACAAAATTAACTCTTAATTTTAATGCAATTTATGCATGAGAAGCATTCATCAAACTTTTATCATGATCATCCTTTACAAAACATAAGTAGCATTTCTTTTGTTTGCAATTTTTTAATAAAGTCATAATATATATATATACTCATGGTATAATTAATCTCTGAAAAGATGATTATACGCGAATTTCATCCACTTATCTTTATCTACAAAAACAACCAGTACGGGAAAATATGGTTTTGAACTCTATAAAACCATTACCAGCATGAACTTTCTACATGAAAGTAGACCGAAACCTATTACTCAACTTAAAAAAAAAAAAAAAAACTAAATTATTTTTGACTTGAAGAAAAATGCTGTTGGAAATTTTGTTTACTTGAAAAACTAGTCACCATCAGTACATTAATATGCAGATTACTATCAGTAAACAACAAAGTACACATTTATTCTTAAGCACAAGACTGTGCTTTATTCTGGCTTTTTCTTTAAACCCAAATTCTAACAATGCTTGTCATGATTCTGACCACTAAAATTATGTAACTATTCTAATTCGAAAGCTAATGATTGAAAAAAAAAAAACAACAACTATATTGACTAGTCTAATATCACAACTTCCCATACCCTCTACCACACTCTCATACAGTCATATACATAGTTTTTCTGACCAAACTACAAGCTAAAATATTTTAAACCTATGTTTATTGCTTTTATAATGACAAATTTAGACTTTTTTTGCACAAACATAACTTCAGCCACATACCAACTTATCTTCTGTCAAAGTAACATTTGGAGTATTTTTTTATTGTTTGATAATTGTTGTATAGAAGATTCTAATGAAAACAAGGCTAAAAATCAAAGTGAATGTGTCTAGCAATCATTCTGTCATAACTGAAGTAACTTTTGGTTGGAGTATTTTTACAATGGAAAAAAGTTTTGTACAGAGTAAATTTACTTTACAAATCACCTTATGTTCAGAACAAAAAGCTTGATATCTACAAAGCAATCTTCCAACAATATCACATAACTAAGCACTTACACACATTCATACATTTTCACAGTCAAAGTTCAGTTGCATTCGATTTATAAACTTTAAAAGTAATGCTGTACAGTTTGCTATATTACCTAAACGTGAATTCCCTATGCAAAATCTACAAAGACAGAACAAACAAAGCAGACAAATTCAATTCCTAGCATTTTGCCAAAGCCCCCAAACCATTCCCTAATTATTGCAATACTGCATAAAAATAAAACCTCCCAAGCTGAAAAATTAATGACCTGACTTACAAGTTACTCTAAATAAATGGACTCCACTCGAGTACTGCACACCCTGCTACGAATATATATTAACATCTGCACGTGCCTGCGCATTCCTGTGTGCGCCATAGCATTTTTCCAAACACACTTTAAACAAATAACCCAAAAAATAATTTCCTAATGATTGCCATATAGCAGAAAAATAACCCCTCAGAGCTGCAAAACACAAACAATTATAACAAATAACTAACCACTTTAGTAAATGGACTCCATTTTGAGTACTGCAGAACCTCTTACTGTTACAAATAAATGTGGGAGTGTGCCCCTGTAAAAAATTATTGACGTTTTATGTTTATATCTAAATGTAATCAGTTTCACATATTTCTACTCTAGATTAGAGTTTTCTTTTGATTTTATAAATCTCAACCTAAATAGTATCTCATCAAGATGTAAGGAAAGAAACCTCTTTCTCTTAAAATATCAGTCTGCATAATTTACATAATTATACATAGTCTACATTAGTTTAAATCTATATCAGGCTTTGGAACATGGAAACACAGTAAAAGTATGTTGTATTTATTTGCTGGACACATATAAAGCTAGGGGAGGATTTCTACACAAAACTTTGATAGATAGGCTCACAATCAATATCTTATAATAAGCATAGTGGGGTTAAGAGGACCCCAGAAAAAGAAAGAATGAATAAAAAGGCCATGATCACATAACACAAAAAATCTCACCATAAACATGCTACCCAAAAGAAAGAGACATCACAATATATTATACCTGATTGATAACTTTTCTGATCCAATATTCCACATATAACTTCGAGAATGGAGTCTGTGTGAGAATTTATTGATTGCAATTTCATAAATAAAAATCCATAAAACAAACTCAACTATTCTAACTACTTTCTTTCAGTATTTTGTAAGACAAAAAGTAATGACAAATGCCATATTGGGAACTTTCATATTATTATTTACAAAAGTTACCACAATTTATTTGAAAAAAAAAAAAATCTAGTACACTTTTCTAAAAACAAAGTAATGTCACTTAAACAAATTAATATGTAATATTTTCCTGTTGGGCAAGTATAATTTGTATTCAATCATGCAATACTCATGAAAGCTGACAAATTAGAAAAAAGTTTAATTTTTTTCTCGGTAGCCACTTGTATCTAGGAAGCCCAAGTAAGCTGAAAATGTTATAGGTACCATCATTTTCAATGCTATGACACTGGTATCGACTAAATTGCACTGAAATACAGTCTAAACAACTAATTAATCATACAGTTATGTACATTTGCATTGCCTTAAAATGTGCATTAAAAAATAAAACAATTATACTAGTGACAAAAGGTTAATATTACCGTTTTGCTTGAATCTAATTAAACTGAAATTGTGACATTTCCGATAAAAATTCCAAACGTTTCTCAAATGATATCTTAACTTAAAAAAATTTCAAACAGATATAAAAGAAAACTAAATGAGTGGTTATCTCAGAGTCTTTGACCTGTGGAAAAAAAAGTATACTTAAGGAGATTCTTAAAAAGAAAAAAAAATTCTAATAGCTGTGTGAGATGGAACCACATACACTGAATCTTCACTATAATTCATCTCTAGTATCCGGTCCCAGAATGTTGGGTAACCTTGGTCCCTCTGGTTTGCCTTCTAAATCCTCATTTGAATGATCTTGTTCTTCACTGATCACATGAGAGTCTTCTGTGTCTGAGATGTAGTTATTTTCCCCTGTATAGTGTGTGGGGAAAACTAACAAAGGAGATGTCGACATTCCTTTGAGGTTCCTTGGTGAAAACTGATTCTTCCATTTTTCCCTATGGGAAAAAAAAATACATTTAAATGGTACCAAAAAAATTACTTATGCTGTTCTGAAATAGCATTTCAATCCTGGACCAAAGTGCTCTCTATCCCCAAAGTCTTTCAAGGTATACTGTACATATTTGAAAATTTCCCAAAATCATATAAATTTTTTCTATGTCTCCGTACCTTATTCTTCAGAGCTAATAATCTTACCCAACCTAGAAACTATTAAACTCCTTGTATGAAAGTACCTGACATCAATAATTCCCTCTGAAATGTACAGTGTTCTAAATGACTGACCAGACATTTAGAAATAAATCATTAAAATTAAAAGTTGAATAAAACATTAAATCAAAGTCCAGGGACAGGTCGAGCAGTGACTCCTCAGTACAAAAAATTGCTTATAGATTATAATCCCTCATAGAGTACCCTTAATGAAAACCAATAAGATATTCTTACTCTGGATGTCTGTCAAACATAATGGGGATGTATTCATCCACAGGTAACATCTTTCCCAATGGTTTCTGGTCCAGCAGTTTCTTGACCCCCTGTTGAGAAACCATATAACTGAGCGTCCAGTAGGAATAATCTGCCCATACTAGACTCTGGAAACCATCCACTGGCGGTTCATCAGCATGCCACATCCGTTTTCTACCCAGGTAGCTGTAATGCAAGAATCACTACAAATAATTTTTATTTTTTTTAATTATATACTTATCGATGTATCAGTAAGAAGAAAAACTTTGACATGCCCAAGTTTGACTAGGTGATAATTTTTTAAAATTGAAAATCATTAACAATTATAGCCTGTGAATGAAACTTGAACAGAAAGGAACAACACCTAAGTGCATATAGTTTTGAACCTTGGCTACATACTTTCTCTCTAGTCACTATAAAGAATAGGTATAATATACAGTCTCTACAGAGAAAGATAACCCTTAAAGTAACATGTTGTTTAACTGCTTATATTTCAGCAAAGCCATTCTATGTAAAAATCTACACTTACATTAATTCCCATTCCCAGCAAAGCCATTCAATATAAAAATCTACACTTACATTAATTCCCATTCCAGTTTATTGTCTTCAATTTCTTTAAGTAAAGACTGCAGCTTTGTGACAAAGAATGGCTCAAATCTCACATCATCCTCAAACACAAGGACTTTCTGGTAATTGTTTTTTGCTGCCTAGAACAAAAAAATCATCAATATGAATAATTTTTCTGTTATAAAACCAAATGGAAGGAAAAAATAAAACAATATGAATTATTAACTTCACACATTTAGGACTTAAAAACTGAAATTTGTGGCATTACAATTTGGTTCCATCTAAAATGAAAATGCACCCACTCACCCCAAAATTAAGTATATGCAGTGAAATCAAGAAGTGACAGTCTGTTATAATATGAACATATAGGTCACTTGTATGGAATGAAAATATGGAAAAGTTGTGAAAACCCCTGAGACAGACTAAGCTGTTTCTGGGCACACCCTCCCATACTTTGTTGGTAAAACTATACAACAATAGTATTCAAAATGAAAATCACTTACATCTTCCCATATGAAATAGTGGCTGAGGAAACAACCAATCTCTCCCATGGTAAGTGGCCTAACAGAAACAATGAGAGTATGAAATACATTTTCCATATAACATTTTTGGAAATGAAAGCAGCATATAAATACAGAGATTATATGTTAACATAAAATGGCATTATTTGTAAATAATAGGTCAACATTGCATAAATTGCTGTCTCTCAATTAAAATATTGCAAAATTAACCTAGTTTTGGTAAATACACCACCCACTCCACTGTCAAATTATGCATTATTTTCATCAAATCAAATTTTTGTAATAATAAAAATTGCAAAAAGAGAGAGCATGAACAAACAATTTTGGACTAATAGCACCAAAATGAATGTGATGTGCTTTAATTTGAAATATAATAATCAAAATTGTAAGTGACCAATAATATCAATTAGGTATAAGGCCTCTTCCTCAGTTTTCCAGTTGTAATGGTTAATGATTAAGTTATAAACCATAATATTATGCCATGCAATATAAGTTACATGAAAAGCTTAGACGTGACAATGTGGTATTAAAGAGTTCTAATGCTGCTGCACTGGGATATCTAATATTAACATACTGTGGTACCACTTCCTTCAACATCATTGTGAAAGTCATCATTTTACTAAACAAAACATACAAATCAATGCCTTAAGAGCTTCCAATTTTTCTTTTAACAAATTTTGGGTACTGGCCTGAAGTTCTAATCAACCAAATCTGTTGAAAACGGAGCACACCCAATGTTGCCTAGGAGGAGAAAAAATATTTCTACAAAGTACAGCAACAATTGGGCATACCTTCAACCACCTTTGTTGAAGCAGTAAAATAAAAAGGGAAATTTAAGTTGTTAGTAAAATATGAGAAGTTAGTTCCTTCTAAACAGGTAAGCTCCATCTATATTTTCACTCCATCCATGCTGTAAATATGACTAATTCATGTCTAAATGTCATTGTTACACAACATTAATTTACTTCACTATCCTGTTCTTACTTAACCATAATTTCTTTTTTTTATGGTATTTAAGACAAATGAAAATTTTGTGGGAAATCAATGAAAAGCAATTCAATTCTTTCATCCATTCTCCATCAATTACCAAAGTGAATATATTATTACCAGCTGACAAAAATAAACATTGCAGCTTAAGCTCAGCGACGCCAAGCCTCTTAATCCCCAACCTTTACAGGAAGACAGATTCTTATCTGCTCCAGCAAGTATTGCTCACCAACCACATTCAAGCTGCAGTCAGCATTTAGCTATTCTCTGCCATCATATTCCATATCTGTGCCAAAGGTTAATGGTACTGAAGGGGTAAAATTGTGTTATGCACGCATGGGATTTAAAGACATGTTAACAGCAACAACAGGTATTCAACATACAGGACAGCGGTGACGATATCTTTTAAGCTCATTCTGTGATTATTGTGGAGACTAAAAGTGCTGATAAAGGCGTTTTTAACAAATCAATTGATGGATGTGATGGATACTTAAGCCATAAATCTGACAAAAAGTGATTTACAAATGACATGCTGAAGCTGCAATAGCCCTGGGAGAAAAATAGCCAAATCTATTGAAATACCTCTGTTCATAGGGCTCAATAAACCCTGGCAGCATGGCAACACCAAGTTTCTTAAGATAAGTGTTATTCAGTTTCCTATTAGGGAAATGAGAGGAAGTGTAGAAGATGATGGAATATCAAATAAAAAGAAAAATTGGATGTAAGGATGAAGATCACATTCAGACTCAAGGTCATATATTCTGTATGAAGACAAGTGCTTGTTTGATTTATATTTGTTTGTGCACTTGTCTTCACAGAATGTTGAGACCTTGCTAGTCAGAAGTCTGGAGAACATTGGAAGATGGGCCCAACATTGGTCACTGAAACAATGAAAGTTGAAAGAATATTGTTTAGATGTTAAAAAGCACATATCTGTCTCTGCCAGGTTTACATTTGAAGTGTTTGTTTCCTCCAGTAGTGGTTCTGCTCTCCAATTTTTCACGAAAATCTGACAAAAATGGTGCTGAAAGTAAGCACCATTGTTCATTTGAAACCTTTGATGCTTTCTCCTCAGGTTTTCACAGCAAGCTCAGTCAGCAGACTTCCCTTCTTGATAAAATGGTGGAATGGCATGCACTATTTTAGCATTTAATGCACTCTTTACCTTTTATGATAAGGTTCTAGAAACCCTTCCAACATGGCAACTCCAAGAGAGTCGAGGTATGTTTGATTTAACTCCCTGAAACACAAAAATAAATGCCAATATCATGCATAAGCACAATAAGAAAATCAATTTGGGTTGGAATTTCACGTCTGGCCCATTGGCTTTAATATTTCGACACAATGTTCTGTTAATCATAACTGCCCACACCATCAAAACATGAGATTGTTCAGGATTGATATTCACAATAAATAACATGTTCACACTGAGACATCAAAGATATTTAAATCATTTTGGTAAGAGACATGATAAAATACAGTATAACATCAAATACAAATGGCTGATTTATTGAATATGAAACTATGTGCATGCTTTTCTATAAACAAGCAAATGAAAAAAAGACATGCAGATATGAAACTGAAATGAATGAATTAAAGCATGAAACAGAAACAAAGATAAATCTGTTAATAACTTAGTACAAAAAGGAACTTAATAAAATCTTAAAACATCAATCTTTTGAGTACTGATAAAACAGGTCTCAATATAAGGTTAAATTTCACATGAAAATAATATTAATCAAAATAACACAACACTAAATAAGCGATTTCATTCTCAGACAAATGATAATTTTACAAAATATTAATAATTATGTCAACTTACTTTCCATCCACAGCATCAACAATCTTAACCTTGAGACCCAACTCATCCAACGACGCCACCATCCTCTCCCGCCTCTCTGGTCTTCTCACTAAATTGATCATGTATATCTAGTAAAAAATAAATAAATAAATAAATAAATAAAGATCATAAACTTCCAGAACAAGTGCTCTGTAATATCAATTTTATGAAGGTAAGAATTTGATTTTATGGCTGTTTGAATAAAAAAAAAATCCTTGTCACTTGTTTTTCCAAACACCAACTAACAATCATAAACTAAGATAATTCCTATCATTATAAATAAATAAATAAACAGACACTTTTCCCAGCTGCTTCACACATACCTGGTCAAAGCCCAACATTTCTTGGGGTGGATGTTTTTTAGGAAGATGTTTAGTGTGGAGAAATGGTACTCCTTCCACTGGAATTAGATAAAAATTATCAATAAACAATATAAAGTATAACATATCATAAAGAGAAATTCATTCAAGACAAAAAACATTATCTTTAAAATGGATTCATACAGAAATGAACCAAAAATCAATAAGGGACTTCTCCTTAGGCACAGTTAACTACTAATTTTAAAGAAAAATAAAACTGATCTGGCTTTCTGGACAGGTGTCTCCAATCTTAACGCATCCTTGGAGGTTACAACACATTGTTGAGTAATGACTAACATGTTATCTGCGGTTGACTAAGATTAACAAGACTGCCAGGGCGGAAGTCAACCCCCAAGTCAGGAGTATCAAGTGACCGAAGCACTGGGAACATGTCAGCTGATATTATGCTACATGCTTAACTGGTGCTGTTTCAGGCATGCACACAAACAATTCTGTGGCCATAGACCAGAACAGTTAGAAAGACGACCGACTCTTCATTGTTGCCAAGAACATCAAAACACACCTTGTTCAATTAGGGTATAAGACCGTGTTGTGTATCGGATTCGGGCTGAAAATCTTTTTTTTTTTTTTTTCATTTTTTTACCAAATAAACTAGTTAGATTACAGACTGACTCATTCACATTTACTCTGCCTATCTGGGTCCTTACCTAGGAAATCAGTAAATCTGGAAATGCTAGTTTTGACAAACACTCTACCTTTATAGAAATCATGACGACTACAGCACTAACTTACCTATTTCAATTAATTTATTTAACACATTAGCATTACTGCAGGTCCAAATAAAAACATCATAATAATAATGCATAATTATACAATATAATTTATAACAATAAAAATAATATATACACATGAATAAACGGTTGAATAGAAAGAAAAGAAGTTTTTTGTGAGTGTGTCTTATGAAAAAGAAAGGATACACAAAAATTCCCATACCCATAGCTTCCAGTTTGAGGAAAATAAATAACTCGGTTTCTTCTTCTAGAGTGTTGTGAGCATCTAGAGGTGCATTGAGACTGCCATAAAAGTTGACATTTTCAATATACATGGGAACTCCTGAAATAATGGAAAATCTTTTGAAAAAAAAAAAAAAAAAAGGCAGAAACAATATCAATTACAGCACATGAGTAATTGCTATGAAACAGTCCATGTATCATTTCAAGAAAAGAAAAACAAAATTCAACAAAGTATTTTGAAAATCCATTTCTCAGTTGTTTCCTTTTAATTTGAAAAAAAAAATCACATGCAACAGACAATTGGAATGTATATTTTTAATGCAAGATTACATTTTACAGAAATGAAGAAACGAGTCTTATCCGTAAAACCAATACTTACTTGCTCTATTTGCAATAGCCGCAAATATGATGACATCATCATAAGGACCCTCATAACCCTCAGGAGGTGGATAAAAGGCGAGATGTTGGGAATCTTCATTTCGCAAGTTAATAATAAATGTGGAATGTACTAGAGCAACTTTATAGAGTCCCCTCATCTGGCGCATCCGAATAGGCCCATATTCAGGCGTTCGCTTATAATAGCCCTGTAATTGTCAAAAGATTTGAAATCAATTATTTTAAATATAAAGTAAGCTCCAGCTTTGATATTTACAATGAACACCTGTTAAGATAAATTCTGTTTATTAACTGGACTATGATGACTGCCATAATTTCAGTTTGCTGTAAATAGTTTATGTTTGTTACACACCAATTTTTAATTACTGCAACTGGACTGTGTTTGAAATTATTACCAAAAAGCGTGTGCTGTTAGTGACATGGGTGTATTTGTTTCCTTACCGTTTCATCCATGCCACCCCAGAAATTGGAGTACTGGGACGAGGAATTCAGCATTGGAGCAACAATAGTTCTATAAACAAAATAAAAAAGTATGTTAAGTTACCGTCAAATAAGATTCTTTTATTAATTTAATTACATCATCTTGAAAATGAAATTTGCATTCTTTGAATTTTTAGAAACAATGCAAATATCAAGATTGGACAGAAGGAAAATTGATAGAAAAATTAAGAAGTTAAAGGAATGCATATTGCTAGGGAGATTTTAATTCAAATATGATAAAAAGATATGTAGATTTTTGTTTAAATTTACAGAATTGTAACAGTTGCCATTGACACTTTATTAGAAAATACAAATACAAAAAAAAGTACTCACTGTGAATATGAGGTCAAAACAGATAAAGTCTGATTGTTCTGTAAAATATTGTCTGCATCTACAAACTAAAAGAATAAAACCATGTCATAATTATGTCCAAATATAACAGTCCAAATAAACACGACCAGTACATTACATTTGGTACCCAGAACATTTTACTTTTTGTGACATTGTGTACTTATTGTTTTTATAAGCAATATAAAACTAAAATCTGACTTTTCAAACATATGTAATTCAACGTCTGTTCACACGCCAAGCAGCCCTGCTTTAAAATACTGCTCTGCTTTAACCCCTGAATATCCTTCCAAAATATTTTTTTCACTTTATCCAGTTCTATCCAGGTTTGTGTGCACTGTTTAAACACGTTGAAGTTTACTGTGCATGAAAAGTGCCATAAACTAGAGCCAAAACAAGCAGAAAGCAGGAGGAGACCTTTCAGCTTCATTTAAATGCTGAATAAAATGAAAAAAATAATTTTTAAATCAGGTTTGAAAAACGCCACAGAGAAGGTGCCATGTTACTTCACTTTTAAATGTTACTGATGAAGAATCTAAAGGTACCTGTATTTCTGAAAAAATACCTTACAGAAATTTGCAGATGAAGTACTTCTTTCTTCACTTCATTAACTTTGGTCTTGGTGGCTTTTTTGCATTTTCTATTTTATAATCAACAGAAATTATGAATGACTAAGAGAAGCCTTCATACATCCCTACATTATCCAAAAATGTATGCCTGTCCTTTGGTTTGTCTGCTTGACTGTTGGTCTGGCCAAATGTCTGTCTGACCGGCTATCTTACTTCCTGTTTGTCTTCTTTCTAGCTTTCTGTCTTACTAACTGTCTATCTTCTTGTCTGTCTTCTTTATCAGCCTTCTATATCCTCTGTCGATCTGTCTATCCTCCTGTCAGTCTTTTATATCCTCTGTCTGTGTGTCTGTCTGTCTGTCTTCCTGTCAGTCTTCTATATCTTCATCTACATCTGTTTCTTGTCTACTTGTCTGGTAATTCAAGTGAGGCCGATTTCCATTCTAAACTGGTCTTGGGTAAATGTGCCTAGAGACCATTAAAGTTGTCAAGGGATCTGCTACAGGAGAGAAAATCCTCAATGACTCCTGCCCTTGCTACTCATTCAAGACTGTTTGTACAGTATATATAGTTAATACAGTTTGCTGTTAAGAAGTCTGCTGAAGTAACCAGTTTACTTGATGAAAAATACCAACATGTGTAACGGAAAAATAAGGTTATGGGTAGTCTGGTTTGGATTAAATGACAATACCACGGTGCAAATTTATTTTGAAGAATTCAACATATCACCAAAGAGCTTGATATCCTTTTGTGTAACTTAACTGTTCATTGTGTTCTTTTCTTTGGTTTGGTACTTTTCTTTGAATTTCTACCACAGCAAGATGCCCCCTTTTTTCCCCCTCTTCGCTTCAAACAATAACAAAAATTGCACAACAAGTTGACTGCTTTTATGAGGAAAAATATTTAATTGATGCACTTGTGCACACTTTGTTGTTTTAAATACAACTGCAGGCACTTTGCTCACAGAAGGCAAGAAAGCATGTTATCTTTTTCCACCTGATTTTGTACCCTAACCAAGAAGATTAG
Organism: Lingula anatina; assembly: GCF_051362555.1. Taxonomy (NCBI): domain Eukaryota; kingdom Metazoa; phylum Brachiopoda; class Lingulata; order Lingulida; family Lingulidae; genus Lingula; species Lingula anatina. The sequence goes on along the minus strand of NC_141769.1, from coordinate 15,556,020 downwards.
GGACTTTATTATTTTTTTTCAGTCTCGTTGATTTTCTCAGCAGTGTAGTCTGTATACCTCCCTTTATTTTAAACATGACAAAATATCAATGTATGTATAACAGGATTCTGATTCTCTTTTTAATTTTTTTTGTAAAAACCTTAAATAATAAAACATGATCCTCTATAAAAAGCAGATGGCCCAGTACTTACAAAAATATAATCTGCCCATATTTTCCTAGCTTTTTCTAAACTTTCCTGCCTGAGCTTCATGACATGGGTAAATCTCTGTGCTGACCACTCCAGCGGCCCCTGGGCATCAGGAAACCCTGAAATGACCGGAAACATTTGAGACTATAATTATATTATACATAAATAACTCATTTCACATTTAGCTACAGACAGGATATGTTTTAAAGAAGCGGCAAGGGCCTTCATGTACCGTTTAAAAATATGAAATATGTTTTTTTTTTGTATTTTTAAAGTTACTGTTAAAATTCAGTTGTCTGAATGAGTAATTTACAGTACTTTTTAAGCTCTCCAGTTAAACAGTTTCGAATTAAAGGTGAACTATGCCTGACATGCACTAATAAGCAGATTTTGATACACTGGCTTTAAAAAGCAGTGATGCAACTCATAGCAGTCTAGATTAAAAAAATCTAAATTCATAAAAAACATGAATATCAATGTAAACATGCAATGGCAATTTTTTTTTCAAACATCTTCCATTGGATATATTACACATCACAAGCAATATGATATTATGTTCATAAGTTTTTGGTGACCTCTCCATAATTTGTACTTATTTCCACAATCTTCCCTTTAAACAGAAATGGAGTATATGACCCACCAAAAACAACAGACGCTGGCAGGGTTACCCTTTTGGCTTTTTTCTTTTCTGACACAGCAGGAGGCAGCAAAACAATTTCCTTCATCATAAAGCTGAATCGCTTTTTAACACTTTAATATGCTTCAAAATGGCGAGTCTGGCTATGAAATGTGACAAAGACGACATAGGTCCCACAGTCAACACCCTAGGGAATGGGTTTACAGCATACTCTTCAACTTGCACAAAGTCAACCTTTTCATTGACTTAACAATTTTTCCTGCCAAGAAAATAACAGATATTTATTGAGACAAGTATTTCCTTAAAACAAGAATCCAACGAGCTGCCATCCTCTGCAGTTATTTCCTGCAATCCTGTTGGCTTTAACCACCCATTTGGAAAATTCCCAAATATAAAATTGGAATCTGGTTATATTATAAAAATCACAGATGTCTTGCTTGTGAAAAAAACTGATACATCATCGCCCATGTTTTCAACTTTAAAGATGTTTGTATTTGATGTTGATATTGATGTACTAGTGAGCTGATATTCTTGAACACTTGTACTCACGACTTGGTAATGGGTTTCTTGTATTATCTTTTGACCTTAAAACAAAGTCATTTTCACTTCGAACAACTGGTTGACGGGGTTATAAACAACATTTTAAAAGTAAAAGTGACATCGACACAATCCCATTGCCAACACAAGCATTCCAGGAGACACCAAGCCTGGAAAGTGAACTCCACTGCTATTACACAATTAGACTACCAGTTTACAGTGTTGGATAATAAAATTGGATTTTTACAGAACAATGTTTAAGGTTTATATATCTTTATGGTGAATCAAAATTATTATTATTTGATTAATAAAAACAATTAAATCATTAAAAAATTATCATTGCTTCTTGTCTGTAAAAATTAAACTTCCTGGGTCTTTTTTCTTTCTTTCTTGTTCTTTTGGAGTGGGGAGGGACAGAGATTAAAAACGTTAAGTACAGTTGCATTCCGCATTATTTTAAATTACTTTTTTTTTTCAAATTTTGGGTTCACAGCCCTTTGGCATAAAACAACTTTGGCTGAAGTAATGCTTCTTACTTAACAACAGCTGTTGGTTGGCCTATCAGATCGGATGAATGAACCCAGTGAAATAGCTTCCAAGACTAACTCATTGTTGAGTAATGTCAACTCTGATAACATTTGGGACATTTGCCAAGTTTGTGTGTACTGTCCAAGTTTTTCACATAGTGTAATGTTCTTGTCTTTTAACCATCTATTTGCCAGGTGTATTGGCTGAAATGTTGTGCTACTTCATGTTGCATTAAAGAATATGGAAAGTGTGAACAACAATGCCATCTTTAATTACAAGATATGCATACTAGTAATGGAAATCCACGAAAATTAATTTTCAGTTCTTAAACCTAGCTTGCTCAAGGTAGCCAGGGTTGGTGGCCAATGTTGAAAATTTCAGTTGCATGTTTCAAGAAGATCATATGGACTAATACAAAGGACAATATGAATGTATATATGTACCTGTGAAATATATAATATATACATACAGTGCCAAGCAAATGTGTGGAATCCTAGCAGCTATACATTCCAGGTAATATGTGGTGTCTCTCATAATGCAACTTGGACCTCAACCATTAGCTTGGGTATTAAGACAAGATACATCTTTTTATAGGACCAACAATGAGAAAAAAAATATGGGCAAACAGGTTTAACTATTTTTTCAAAAAGGTTGAAAAGTACTCCGTTTACTTTCTTCAACCCAGAATTCATGTGACAAATAATATAAAATAAAATAAAATAAAGTAATCATAAAAGCCAAAAGAGAGAGACAAAAAATACTAGTACAAAGGGAAAGCCTAGTATGTATTAGACTTTTGAAAGTTATTGATGATCTAGGTCCAAGTTGCCTCCATGTTAGGTTGATTTCTGTCTACAGCATGCAATATGGTTCCTCACATACCTCTGCAGTTTTGGCAATGATTACTTGTCCAAATGTAACTTGAAACACCATCAAGGTAACCGCCCGTCCCATTACCTGTTTGCACATTGTCATCGTCATCTGCCTTGAAGTCCACAGAGTGATACTGTGAATAAATGTGCTGCAGCCACTCTCGCAACATTTCTGCGGTTTTATCCACATTGTGATCTGTTCTTATCCTGAAAAAACAAATTTGTTTAAATTTCAGAATTGATGGTGCAAGTTATCATAATTTCGATATATCTGAACATTAATATTTTTATAAAATCTTTACATCATTTGACTAAATGTCTGCTTCAGTAACACATTGATAATTAACCCAGGTTCAGGGCAGCAATATTTTGCCAAAATACATAAGAAAAAGCATATTTCTGTTTGCATTTCAACACTAAATTCTCAATTTTACTTTTCAACATTAAACTCATAATTTTATTTCCAATATGCCACTGTTCTGTGTTCATACTTGACTTGGGCAAAAAAATCTTCTTAATTCAAATATTGATACTGAACAATAATTACACTAAATCGCGTCTCTCCGTGTGATTTTATAAATACAGTACATAGTTTTAAATCAAATCACGCAGAAGAACACACATGCACAAACTTTATGTGGGAGGTACTAGTAAGAAATGGGGGAAAAAAACTTCAAAGTAAAGCTCATAAACTTTTAAATCTTTATGGCTGCATTTTAGACACTGATATTTAGAGACTGGCAAATTAATGCATCTTGACTCATTTTCGGTTGAATAAACAAATGAAACCACGTGCTAATGAACATTCCGTTTCAAACTTTTTCTGAATGTTGATCAATAACATTATATATGGTGTCAATTCTATTTCACACACAAATTACCATTAAGAATGTTCAGACATCTTTATCTGAATGAACAAAATTAATACAGATGAATTAATTAACAAAATATAAAATCTATTTTATACCTTATTGGACAGACACATTACCCTTGTGGCAGCCTGAATGGATTTTTTTTTTGATCTTACAAGTGCAATGTTATTTTTTTGCCATCTGGAGCAAAGTTATGGACTAAGCTGAACAAAGTATCGCTAAGTATACAGTTCCTTCCTGGAGGATTTTGTTAGAGCTTGTGTGTTCTTGTTCTTCACTAATTTTTCACACATGAGCAAATATTTCAAGTCTCAGTGGCCCTTAAACAGACATGCTACTACTATGGGAAAAACATCTTCCTAACCATTTAACCATTCACAAGACAACAGCTTCCTTTCTTTCTACTACAAATCAATGAGTGAATCATGGTCATAGAACCTGAACAAATTTTATACAGTTCCAAGTCCACGAAGAACTACTTTTAGAGCAAAAAATTTTTTTGCTATTTACCTCCGCCCCCCCCCCCAAAAAAAAAAAATATATATATATATATAAAAACTTCCAAAACAACTGCTAATGCATACCATTTTTCAACAGTGATAGGTGGTTTTATTTATTAGTGCGGTTTCATCAATTTAATTTAAGATTTATCAAAGGAAAATTTCTGAGGTTCTCTGGTTAACCAAAGCCAATAACAAATCCATGTATTAATAAAGCCAGCATGAAAGAAGCCTCACTGAACTGTGTACAATAGTCAAACATGGCAGTCACAAAATCTTATGTTAAGAAATTTGGGGGAAATATTGTAATCAGTCTTGGCCCGTTGCAGGGCACACTTCAGTTGCACATTTCAGACCCTGATAACAACTACCAGCTTAAGGCAATTCAGGAAAATAATGGATCTCTCAACTGAACATGCCTTCTTGACTTCGGGGGTAAAAAAATATTCAGATCACAGGTTTGTTTGTTGACTCAATTTCACACAGACTACAATACTACTTTTTTTCATCAGAATGCACTTTTTTATTTTTGGGCTGAAGAATTTTCTTCAAGACTTTTTTTTCTAAAGACATACTAAATTAATAACTAAAACTGTATTATCAAACATCCGTATCAAAAAGTTTGATGATGAAATGTTGTAACAAACCTATACCATGTGTTCTAAATTAAAAGCATCCCCTAAGGTTATTTTAATTAACAGGGGAGCTTATGTTGTTCCATTTTTTTTAAAGTTCTACACGACACATAGACTGTGAATGGTCCAATGGGAGAGTTTCATTTAAATTGGCCTCAAACAAATTGCATCCTCGAGAGATCCCAGCATGAACTTATCTAATGTCAGTTAATTAATTAAAGGAATTTCCATTCTTCCAGAGTACCTGGTGACAATGTTGAGAACAGCAATTCACATGATTTATAACAAAAACATCTTTAATTTTAAAAATAATTTGATTAGGAACATTTTAAACACTATTTGCATTACATTATTATGACTGGCATCAACTTGACTAGGCATAAAACAAATCAGCCACAATTTTCAATTTAAAAAAAACTGTTAGTCTTAATGTTTCTTCACTCAGGCAAAGCAGACAGACTCCTGTGATGTCTATTAGTACAAACTGACACAACAGCAACTGTACGTAATTAGAAAGTTTTCAGAGATCCGCTGGGCTGTCTAAATCCACCTACATCATTGAAATAATCATGGTCAGAAACACAATATGAATCAGCATTTGGTACGGATTCAGTGGTTTACTCTATCAACATCTTTAATAAAAATAAAGCACCACCACCACAGGGTGCTGTAACAAAATGTGTTTTCATGTGGTTTTGTTCCACTCTATGGTGTTGATCCCTGACCAGTGGCTGCTACCCTGAGGTTCAGAGATTTCAATGGAATCTCCCTTATGTATAAGATAAGCCTTGGCCTAGCTGCTTTTCGTAATGGTGATGGAAAACATAGTAATGGAAAGGGGAGAGTCGGTGCCCCTAGTTAGAAAGGCAGGGTGACAGGAAATGTATTCTGTAACAAAAGTAATGTCACTGCCAGCGCTCTAAAATTAAACTTGAATGAAGTACCACCATACTTAAAAGAGAGACACTCTCAGTACTCTGTATGTTGCACTGATCATTTCAATATAAACAGTCACATTTTCTCAGAAACTTAGGGTGACGCATTTCAATGGGAACAGCTTAGAAAACAAAAGTTTCTTAAATTATAAAAAAAATATAATATTGTTAACGTTTTTTTTTTCATTTCTTCTAGTTCTAGATAGTATTTAGAATCCAAACATGCACGCACGCAGAAAGTCCTTTACATGCTAATAGTCAATTTTTTTTACAAAGATGGAGTTTCACTCATGATGGCTTGTTCTTTAAATTAACTAGTTTCATGACTTAAAGACATTCTGCCTTTTCCTCAATTTTTGGAAATGTGTATGTATAATGTAATGTTTCCAAAATATATATAAAAAAGCTTTCTGCAACATTCAAAAAGCATCATACCTAGATACTTAACACAAAGACTTTACTTTATTTCAAAATAATCTTGCCTACAGACTTGCAAAGCATTTTCACAGACAGATATTTATTTTTCTTGCATGTTTACCAGTCATCTAAGGATACATACAAGGAACAGCCTTAATGCCTTCTTTCTTTAAAACTCTTTGGTATCACCTGCCACCACATATTTAGTTATTCCTCATGTAATACTTCATGACTACCAAGTTATGAATTTTCTTTTAATACAAATAACACAGCCAAGTTTAACGTTTTCAGACACAGATCATAAAACTTCATATATTTAAGTTTCAATATCCATCATTACAAATCGTATTTTTTTTATCCCCTTTTGACATGAAGCTTGTTCTTTGGTAGTGAACCTCAAAAATTTAGTATAAACCGAATTATTTTTTTCATAGGCAATAAGCGTGCACTTGCTCATTAGCTGTCTTTTAACCATGACATCAAAACACTACAATTTAGAAGACACAACCCCTTATATAAGTGATTTCCATCTGAGACTGCCTTCAAAAATCTTAGTAAACACTACAGTTCTGCATGAAAAAATACCAATTACAGTTATTAACAGTGATACCCATGAGTGTGTAAAGCCAATTGCTGGTTCACAAAGTATTCATCATTATATTCAGCTGATCAGAAACAGGGATAGGGATATCCTCAACAGCAAAGATTTTCATTATTATCTTTTAATGTTCTTTTTAAATGGCCTTTACTTAAGTCTGTAAGACATGCAACATCCTTTTTAAAGCAACAGAGTGACTATCCTTGTTTAAAATAAGTTTCATTAAAGGTAAAAGATAATAAAGACATGTAAATGTGGACCTTGATTAAGCCAAGCAAAATTGTCTTAACTAGATTTACACCTGTGTAAAAACTAATAAAATGTAATCACTTTTTTTATAATTGATCAAAAATTACTTTGGGGCACATAAATGATATTTTTAACCCGTTTTTTCAACACTGTGTTCCTTTTGCAGATAATAGGGTTATTTAAAAACAAACACAAAAAGGAAAATGCATCACAATGATTCTTTCTCTGAAATCCTAAACCTCTCCAATAAAACATATGGTGGAAAAGGCAAATGGTGCCTGAGCTCTGTAGTATAGGGGGTACAATAAATTGGTCAAGCTTCAGCAAACCAATAACTTCTGTTGCACGGTTTCTGAGTGTCAAGCCTAATATTTCTTCTTTCTCCTCCAGACCAAAAAAAAATGTCTGTGGAAATATGGCTGGAAAACTGACCCCAAAGTTTATACTAGGCCAAGTGTTGCTAATCCTTTTTCTGGACAGAAACATTTTGAAGTATTTAGGAGCAAATGGCTGTTAATTCTGAAAATCACAGGAATCCAGCAGTAAAGGTTCTGAAATCATACCAGTGAAATTGAGAGTCAGCAGGGAGACTTTCGGCAGTTTTTTTAAAGGTCATTATATTTTTTACAACAGTTTAATAAAAAACCACTGCAATGCTGGAAAGTGTACAAACACATACTATGAGTGCTTTTGCTGGAATTATAACAGTTAGGCAAAATCATAAGGGGAGAAGCATATTTTAGTAGGGTTTTTATTTTGTTCATATCTTTTTACTTTATAATTAAAATAATTTTCTTTTTTGTTTATTCTAAACAATTAGGCCTTTAGATCATTTTGAAATTTAATTACATTAACTTGGTGTTTTCCTTTGCAATATCATCAAATTAATCAACTGTGTCGCTTTTTACAGGTGTAATCACTGTAATAGTAAAATTGTGATATGCTTTGCATGGAAACTTCACAACTTTACTTTCCCACAATTTACAGTGTTTTTCTCATTATACCTGGTCACTTAAAAACCAAATGGTCACTTACTGAAAAGATTGTTAAAAACACTTGTTTTCAGTCACACAACTGTTACAGCTTTTCATCAAATAAGTGGTTCCCCTTTAAACTGATATATGGTTTTCAAACAAACTGTTGAGAGCACTTAGATGTACAAGGTGTTTGCCCCATAAGTGAAAGAAGTCAATGATAATTTCTATAATAGTACATTTCACCTCTCTTCACCCAGCCAAGAAAGTTCAGGAGATTTAGGGAAGGTTGCAATCGGTATCTACTTTAAATTTTTATTTATACTTTTATTTATTTATTTGACAGAAAGACTTTTGAATTCATTGTGAATCAGAAAGTCATTAATGGGTGGACTAATTTGGAATGGCCTCTCCTGTGCTCCTTTTCCACTCCAGACAATGAAAAATCCTTTTTATGCTCTCCTGTAAAATAAACTTCTGTCATGAAAGTCTTCAAACTCCTTTCTTTCTTTCTTTTACTCAAAGTTCAGGAAATTAGGTACCTACATAGGTTTAAAATCTAATTTAAACCACACTGAGTTGGACCCCTTTTCTTTTGAAGGCAAACTCATTTCACTTAATTGCAGAAAAATCAAACTTTGAAACAAACAAAACTTCTTTACTGATGAGATTGCTTGTCGTCTACACCAATTAACCAGGCAAAATTGTGGACATAACATCTTTTAGTTTGGTCCTGGACATATATCTTTTGGTTTTGGACACTTGTTTGAAGATGATCAAGAATGTGGAACTATGCCTGTGTCAGCATACAAAGGGGATCTATTCTTTATAAAAACCGAGCAAACTTTGAAAAGGTCTGTAAAGCTGGACCTCCTTCCTACATGTGGAAGGCAGATGTTGCAAGAAAGCAGACATCCTCCAGTCCCAGTAGGTATCTGCAGAATTTAAAAAAAAAAAAAAACTTTACTGAATAAAGAAGGCATGTTATGTACAACCAAATAGATACTGGGCCACCCCAGTGAAATTTACTGTCTGTTAGCATTTTTTCTTTTCTTTTGAAAAATGCTATGAACTTTTTGTGTGTACTGTAGTAGTCTTTGTGTACATATGTGTGATGGGGGGGGGGGGGGGGGTAAAAAATCAGTACTTGTAATCAAACTGTATTTAAATCAGCCTGAACCTTGTCAAAATTTCTAATTTCATTCAATTAAAATTTTATTCATTATAATCTTCTGCAGATCTAAGAATCTTCAAATTTAAGTATGAAAACACTACTTTAGCATACTAATATAGGTTGTTAAACAGTATTTAACAGTATATGAAACAATACTGAATTACTTGCAGCAGCTAGTCCAGTTCAATAGCTTTAAAACTACCCAGGCTACTTTTTAAGGTCAAGACCTTGGGTATATCAAACACAGCATCTGATGCCTTGTTTAACAACACAATGTCAGAATCTTTTAACATCTGCATACAATACTAGGTAAGAGCAAGACACAAACAGGTGGATACCATGTGGGTTTTTTCACTTAGTTTTAACTATTTAACCTAACTATTAACAATTTGATGCCATATTTTTTATCTTCAAAAACCAAAGACATTATCGTCCATTTGATCTAAGAAGGTTGTCAACAAAAATACTGAAGAGAAATGGGCCGAGCATCACATGATCATCTACCCAATCATGAGTTTTAACGCATGTTTTAGATATACGTAAGTATTGGGTGTCCTCTTATATTGGCTTTCTGTACAGATAAAATAATTCAGCACAGTATTCAATTTTTTAAAAGAAAATACATATAAGAGTCATTCATGTGAGTAGGGTTGATACTAAGGGATTTCCTTCACTCAACTAAATGTAATATCCTCACAGTTACTGTACACAAATAAAAGCTATTTTTGCCTCTTTGACAGGAGTTATCACTTCAGTAACCTTCCAACTGGGAAATTATTTGCCAGTCTTCCAAAAAAAAAAAAAAAAAAAAAAAATGCCACTTCCTCTTAAAGCATACACTTAACTGCCCTGTCCACTTCGAGAGGCCTTTTAGATAACCCTCTCACACAAAATGAACCCTTGATGTGAAAAGGATCTCTATTAGTTATTTAGCCATCTTATTTATTGTATTCAATTTCAACAACTGTAAAAGTGCCGCTGTTTCTATCCATGTACAGCATCCATGACCTACAGCCCTTGTCATAAAATTTATTTCTAATAAAGAACATTGAATTTGATTCAGTTTTTCATTTATCTGTTTAAGTTGATCATACAGGTTAAACAATACATTTAAAGGTTACTATGGGTTAACACGGAGGGGCCGTGCAAGAGGTTACAAATTCAGACGGGGTTAACTGAGTGCTTATACTACTAAAAAAGCAGCTGCAGTTGCCTCTGGGTGTCTGGCTACCTTGTTAACTATGTCTGCTTCCCCTTTCCAGTTTATAGACCCCTGTCAGCTGGTTGTTTGGTACTTGTCACAAAGTAAAATATCATTTCCTTCAGGCAAGAATATGAACAGAATGCCACCTATTGCCACGAGGCAACTGCAATTGTGATAAATATGAATTTATGCTTACTTTAAACTTTTTATTTTATCAGAGTATATTGTGAATTACAATTTTATCAAATTCATTATTGTCTTTTATTTCAAATAGCTCTTTTATTTACTAGTACTCAATTTTAAAATGAATGTATGAAAATACTAGAGATATCATGATGTAATTGCAATTTTAATTTCCTTCAATTTTTAATTGTAATCTGATGAGTTACAGTATTAAATTGAAGATGATGCAAGTTGTAAGGCACATTTATGGTAACACTGGCTATAATGCCATGCTGATGGAAATCCCAATTCATTTGTTCTAAAAAATATAGACCCAATTTACTGTCCACCAATTCCATATTAAGAAAAAAAAATCAACAAGGTTCAATGTAAGGCTCCTGAATACTAATGCAGATGTTATTTCCATCTCTTTTCTGGGGCCATTTTTACAGCAATAACACTATAATAGCCAAATTTTAAGTGCTTAAAACAATTCAAACACTTATTTTCTTTTTCAGGATACCAAAATTTAGTTATACTGTCTACATTCCACCTAGCGAGGGGCTCTAATGGAAAGGTAAAGCAAATATTTGGATAAAGTTATTTATCCCCTAAGTCAGGGCTTTTAGGAAGTAGCATGCTCTGACTTTTATATCACTGGATCTTGTTATAAATAGAGAAACGTGTTGAAATGAAATCCGTGAATGGTGAATGTTCCATTACCAAATGAACTGAAGTAAATGCCTTCCAATAAATGGATTTTTTCAATCAAAACTCCGCATTTTAGATATTTATATGGTCAATTTTCATACTTCATGGGGTGATAAAAAAAACCAACAGAAATCTGAATAGGCGACTAAAATACTAGATCTATGGAAAACATTTTCTTCACAATACCACATTAACATTATATCACCACCAAACTAATAAACTTAAGGGTTTATCATTTTTTCATCATTCTTAGGCCATCTGATTTTTTTAACTAAAACCAACAAATAAATGGTTTGATTTCACCTACCCGATATTCAATCTGTGAGTTTAGAGTTAGCATCAGAACAATGTGCATATCAGTGGTACACTATAGCTAAGAAATAACATGCTCTCCCAACTTGGCAAACTCTGCAAAGGTTTATCACAGGCAAAGCTTGAGAACTTTTAGGGTTGATTTTTTACTAGTAGTGGTGTTCTGTATTCAGAACATAATGCAGGCTCAAAGAGTCTTGAGAAAATGGCTTTTATTGAAAGTACAGATTATGGTTCTTTAAATTGTCAACAAATGTCAATCAAAATTGACAATAATTACTTTTTGACAGTAAAAAATGCAAAACAAATAAATAAATAATGACAGTAAAATAAGCAAAAATTCTCTGCTGAATCACACAATAGACAGGTGTCCTAAAATTGCTTGGCCTACACAAGGGTGAATGCAATCTGAGTGCACTGCGGTGTTTTAGTACTGTACTGGCATTACTGTTTTGTCTTGTACTGTATTGTACGTCTTAGTGCTAAAACAGAGTACAGGTGGATATATGACCAAGTGGGGGTGCAAGGTCAAGGAAAGAATGAGTGGTCAAAAACCAAAGACGAAAGTGGTCCAATAGAAAATTCCTTAAAATAAGTGCTGAACCCATGCAGTTTTATCTGGGGGTCCTGGGGGCATAAATACAACACCCAAATGCCTGGACCTCCAGTTAAATCGGTAAGACTTTCATCTCTCCAAAACACTTCAGGAATTGAAGTTTAACTGACCTGTTTTTTAAAGGTGATTCTATGGTATCAATATGTACAAGGTGTCGCTAAATGTATGGATTTCTCAGTGCATAAATATCAATAAAATATATATGACAACAACAAAAAGAAATATTATATTAATAATAATAATAAAATTAACAAAAAAAAAAATGTGTGAAAACCGAAATGCAGTTTGAATTTTTTCTGAAGGTTTAAGTTTTAAAAACACCACTACAGCCAAGTTACAACGGTGTATCTGTGGCTATTCAAACCACGCCCTTTATGATACATTTCAGTCTTCCTTCTATAAACAAACCGTAATATTGACTGACTTAAGTCGAAACTTTCTAGAACTTAGCCGACCGTCCTTCTCACATAAAAATGGGTAAAAATACTTAATAACTATTCTCACCCATCCTCGGTAAAACAGTGTACTTAATACCAAGTTTGACCAATAATTCTACCCACCACAGAGCTATTCTATCCTTGGGATAATCCAAATCCTCCAAATGTCCTAAGAAATGCGGTAAGGCGTGAGCCTTGTTGCGCGCTAGTATACTAATCATCACAGTTGGTTTCTGAGTCTTTGAGAAGCTTCCAGAGCTCGAATCATCCGAATTGATGTTTCCTTGAACACATATTCCTCTGAGCAAAAATAAGAGACACACGTTTAAGTACAAAAGTGAATATTTTCCCACTGACAGCATCGGAACCTGCCGAGCTACTGCCATGTTGAAATCTCCAATGTCAAAACGAGGTCAATGTACTCTTTTGTGAATGGGAAGCAGAAATATTAGTTACACACAGGTCTGGCCAGACAAACCGGTCTGAGAAGATATCCGACGAGTACGTCATGTTAAAGGGGAATGAACGAAATACGACGAACAGAAAATCCCACACTGATATTCTGAAAGTTGAATACTTTGCATCCAGCTTTCAGAATTCAAATTTGTAAACCAATTTAATCAGATCTAATCCAAAAATGTTTCTGTGTTCATAATATTTATTACTCCAAAGCAGATCTGTTCAGGAAAGGATCCAGGATTATTTGAAGGAGGGTGGGGTGGGGTGGGGTGGGGGGGGGGGGGGGGGGGGTGGAGGGGTGGGGGGTACCGCGGATGCAAAGTCAACCCTCCCCCCTAATTTTGGTATTTTAGAGGGGAACGGTGCCATTTGGTACAGTTTAGATTCATGATTCAGCTAGTCAAAATTCTAATTTTAAGGGGGGCTATTGTTTTTTTTTTTAAAGAAATCGAAAGGGGGTGGTTCAGGACTCCCCTGACAACATTAGAGAAATATAAATACATTTCTTACAATCCGTTCCGAAATATCCATACACAGCACGCTCATCATGTTAGAGGGAAAGTATGAACGGAATATGACGACAGGAAAATCCCACACTGATATTTTGAACAGTTGGTCACTTTTCACCCTGCTTTCAAAATTCATTTTGAGTCTAGGTGTTATTAGATAATGCCTTTGTGTTCATAATATTTTTTACGCCAAAGGATCTGTTTATTTTGTATGGATCTCCAAAGTATCATAGCAGAGCTTTTCATCTTTACACTTCAACAACAACAACAAAATAATAATTTTCTTTAATATACTGATAGTTTAATAGTCTGCCATACATGTAGAATTTAAATTAAATACAAAGAGTTCCAAATAAAAAAGGTCCATAAATAAATATTGAAAAAAAAAAGTTTTTCCAACAATTTCACTTTTCATGATCTTGATGAAATTTATCTAATATGATATATTGTTGCCATAAAAATTGCTATATAATGACAATATGAAAAATGGAAAATTCCATATCTATACACAATTAAAAATTCTAAAGTATCAATTAAAATACTAGAGAAATATAGATACATTCCAAAGTAGGCAGATGCAATTTGCAATACTCCAAGTTAAACTTAAATAAAATTTCCTTTTTGAATAATTCTTCAGCCTTGGTTGTCTGATTTTTGATACAACTCAGTTGTTCCCTTCTCTTTTTTACATTGTGATTGTGACTAATAATGCAGTATTATAAATTAGAACCCAAGTGCTGGCTTTATCTAAAATACTAAAATGGGTCACATCACATCTAACACATTCTACTGTTAAGTAGGTTCTTGCTTTATTCGTTTTTTCTCCTTGTGATTTCTTGGTTGCATTTCAGCTTTAGTTCCTCTTTTACGACTGGTTGATACTTTCTTGTCCTTGAAAAAAATAATTAATGTAAATACAATAAATATCATTTTGTTCTCTCTCAATTCCCAAACAGAGCACAACTAGCAGAGATTTCCTTTCAATCTCCTATCTCAAGCATCTATGAGTAGCTGTTCCAACATGTTATTAAGTATGTCACACATTCATAAAAAATCATGCAATTTAATTGCAAGTAATGATAAAACTTTTTGTTGCAGTAGTAGTACTTACACATCCTTTGGTTTCAACCTTTCTGTCTTGGAACTTTTTCAAATCTGCACTAAACAATACCTATAAGAAAGATAAACATAACATTATGGTCACATAGCTTCAAATTAGTTAAATTAATTATTCACATACAGTTTACAATACACATAATATTTTGAAACAATAACATATTTCAGAAAATGATGAACATTTAGCATTTAAATCTGGTTTTAACCAATTTAAACATGCCTAAGTGAATTTTGGCGCAAGGAGGGCAGCATATTGAGAAATCTTGTAAAAAAATAAGAAAAAAATTCAACTGATAGAAAATAGCCTGATAACCAAAAGTGAAATATGTAGATTCTGTTGAATCTGATATTCCATTTTTAAGAAAGATATTATTTGATTATATGCTTCTTAGGATGACTAAGAATATCCAAAAGCACATATGATGCAAATTATTTCGCTCACTCAATTGTCAATCTTATCAATATGATTTTTAAAATGTGTACAAAAGCAAGATAAAGTGTGCTTCGTATTATGTTGTTTAAAAGTACTCACAGAATGTGCCCATCCAGCATAAGGTCCCCAAAGACCTCTGAAGAAATCTCCTGTAAAAAGACAACCAAGCCCACAGGTTATGACAAATAACCCCAAAATATGTACATTTATCATCTAATATCCATGATAAAATCCTGATAGGAGTTTTAAAATTACTTATTATTGCAGACAATGCCTTTTTTTACTTATAAAACAAAACATCTTTAAACCACAACACAAAGAGGTGGAATTACATGCTTTAATTATATGTAACATAGAAACAAAACTATAAGCACTGTAACCATTACTTCTTTATATACAAGCTCTTAAGTTGACCATATATTATAAGAATTAGAATTTAAGAATAAGAATTTGATCTCACCGATTTGCTTGTAAGTTGCATCAGTCATTGTCTTATTACTGTTAAGTTTGGGTATATTGTAGTCTCTGATTGCTATCTGCCACACATGAGTGTCCACTGGGATAGCTTCAGCCTTGTCCAGAGACATCAGACACACACAGTCTGCAACCTTATTTTGGAAGAGGATTTGCATGGTTTATCATAGTAAGAAGTATCATATTTTAAAGTAATTATAACCCTTCCTGTATTTCATAAAATTTTAATTCTGTACAAAAATTCTTCATTATAATTATGCAGAGACATCTGAAAAGCAGCATTATGCATACATACATTACCTGAGGGAAGAAATTCTGTATTTTTTCATTTTTTTTTCATTTCTTCATTTTTTGATGAAAACATGTTTACAAATAAAAATTCAAACATTGTCATCATTTTTTTCTATATAGATTAAGCAAATTATTAAAGTGCTGCTATTTTTGTATTTTATTTGCTGAGTTCCGGCATTATGAGATACCTTGGCTCCAACACCACACAACTTGAGTAGTTCCCCATGAGCATCTTGATATGACTTCCCCCTCAGGGAGTACAGCCATTCAACACTGTGATTTGTAACAATATACTTAGCTGTCTCACTTATGTACTTGGCTCTGAAAAATATATGGAATTATTTTTTTAATATGTGTTACATTTAAGCATATCAGATTTATCACAAATTTAGTTTAAGACAATTTTTGTTTTGGTTGAGTTAACAGCTAAGTGTGAAAATTCATATTTGACTCAACTTCTCTACTATTGAAGGTGAATTAATCATATAAGGATTTGATTATTTACACGCTCTCAATAATCATGGTCAGCTTTATCTGAGGAAAAAAAGCAGTGAAATTAAATAGATAACAAGACACATGGTAACAGTTTACTGGATAAATCAAAAAGTGTACCATAACTTCTTTATGGCATTTGGAACTTATGATAATAATCAAATAATATAAATAAATAATAATAATCAAAAGTTGATCTGGAGATCACAATTTTATACCAATTTTTTTTCATTACTGTCAGATCAGCACACCCACCTGTATCCAAACCCCAACTCCCGCAGTGTCTGCTCTACCCGTCTTCCAGTCAGTGCTTCAACACTGGGAAAGGTAAAATAAGGTTCCTTATCAAGTATTCCAACTTTCTCTCCATAAGTCTTACATAGGTTTTCTACCATACCACTAATCCTGCTGATATTATTATTGGAAGAGCAGATAAAGGCAAACAGATTTTCTACAGGGTCCTGGCGAAGAATACGTACACCAGTAAAATCTGCTGCCACTGCCTTAAAATGAGGATCGGAGGCACTCCAATGACCATAAAGAACTTCCAGGTTTACACCCAGCTGAAAGTAGTTCTGAAGCACTGCTGAATACTTTGAGCTAGAATTATCACTATCAATAAGTGGTAGATTTATATTAACATTGTCAGATGTGTGAATTTCTTGTTTAATACTTGACTTCTTCAACAACTTATCACATCCCTGATTTGATGTGTCTCTTTTCATTTCTATTTTTGATTTTGTTTCCTGAGGATCTGGCAGAGGTAATGATGGTCCATTGTAACCTTTTTCATAAACTCTGTAGATAATCTTGTCATCAGTTTGGCTTAATGTCCATAAGTTCCCTGCAAGTACACTGGTCCACTGACCAGGGCTAGTTTCTTTCCACCTAAATAAAACAAGCATGGCACATTTTAAACACTGATTTCGATAAACAGACTGTGTAAATAATAATAATAAATATTATTAATGCGTTTAGTATATGAAGTTCATAAATTAACAACAAGTTCAAACTTTCAATTTACTTAATCTGTCTGTCTGTGCTCACACCCACACCAAATTGCAGCTTATTGTCTGCAGAAAATAACAATTTTAACCAGTGCCCTTTTTTTAGACTAAATTCTGCTCTGTTGATTAATATAAAGAAAATCTTCTTCAAAATAACCCCAAGAATGTGTGTTTAAGAGAAATCATGCGGATCAGCACCCAGGGTTCTCACTCTTAGCCATCAAGCTAATGTACTCTGCATACAGAGGGTGCTTAAAAAGGTTGAGCTAGAGCAGTACTAGTCTAGATCGAGTAGGTTTGAAAGGTAAATTACCTAAACGACTGGCCACATGCAAGGGTAATATCAAGCTTTACTTCACTTGATTTACAGGAAATCCACCCTGTATTTGTCATTGTTTGTTGCAGCAAGCGTGCATGCCTGTAACTAGTACGAAATTGGGATTTAGTAAGGCTTAATCCTAAGAATGTCATTTCATAGGCGCCGCCATTTTTTACGAAATGGGCTAGGTGGCGTTACAAGATAGCCTAATACTCAACTGGTGATGCACGGTTTGTCTCGTTTTATGCTTCCATAAAATGAAATCTATATTTTTGAAAGCAATTAAACTAAAATTTGTTATAAAATCCTTACAGTATGATTGTAATGATACTGCTCACGACAAAACAATAGTCCATCTTGTGTTACCAATGACAACATACATGGTTTACAATATGGCGGACAGAAGCCTTTCCAAAAAGGGTCAGTGAAAAAGGATATGTGAAGAAAAAGTAAGTTTCATAATGCAGAAGACTTGATTTTAGATGTAATCAACCATTCAGACAACTACAACAACGACATGATTTAAGTGGCTAAATGTTGAATTTATGTTCACTTTCAACTGGTTTCGTAAATGGTATAACTAGTCTTTTTGCTAACTGGAGCTGCTTTTGCCTCAGGTTTTTTTTTTCGATACTGTATGTATAATAATCCCTGTAAGGCCGATGACATGGGCAATGGTTTGTTTCAGCATTTTGTGCGTTTTGTAAAGGAGTTACTGAAGGGTCTATGGATTTTTAGATGATAACGCAGATCATTGCAATAACTTGTATGATTGAATCAGTTTATTAGTATCACACTAAAGGGTCCGAACAGCAGCTAACTATCGTAAGAAAATGCCTATACAATTGTTGCCTCAGTTTTTGGACTCACATGCTAGGCATGCTTAGAGCTGTATGTATGGCCTGTATGGCCTGTATGGCCGAAACCCGAGGCAAAAACTGTTACATCTTGTTTGATTTCTTTATTAACAAGTATTTATTCTATTTGTAGCTGAAATCACTTTAAAAAACAGAACTCATCATGGTTAGCATCCCGGACTGGTCTCGCTTCTCTCGGATGGGGGAAGTGACCCCTAAAGTAGTTCAAACATCAAAATATCAGCTTCAGCGAGAGAGAGAGGCAATAAGAGAAGCAGAGGAACATGGATATTTTTTTGTTCCCAACAAAACATTTCTACTGCAAACATTTTGTGATAAACAGGATAAAGAGGAGAATAAAAAACTAGTCAGAATCAAATATATCAAACTACCAGGCCTGCATTTAAGAAGTTTAGGAGATATTGGACAATGCACAAGACTTAGAGTTCTGGTTTTGAACTCAAATTTCATTCATAAACTTGAAGATTTAGCAGCATGTAAGGAACTCATTAAGCTGGACTTGCACAATAATCAGGTAAAGTAGAATATTTGAATTTATATCAATATCCTTATTTCCCTTGTTTACTAAACAGAAGAGGCTCATTAGTTCAATACCTGGATTATTTCTTGAGAAGTTCTCTTATCAAAGGCAGTGATATGTCTATATTATATTATACTACAGGCTGGCAAGTATCATCTTGAATGAATTTCTCAGACTTGAGTTAATTTACAGTGAGAGTAACACTAATTTGTGATAAATTTCATTATAAAATAATATTCAAGTGATCAAGAATACACATGAATATTTTTATTAATAAATAGCTCAAAATTATTTTAATCATAAAACTTCCATATCCCACTTCTATGTTTAACAAGTTGTTTTTTATATATATAAAGCTTAGCACACTGCCTGGTAGTGCATTCTGGTCCTGTCTCCGCAAACTGAAGCTGCTGTATCTTCACGATAACCCTATTGGCAGGATAGACAACCTGCAGCACCTAGCAGGCTGTCCAAACCTTCAGGCCCTGACACTGTATGACACCCCTCTTAGCCTGAAGAAGAACTACCGACATCACGTAGTCAACAGCCTGTGGAACCTGAAGGCATTGGATTATTATGTGATTTCTGATGAAGAGATTATTGAAGATGCAGTGTTTGGTGGACGGTTTGCAAGCATGTCTCCTGCATTCAGGATTGACCTGTGGAGGCCACTGGCAAAGGTAATTGTAGAGTTTAACTCACATGTTAAGGCATGCTAAATTAACTCTTAATTACGTTGAAACTAAATGCTTTATTTCATGTAGATTGCCAACATTACATTAATTTTTCATATTTTATAAATTTAATGTTTGAAATTGATACTTTTTAGTATTTGAATATTATTACTTTGATGAAATTTATTAAATCTAATCCAATTATTATTTTATGAGGAACTAAGTTTTTTTATTATTATTATTATTTTTTTTTTTTTTTGTAATAGGATAGCTCATATAGAGATGAGGTGGCATCAATAAAAAGCCTCCTGTCAGATCTGAACAGGGTTCTTGCCCATTACTCCCCAGTGTTGATTGCACAGAAGATGATCAGGGGATATCTCACTAGAAAGAGATATAGGCTGATACAAGACACGAGAGTATGGTAAGGACTGGTGCATTTTTGATGTTAAGATTATCTTTTGATTTAAACAAGGCACACAACTCAGTTGTCACAGTTACTGTACAAATCGAGCATGTGCGTGTCAAAGTTTGAGCTCCAGTTGAATGTCAATAATTTTGCTATAAAATCTAAAAAAACGTAATTCTTAACCAGGTCAAGTTATATAACAGACTGGATGAAAACTTATGCTGGTCATGTCATTTTAGGGGAGCAGTCTCAATCCAACGTTTCTACAGGAACTACAAGGGACTTCCACAATACTCTAAAGAGAACTATCGCCTTCCCCCTCCACCTTCTCCTTCCCCCATCTTTGATAAACCTCCAAGTGCTTCCATACCTCCCAGCAGGCCGCAGTCTGTGGAGATAAGGGTGGAGTATGATGAGTACATGAAGAACAGGAGACCTGGCTCCACCACAGCTCTCAGTGAAATCACAGCTGTGGCAGCAGCACAGGTAATGTTGATAATCAAATATTTATTTCTCATTTTCATAAGCTGAATGATCAGAAGTTAAATGCCAAATTTCTTCAACGCTGCAGAACTATTGTGGTAGAGCGTGTCTAATTATGTTAAGTCTGGTTGTGAATTCAGTGGGTTACTGTCTTTTATATGGATATTGATTTATCAGTTTCATGGAGTTAAAGTAAGCTTTATACTCTGATGTGTAATTTCTGTTTCGATTGGGTAAAGGTGACTAAGAGGGCTTTTTCATTTTCAAGTTTTTTATATACAATCTTATAAGATTAAAACATCAGTTGAAACCAAGTTAATCAACCTGTTTCCCATTGTATTCTACAGAAACCCACATCACCTGAGCCAGCCATTGTTGAGAAAAGATCAGAAGGCTCATCCAGTGCAAGTAAAAAGAAAAGAAGCCTCCACATCAACCTATCAAAACTGCAGACAGGAACTCTTCAGAACCTCCAAGATGAAACCACTGCTGTTGAGGTCATTTTATCAGCAAGAGATGGCACACAGCTGGGGATGGTCAGATCAGAGACCGATTTAAAGAAGAAGAAACGTAAAAAGAAAGAAGAAGACGAAAAACCAAAGAAAGTGGTGAAGTCTGTTAAACAGTTCTTTGGACCAGTTGTTCAGTCGACAGTCACACCAGAACCTCCGGTGAAGGAAGAGGAGGAGGAGGAAGAAATACCAGTGACAGCTTTCCGTTTGAGAGGCCTGCCTCAGAAAATCCATGAAGTAGATCCACTGGCCGAGGTCATCTTATCTCGTAAGGAAGCAGGAAGAGATGTACGAGTAGGAGAAGCAGATATTCACAAGCAGCTAGAAAATATGCCCAGACCCAAGGTTACGCCCAGACAGACCCTAAATAAAGACAGGCATGGCTTCATGAGAATGCAAGGCACTATGGGTTTGTCTTGTTTACATGCGGTACAGCAGGCATACAAAGATCGGGAGCGTGCAGAAAAAATGGCACTTAAAATGGAAAACATCTTGAGCATGCGGGAGACTAAAGAACATGCCAAGGAGCGCGTGCGCATGTATCACGAGGAAAAAAGAGCTAATGCTTTAAAACAGAGAGAAAAAGACCACATGAAAATGATTGAGTTGATGGAAAGGAGGGAGCTGCAATATCTCAATTATATTGACAAAACACATGAAAGGCGGAATAAGACGACCACGTTTTCAAAAGGAAGAAATGCTGAGCTTACTTTTGTCTCAGATTTTAACACACAACACACCTCTGTTTCCAATGCTCTGATGAGGCATGACAGACAAGCCAAGAAAGAAGACACGCTAACCGAGAATGCAGAAGCCGTTCACACTACAAATGAACAAGAGAGAAACAAACAAGAATTGGTTGATAAATACCTTGAACACAGAAAGTTGATGCGTCAAACTGAATCGACCATGGCTCGCACAACTCTTGACACAAAGATACTCCAGGAGACAAATGAGCGTATAATGGAAGCAAGAGCTAGAGTGGCAAAACTGAAGACGCGTAAAAAGCAGGTCCAGGATTTCTATCCTCTCCCCAGTGTTAGCACAGTCCCAGAGGGAGAGTCTCCTTTGCCAGCCATGCCTGGAATTAGCAGATGGGAAACCTCCATCCTTATGCACAAAGGGAGAGTGGGTAAACACCCCACTATGTTGTCTAGTTAGTGGGACACTGTTGATCCAATTAAAATTTGTAAAAATTGGCAGCCATGGGAGATATGAATAGGGGACAGAGCTATTGCATTTAAATGGTGATAGTTGGAGGGCACTTGTCCACATTACACCTTGGTGTTACTTTTTATATGTGAAGTTCTTGTTAAAGTGCCATGCTCTGTTCATCAAAATTGTATATGTCCTGTAGCAAAGTGAGGCTTTTATTCACAACTTAAAGACAAACATATTTAAGAAATTAGAGGCAATGGGTAAAATATCAAACCTTAACAAACATCATGTGAGCAATAAATCTGCATGTTGGGAAGTAGAAATCATGAAATTCCATTAATTGAGGTGCTAATAGAAGCAGTATTTGTTGATTGACTTTTCTTCACACACTTTATTCAGTTTATATTTTTATAGTAAGATAAACCAATGCCTCAAGTATGTTTCATAAACAAGACAGAGGTGCATGGGCATTCCTATTATTATACCAGAGTGATAATTTAGCATCCACAACATTAAGATTATGTCAAATATATGATTGATCATCTATCATATCATTATTGCAATAACTCCTTCATTATAATGTTCAAAAATCTGTAAATAGTGTAAGTGATGTATATAAATTGATAAGCTTTAAGAAATAAAGATCTGAACCATAATTGTGCCATGTTTTCATTTTTAGAAAATTAGAAATCTTCGTCATCCCTCAATAACCCTCTTCAGAAAATAAATTATAAAGTGAATAAAAAATCCTTAAAACATCCAAAAACAGTATTTTGGAAGTTGATTAAAGGAAAATTGTGCTTAAATAAGACTTGCTAAAGACCCCAGAAAGCTCAAAAGCAACAATTAGTCTAAAATCCCACAAACTGACTGTGACACCATACTAACTGTAATTTTCTTCACTGTAAAACATCGAATTGTAACTAAACATTCAATGTCAAACCAAATAACCTACTGTAGATGTACTGCATTCTACCTGTGAAGCCATTTAAGCAAAAATTTCATATAATGACATATAACTGGGCATGGAAATTTTAAATGCATAAAAACACGAAGAATTGCATTTTGAATTTCTTTATTTACAATATTTACAAAAAAAAAATCCCTCTTATGATTTAAAATCATGCTGTGTTCTCCCATCATAAAGATGGACAGAAAATTACTGCTGATCAGTCTCTCACAAAATGTTGCTTAGTTTTGCTGAAAAATATTATGAAGTTCAACACTCCTGCACTGTCATATAAATCTGATTGTAACAAAGACCTTGGGGTGTATTACATTGCCATTAGCAGATCAACAAATCAAATGACTAGAGTCCCATTTATCACTTCCTTTTTTTGGCGACCTTTGTTGCTTTGATCCTGTCAATGTCCGTTTTCTTGAGAACCTGTACTCCACCCTTGAATCTTCCCAGTTGACCATCAACAAAACCTATGTCATCTCTGTCACGTTTCCTAAAATTGAGGGAAAATAAATTCTACAAAAATGATAATTTTCACATTTATTTTATGATTTTGAAATAATGTCAACTCTTGCACCTATAAAGAAAAGGACATGGAAATAGTGGACACAGTGCATGGCTTAAGATGCAGTGACTGTACTAGTTAAGTCGACTGATGCCTAAAATAGAGATGCAAGAAGAAACATTACCACATTTTTAAGTGGGTTCAAGCATTTTTTTCTGCCTTCGAATTGTCATCATAAAAAAATCATGACATATTTACCTTTTCTTTGCATCTCTTTTCTGCTTCTTTGCAACTCCAAGCTGCTGCTCCTAGAAACAAGTAAAAGTTACTTTAAATTTGTTTGGAATATTTAGAACCTTATCATGCCGTACTAAAGATTTCTGGAGATTTTTCTTGACCAATCACTAACAGCAGTTACTATAAACATATTTTATTGAGGGTAACAACTAGTAAGTATTTGCTAAATCATATTATTTATTATAGTATTACCTGTTCCCTCTTCTTCTCTTCGGCATCTCTTTCTGTCTTCTTTGTCTCTTGAAGGCTCTTGTAATTCACACACTTGTTTTTCTTAGGCTGTAAAGAAAGTTGCTTCAGAACTAATAATTGCACAACTGACAGTATGAATAAGTGCACTTCTCAATTCAAAGATGTACAAAAAAATCCCATCAACTAAAAACATATAAAAGATCCATATACTATATACCTCTAATAAAACACTCACTTTAGCCCCAAGTTTAATGGCAAGTGCAACTTGGGCCTCCTCTTTCTTAGACTTGTCAAAACCTGTGATCCCAAATTTGAGCACATCCCATCTTGCTTTCCTCAGACTAAACTCCAGCCCACTGGACCCTACAGCTGACTGTGGCACACTGGACAGTGAGGGCCCAGGCCCAGATATTAATGACTTGACCTGAAAGGTGAAATGGACAGTTTTATATTCATAAGGTGGATGTTTATTTTGACAAGGAACTCAACAATACATTTTTGAAATTCTGTTTTGATGTTGTCTGAAGTATTGAACTTCACTTAATTGTTTAAAATACCTGCAGGCATCTAAGATCTACTAAACATGAAAAGGCTTTTTCAAAGATCTCCATCATACAAACTTACTGTAAGTAACCAAATTAGAGATATTGAATTTTTTTCAACCAAAAGCCGTAAAAAAAGAAAAAAAAACATTAATTTAAAAAAAAGGATAAATTATAAAACATAAAGAAGACAACCCCGTCTAAATATCTTGCCAACTTCATGAATGTACACAGGTAAATGATAATATCATGAAAAAAAAACAATTTTAAAGCATCTCCTCAAAAACCACAACACCAATGTCCTCACCTTCATATTATCCTTTCTCTTTGCAGGATCTTCAAATACAATGACTTCAGGAGATCTATGGTTCTTTTCTACACTGTTGGTAGACACATTCAGCTTACTTTCCTGTTCATTATTGTTCGTTCTAAAACTGGAACCATCTAAGCCAAGTTCTTCTTTCAGGTCTGAGAGGTGTCTCTTTTGGCCTATCAGTTTCCTTTTAATTTTTCTCTTTTCTGAAATATCATTTTCTGTCCTGTTTGTTATACCCTCTGATTTATTTCCCATGTCCTTGTTTTTTTCTTTTTTCTTTTTGTTTTTTAACTGTCTCAAACTGCTATCTCTGCCATTTGATTTTTCAGAGTTTTCAAGATCTGAGGATATTTTTTTGCATGAAGTTACAGCTGATTTTCCCTTTCTCTTTGCTTTCTTTAACCTCTTCTGATAGTCCTCTTCATCTAACAGACTGTCAGCTGAAATATTTATAGAGCATTAATTTTATAATTTGAATAATCCTTATCAGAGGACAAAGTTTTGAGAAATGAAATCAGGTCAGATGGTTAAAAACAAGGTATTTTATCAAGTTACTCAGTAATTAATGCATCATCTATAAACTATTGTAAAATAAAGTTATAATGTACACAGAACTTAAGATCCAAAGCATATGATTTACCTACAAAAAAAAAAACTAAAGTAAATATAACTGTTTCCATTGTGATTTTTGTTTAGAACCTATGGGTGTGTTCCCAATGAACTATAGTTCTAGGTAGATCAATCCAATTCCCCAGGGAACCTCAAATCATGCAAACAGATGAAATGAATGACAAATGCCTCCCCAAGCAGTTATCTACCCCTAGCTGCTCGAAGAGGCATTTTATTAAGTTAATCTGACTGCATTCAGTAGGAATTGAATCAATGTACATAGAAAGGTTCACTGGGAAAGTGATCTATGTCTTCACAATACATCATCAGCTTCAAAGCACTGATGTTATTGAGACTTCTCAAAATACCAAAATACCATCTAGTTGAATGGGTAGAAAAAAGAACAAGTAAATACAGTACATACATGTATTTTAGATAGTGTCTGAAACACTTTACAATAGATCATGACAACCTAGAATACCATGTCCTGTGCTTACCATAGTTGCCCAGTCTCTGCAAAAGCTGCTCCTGGAGGAGTTCTGATTCTATATTACTGGTCATTCTGACAATAAAGAATATGATATAGTTATCAAGCCTTCTATGCAAATATTTTCATGCACTTAATTTGTTGCATCAATATTACATCAATTACACACTGGTAACTCCTTGCATATCTTGCTAGTACAAGTTGTGTGGCACACGTGTGGCACAAGTTGATGTCATTGCCATTTAGTGATTTACAAGCAAGGATGACAAACAGATACACTACGATTACGACACTGTAGTTTACTGACCTCCTGTGTGATGTCCCAGTACCCAATTTATTTAGCGATTACCAGTTAATTTCTAGTTAATTTGAACGCACCGACGACGTTGTGATCCACATGTTATCGGGAGAAGCAACAGTCTCAAGCATGCAGACGTGCCATCTTAGGTCACAAGGTGGCTGCCATATGCTGTCTAAAGCCAAGAGTGATATGTCATCTCAGGCCACACGGTTTTACACACACACACACACACACACGCACACACACACACGCACAGAGAGAGAGAGAGAGAGACGGAGACGTTACTTCCTGAATGTGAAACATCTGCATAGTATCTCTTGAGGGCAGGAAAAGACAATGTGCTACGCAGTGCCTGAGTATTTTCAATACCTTCACTTCAACCAAAAGTTGCTATCTTTATCAGGAATTTTTTTCTCTTAATAAATTAATAACATGATGTAATGGGAAAGTCTGAACAAGGCAGCAAAGCTGTCAAATGTACAGACAAAAAACAGAAAATAAAGATGCAAAAAAGGTCATTTTGTCAATTCTGATGCAATAATAAATAATGCTTATAATAGCACAGATGAGTGTCAGTCAACACTGAATTTTAATCATGCACAACAGATAACATGGTCAATAACAGGAGCGGACCCTGAGATATTTTCTGACCGTATTCCAAATATCTATGTTGATCCATCCTCCATTTTGATGGTCTTCCAACAGAAAAAAAAGCAGTCAATATTAACTTAATAACCTGACTGTCTTCCGGAAGACCCAGAAGATGGTCTCAATCCACCCCTTCAATAAGATTACAGTTTCAGGACCATGAGAGACCAAAGACACATGAGGAAAGTCTCAATATTTGAAAAATGATGACAGTGCATAAAATAATATTACATAATATTTAAAGACATAAAAAACAATACAACTGCATATGTGGAAATACAGAAAATGTGCAGAGCCTCAGGCAGATGAGAGCTAAAGTCACAAATGCAAGTGTTTGAAAAAAAATTATTAAGGAAAAAATGACAAAACTAGAAAAGCACTCCGAGAGTGCAGACCTCTAGCTGCCAAGGCAACAATTGTTGATTATTATTGATTATTGAGCCAGACCACCACTAAAAACTAATCATTGTCCTCTTTGGACCACTTCTCTGACAGTTCCTGAAAATTTCAACAAAATCGTTCCATAACTTTTGAGTTATGTTGATGACAGACAAACAGGGGTGAAAATATAACCTCCTTGGCAGAGCCTGAGGTAAAAATAATTCCAATGAAGCTGCTATTCAAACTTTTAATCTTCGAGTTTGATATATATATATATATATATATATATATATATATATATATAATTACCTGCATAATTATCACTGCTTCCTTATTATATATCTAGCAGAAAGCTTAACCTTTGGCAGTTTACAGGGAAATATCAACAAGTGTGCTTTATCAAATCTCATTTAATGGTCAATTAATTAGGCAAATGAGTTTATAGCACTGAAATTAGCTAGGTGATACCCAAGGGAAATTTAGACTGACCCTCTCAAAGGTCTTTCAGGCCCATAATTAAGTCACAACTTAAGAAAAGCACAAAACAATAATGCGCAAAATAGGAGACTACCAATTCTGATGCAATAATACATTATGTTTAACTGCACAGTCAACATCAAATTTTAATTTTGCACAACAGGTAACACTGATGAAAGTAAAAGCATAAGGCTTCAGGCCCATCAGAGTTCAAGTTTATACTTAGAAAGTGCCAGAATGAGAAAAATGAAAATTTCACACAAAGTTGCATAAAATTCAATAATAAATGATAACCCAATTGAGCTGGCTTTCTAATTTGAACTGCATGCCAATCCTAAAAATCATACTTATAAGTTAAATATAATAATAAGTAACAGTTTTCTTTTCATAATGTTTGTAGTAGCAGTGCAAAAAAAGATTATTGTCAATTTTGATGTAACATTACATAATAAATTATAGAATAATTTTCACCAATTTTTGATTATTGACTATATACAGCACGGACATGTAGAAAATTTGATAACCATTCGGCTTCATGTCCATGGGAGCTCCGAGTCCCACAATGAATATGCCAAAAAAAAAAAATGAATATTTCATTAAAAGGTATAACTTCCAGAAAAAGAAGCCAATTAGACTGCTTTTCCAACTCAGGTTGCATTTTAGTCCTGTGTTTCTTTTTTGGAAGTTTGACAATCATAAGTAACACGGTTTTTCCCATAATGGTCATGCATCATGGCAGCAGCACCAAAAATTGTGTTTTCTTCTATTTTGATGCAACATTTCATAATGCTGAACAGCATAATGACCATCAAATTTTAACAATAAAATGTATGTGTCATGGATTTTTAGAAAAAGTGACAAGCAAATTAGGCCTTCAGGATCCTGGAACTTCAAAGTCACACCTTGAAAATGCCAACATGTGAAAAATTAAAATATCACAAAAAAACTGTTTAACTGCCAGAAAAAATTACCAAACAGACTGCATTTCCTACTGAAGCTGTATGTTAGTCCCATAATTCTTTCCTGTAAGTTTGAGAACAGTAAGTGACATGATTTTCCTTAAATGGTCATCATGAGAGCAGTGCCCAAAATAGGGGTTTCTTCAAATTTTGATGCAATATTACATAATGTTTAACAGCATAATGACCATCAATTTTTAATTATAAAATTATAGTATCATGGATATTCAGAAAATGTGACTAGCAAAGGTCTTCAGGCCCATGGAACTTCAAAGTCACATCTTGAAAATGTCAAAATGTAAATAAGACAGCACTGTTCTGAAAAGGGTTTATTTCCATTTTTACACTTTTTTAACATAAAACAAAATAAATAGTTTACTTCCATTTTTATATGACCAACTAAGAAAATTGATGACATGGGAAAAATATCAATAGAACAGTGTTAAATGTCCAATTCCCTCCATTCTGAAATTCTGAACATAGTGGATGATTGAATCTAACAAACTGCAATGATGAGTTTATTTCCATTTTTGACACTTTATTACACGATACACGATAACAAGTTTACCATCATTTTTACATAATCAACTAACAATGTTGTAAAGATGCAGGAAATATCAAACAAACACTTTTACTTATCTTATTAGTTCAATAATGAGACTGTTAACATGCCTAAGAATTGAATCTGAGGAAATGTGAAAAACAGCATAACTTCTAAAACAATGGCCAGATTATGCTGATTTTTGAACTCAACCTGCGTTTTAGTAAGATTGACCAGTCCTGTGAGTAAAATGACAATTTGCCCATCTGTTTTTTCTTATATTGTGTTATCAGTGCTGCATATATGCTGAAAAAAGTGAAAAATCAGCATAACTTCCCTAAAAATGGCCCGATCATGCTGATTTTCGAACTTGACCTGCGTATTATGTATATTCATCAATTCTGTAAGTTTCAAGCCAAAAGGTAAAATGGTTTTTCACTTATTGTGTTATAGGTGTTGCATATATGCTGAAAAAAGTGAAAAAACAGCATAACTTCCATAAATTTGACCTGATAGTTCTGATTTTCAAACTTGACCTGCGTATTATGTATATTCATCAATTCTGTAAGTTTCAAGCCAAAAGGTAAAATGGTTTTTCACTTATTGTGTTATAGGTGTTGCATATATGCTGAAAAAAGTGAAAAAACAGCATAACTTCCATAAATTTGACCTGATAGTTCTGATTTTCAAACTTGACCTGCATATTATGAATATTCATCGTTTTTATAAGTTTCAAGCCAAAAAGTAAAAAGGTTTCTTACTTATCGTGTTATCGGTGTTATAATAATGCTAAAAAAAAGTGAAAAAACAGCATAACTTCCCTAAAAATGGCCCGATCATGCTGATTTTCGAACTTGACCTGCGTATTCTGAATATTCATCATGCAGTTCTGTAAATTTGAATACAAAATGTAAAATGGTACTCCACTTATCGTGTTATCGGTAAAAGTGCACGGCGACGACAGCAACAGCGACGACAACAGGCGCAGGTGATGGCTATATGTACAGACACATCTGTGTCTGTACATAAACAAGGCAGCAAAGCTGTCAAATGTACAGACAAAAAACAGAAAATAAAAATGCAGAAAATAGGACACTGTCAGTTCTGATGTACTGATGTATTATGCTCACTGTTACTACATCACCAACATCAAATTATAATTCTGCATTACAGTGGATTAGGATCAAAGTAAAATGTGTAACAAGCATTAGACTATATCAATCTAACAGGATCAATCCAACTCCAAGGGGTTTCTCACTAAATTGCTTTCAGCTTAAGCAGCTTAGGATTCTGGCATGCCAGTTTCAGTAGGCATGACAGACAGCTAAGCCTCTTACATTGATTGCATTTAGCGAGAATTCCCTTGAAATGATCCCTAAGGCTTCAGGCTGATAAGTTATATTTTGGAAGTTCATATTTTGTTCATATTTTGGAAATGCCAGAATGAGATAAAGTTTTAAAAAATTCACAAAAAAATGCTTCAACTATATATATATATATATATATATATATATATATATATATATATATATATATATAATTTAATAGAGCTGTTTTTATTATTTGGGCTGTAAGTCAATCCTAAGAATCATTCTTGTAAGTTAAAAAAATACAGAAAATGTTACAAAGTAACAGTACAGGGCACCTGGTGGATGGGAGTGATAAGTCACATCTTGAAAATGCCAGTTTGAAAAATCAAAAATTAAAGAAAATATTTCAAAAATATTCCACTAAAGCTGCCATTCAGTCTAGCTGTATAACTATGATATGAATCGCCCAACTTGAGTTTAAACAGTGTTAACAACTCACAGATTCTGAAGTATGTTTTATCACAAAAAGGGCAGCCATAGCTATTATTCGGATATCTGAACTTGTCATCAGACCATGTGACCTCCATAGATGCTATACTTTGTAATAATTTCTTAAGAGATTATAACAAAAAAAAAAAAAAACACTTTTTCGAAAAAAAAATTAATTATTTGCCAAAAAGAACAGTTATTATCCCTTTAACTGCAAAGTCAAGTTGCAAATATTGCACAATAGGTAGCATCAATAAAAGTGAACTGTTACATGCCCTTGGGTGTTATAAGTCCCACACCGATATTGCCAGTATGTGAAAGATAAAAATTTCACAAAATGTACAACAGAATAACATGGTCTATAAGATTACAGTTTCAAGACCGTATGTGAGAGTTCAAATTCACACAATGAAAATCCCAATATGTGAAAAAAGATGAGAGTGAATAAAATAATATAATAACACAATGCTTAAAGACATAAAAACCAACACAACTCCTAATGTGGAAAAACAGAAAATGCACAGTGATTCTGGTGCATGGGAGTTGAAAGTGATATCTTGAAGATGCTAGTGTTTGAAAAATAATTAAAAGAAAATGTAAAATAAAACATAAAGCTGCTATTCAAACTTTTAATCTAGCTGTGTAATTAGTAACATGACTAACATTTACCTGCATAATAATCATCGATTCCTAATTAGGTGACACAGTTAAAAGAGATAAACCCAGGGGACTTTACAATGAAATCTCAACGTGTGTTTTATGTAATCTCATTTAATGGCCACTTGAAAATTACTTTATAACCCTAAAATAACTTGAAAATTAATTAAGCAAATTACTTTATGGTCCCGAATTAATACACTGCCCGCTATCCATATACATTTATTGCACCATATAGCACTCAAAAGAACTGCATTTCTTCCAAAACAGAAAACAATCACACTGATTTTTCAACACAAGCTGCACTTCAGCCTTATGAAACTTTTCAGTAAGTTTGAGCATCATAAGTAACATGGTTTTCCCTCAATCGCTATCCTGGCAGCAGTTTCCAAAATAGGGTTTCCTTCAACTTTCATGCAATATAACATAATACTTAACAGCATAATGGCCATCAATTTTTTATAAAAAAAATAAAAGTATCATGGATATTCAGAAAATGTGATATGGGAAGGTCTTCAAGGCCATGGAAGTTCAGAGTCACACTTTCAAAATACCAAAATGTAAACAAGAGATAACTGTACTGAAATGGTTTTCTTTCCATTTTCAACACCTTTTTTTTACATAAAACAAAATAATCAATTTTCTGTCATTTTTAAATGATCAACTAGGAAAATTGTTGACATAGGAAAAATATCAATAGAACAATTTTAAATGTCCAATTTGCTCCATTCACAGATTCTGAACATAGTGAATGATTGAATCTGACAAACTGCAATGATGAGTTCCTTTCCATTTTGATACTTTATTACACAATGCACGATAACAGGTTTACCGTCATTTTTATACAATCAACTAACAATATTGTTAAGAAGCAGAAAATGACAAAACAACACTTTTACATATCTAATTAGTTCCATTATGAGACTGTCAACATGCCTAAGAATTAAATCTGAAGAAAAAACACTTATATACAAAAAGGCTAATAACTTCATCAAAAATTAACTGATCAAGCTTATTTTCAAACTTGATCTGTATACTAGTTAGACTAATCACTCCTGTGAGCTGCAAGACAAATGGCTGCTTGGTTTTCCTTAAAATGTGTTATCAGTGTTGCACATATGCTGAATAAGGAAAAAAAACAGGATAACATTTGTAAAAATAGTCCAATCAAGCCAAATTTCCAACTTGACCTTCGTATTATGAATATTCATCAGTTCTGTAAGTTTCAATCCAAAAGGAAAAAAATTAACACTTATCTTATTATCCATGTTATAAAAATGCTGAAAAATTTGAAAAAAAAAGAATAATTTCCATAAAAATTGCCCAATCATGCTGATTTTCAACTTTGACCTGCGTATTATGAATATTCATCAGTTTTGTAAGTTTCAAGCCAAAAGGTAAAATGGTTTTCCACTTATCGTGTTATCGGCGCTGCATATATGCTGAAAAAAGTTTTTAAAAAACAGCATAACTTCCCTAAAAATGTACATCATAAGTAAGCAATATTAAAGTAAGGTAAGTTATATTATTCAAAATTATATTCTACATAAATTTCATGTGCTTTCCATCTTCCTTTTCCTCATGAATAATAAATAGATGAGCAGACCAAAGAGTAAACAAGTGTTTTAGACAATCTGTTAAAAATGTCCTTTCCGATACAAAGCATCCAAATTGCCTTTATTTTTATTTAAACTGATATAATCTCTTCAATTGATTGTTAATTTAACTTTGAAATACATGAACTTTGGGAAAATATGCAATGGAAGTTCTAGTAGATCCAAAGAAAAGATGCTGACTTGCAAAAATGAATTTTTTTGTTGAGGATATATATAGAAATTTAAAAAGATGCCATTGAAGAAATGTTTTTCTATTATTTTTATGTCATATGCATGATGCTCTAACAGTAATTTGCTCATGTCAAGTGAAACATACAGCATTAAAGACAGAATTCTCTCTATTTATAACATTGGCAATGTAAAGGTACTTTGTTTCAGAATGGACAATTTTTAACAAGCATCTCAAACATAACAAAAAATATTTAGACCAAAATGACGGCACGGAACTGTTAATTCTAGGTGCTCTATTCCAACTCATTAAAGTCTTGGTATTGTGGCAAGAGTTATTCCCAAAATTGAAACGTTGCGCAACACTGCAAAATCGTTTCTAAAATCAAAAAATTTATTTATTTACTTAACATCGTCTGGTTTTATGGAAGAAATCGGTGTGAAAGTAACTACAAAAGAGTAAATCAAGTTTAGAATATAATTTTTATTCAACTAACAAGTTCAATGATGAACAGTTACATACAATTCCAATAGGATTTGCAAGTAATCATTAATGAATTACTATACGTAAATGCAATGGATTAAAAAACGGTAGTTATACTGAAAGTTTATATCTTCCATTCCTGTCTTTATCATCTCACAACGAAACGCAAATAGCCCAGAAATGTACCAGATAAACAAATTTACCAAAGTAATTCATTCAGAAAGAGGCACTGAAGCCAAATTTTGATGGTCAGAGGTTGGTACCAGATGCTCTCGGGCCGTGGGGAAAACCCCGTCTAAACCCTTCTTGGGGAATGCCGGGAAAGTGCCCAGGCCCGGATAACAGTTTTTACAGCGCCTTACAAGCTCAAGAATATCGTCCCGTTTTAGACAGCATGGCACGACTGAATAAACTTTCGAGACTACAAACTATTCTCTTTATACCGGTATACTATACAAGATAAACATATTGACCAAAGTAATTCATACAGAAAGAGGCACTGAAGCCAACCCGAGACATTTACTAGAGACTTAACACGAAACTAGTTAAAACTTTATCCAGGGGGGCAAAGCCATAAATTAAGTCGCTCAGTCCTGAAATTTCTAACGATAACATAAACAGACCATAAACAGATTCATGTAATATGACCATAACTCGGGTATCTCAATGATTTAAACTAAACTAAGACATAACTCTGGATAAAATACCTAAAACTATAAAATTTCTAAATTTTCATTTTGCCCTGAAATCGCCACTACCTATATGATACAAGTTGAGAATAAAGCAAGCTTGCTTCGATTTATTTCGCATCTCACATCACTGTTTGACCGTCCATGTAAATTTCAATTTGAATTTGGTTGATCCGGAGAAAAGGTGCATATATGATGAAGTGGATTTATTTGTCAAGTAACACTTGAGAAAATCTGAATGTTAGTAATGTGATCTCTATCTTGAGAGATGATGGCATCTCTCAAGTAGAGCAGACTGTGCAAAAAATAATGAAATATTTTCACATGTAAAATATTTCATTGCAGATTTTGCACAGGCTATCAATGTAAAATCTCTTCATGTAAAAGCGTTTACATGAAGTCAGATTTTACAAAGATGTGAGGGTTTATTAGTAAGGTTAGTGTGCAGGTTAAGACCTTCTCAAATGCCTTACTGACAAACAACTCCACATCATCAAAAGCACAAATTTCATAAAAGACTACTGCACTAAGATTGAAACAAAACACAGACGACCATAAGTGGTGGAAATGCGCATGTTTTTGTGAGCATAAAACTATCTGTATTTAGAATGTATACAGCAACTGGATATTCAATTAAAATCATTAACATGATGATTATTATTATATCTGAAGAGGTAGACTTAACACATTTTTATACATAACCACGCCTCATCGTATTCAATTGGAATGCATGGAATTAAGAATCATCATTCAGACCTTCAGCCATTGTAATAAAACATCACTTACACTAGTGAAAAACAAAACTTAGTGCAATTACACTCGACAAAAGTTTGTGACCAATGAAACCCAAATATTCTTATTATCCAAAAGCCCCAAGTCCATTACTTGTTTGTATTCCTATTATACTCAGCATATTGCTTTCCATTTCCATTGCACATTCTCTATATTTGTTTGCAGAACAAGTTGTATCCTTCAAAACAAAGACTGCTAGGACGTCCAATCGTCAATGAAAAGTGGCTTCAGGGGGTTCCTTGCTAGCGCTATGAAGCGTTTCACATCTTGGATATTTGGTCTACGGTTGAAGCTGTTTGCCTTCGGGCATCATTTCTGGAAATCCCTTTTCGTAGCCTACAAATGAAATGTAATGTGTTCACTTAAAAGTTATTTCACCTTGAAATGTTACATGTTAAAATTGTTGGCTGTCCATGCTACTTTTCTTAAGGAAAGAAAAATAATATATGATTGAATTATTTAATAACTAATTTAGACACTTGGCTATTAGTTAAAGGATGCAATGTTTAGGAATGTGCTGGGCGCTTTTGCCAATTCTGTATATACGATCCCCAAGAACTTACAAACTTATCTAGCAAGAAGATCCCTCGCTCCTGAAGAAGAAGTGTTTCATCTGGTGGTTTGGATGTTGCAATCGACATTTTTGGACACCTCCACTTTTGGTAGCCTGCAAATTTGATTAATAATTTTAAAATGTAATAAAAGCCAACAATTGCAATACGAAATGTGTTTAAAAAGTTTCACGGGTTTGATAAAAAATAGATATCAAGAGTAATTTTGTCACAAACTCTGATAAAACTTATCATATATTTTTATCACATGCCACGGGCGACCTTCACACTTCTGTGACACAATGGAGTACGGCAAAATTTAGAGTTAACGACGGAAAAGGAACATTGTATTTGCTGTAACAGACCAGGAAAAACATCGATTGGGAGAGTGCTTAGATTCTACAAAAAGGAAGTGACTGGAGAACAAGAGGCATAAAGGAAGGAACGTGTTTTGCTTTCCCAAATAACATGAGTTACATGTACCTTTTAAGGCTTTCCATCTCAGTGAAACGTCACATGCTTCTGCTGTTCTCCCATACAGCCACCTTATAAACAGACCATGGCAGGACTAAATCAGGCACCAAGGACTGATAGAAATAAACAAATGTGCCGCTCTTCTTGCACTTCTTTTGAAAACTGGGAACTAACAGGAGTTGCCATCACTGAGTTCTGTAAACAGAAACGAAAATGGAATAAGTTTTAAAAATCAAAGCAGTCGGCGTCCATTAAAATTGTTTGAACCAGTGCATTTCTAGAATGTGTTAATTTAGTAACGTGGTTGATAGATTTTTCTACAAGTTTTCATAAGAGCTTTAGATTTGAATTAATTTATTTAATTAACTGTTAAATCACAATTTTAAATGACAAGGTCTTGTTAATACAAATATTAATGCAATACAGTCCATTCCTATTCAAATTTGTATTAGGACCAGTAAATACAGATTCAGACTTCTAGATTTAAAGGAATAATAACTCTTCGTATGATATCTTTATTTCACAATAAAAGCATTGTGAACAGCTCATAGAAATATAATATATTGTTTTACCACAAACACAGCAATTATAGCTATTATTCTGATATCTAAGCTTGTCTTTAGATCACGTGACTTCCATTGATGACTGTACTCTGTTATAATCTCTTAAGAGATTTTAACAAAAAACCAAACTTTAAAACAAAATGGACTAACTTTGAATAAAAAATTGATTCATTAACCCTTGGTAAGTATGGGGACATTGTTGTTTACTCCAGGAAAATTCATTTTTTGGCCAAAACGAAGAGTTAGGAAAGTAAGGCGGTCAAAACGGCCAGTAAGGTGAAAAGTTTATGGCACGGACTACAACTAAAAGTAAATCATTTTAGTATATTGCTCTCCCCAATAACACGGGTTACCTTTCAGGATTTTCCATCTCACTGAAACACCACATGATAAGACTCGCTGGACGCTTCCACATTGCAGCAACCTCGTAGACGGACCATGGCAGAACTCGCTGGACGCTTCCCCAGGGCAGCCACCTCGTAGACGGACCATGGCAGGACTCGCTGGACGCTTCCCCCAGTGCAGCCACCTCGTAGACGGACCATGGCAGGACTCGCTGGCAACAAAGATTGGTCGAAGTAGCTGAAGTGTAGATGTGGGTCCTCTTCTTGCAGTTGTGTTCTGTAAAC
The DNA here is from genome assembly GCF_051362555.1 of Lingula anatina. Classification (NCBI taxonomy): domain Eukaryota; kingdom Metazoa; phylum Brachiopoda; class Lingulata; order Lingulida; family Lingulidae; genus Lingula; species Lingula anatina. The sequence goes on along the minus strand of NC_141769.1, from coordinate 15,518,090 downwards.
AGAAATAAAAACAAGATTAGATTTCTCTCATTTCTTAAACTCTACTTCCAAAAAGAAAAAGATTACATACCTTATGGAGTGCAGTCGAAGTCCCACCGGTGGTGCTCATCATCTTCTATGTCCTGTAAACAGAAATAAGAACGAGATTAGAGTTCTTTCATTTCTTAAACTCTACTTCCAAAAAGAAAAAGATTACATACCTTATGGAGTGCAGTCGAAGTCCCACCGTTGGCGCTCATCATCTTCTTTGTCCTGTAAACAGAAATAAAAAACGAGATTAGATTTCTTTCATTTCTTAAACTCCACTTCCAAAAAGAAAAAGATTACATACCTTATGGAGTGCAGTCGAAGTCCCACCGGTGGCGCTCATCTTCTTTGTCCTGTAAACAGAAATAAAAAACGAGATTAGATTTCTTTCATTTCTTAAACTCCACTTCCAAAAAGAAAAAGATTACATACCTTATGGAGTGCAGTCGAAGTCCCACCGGTGGCGCTCATCATCTTCTTTGTCCTGTAAACAGAAATAAGAACGAGATTAGAGTTCTTTCATTTCTTAAACTCTACTTCCAAAAAGAAAAAGATTACATACCTTAAGGAGTGCAGTCGAAGTCCCACCGGTGCTGCTCATCATCTTCTATGTCCTGTAAACAGAAATAAGAACGAGATTAGATTTCTTTCATTTCTTAAACTCCACTTCCAAAAAGAAAAAGATTACATACCTTAAGGAGTGCAGTCGAAGTCCCACAGGTAGCGCTCATCATCTTCTTTGTACTGTAAACAGAAATAAGAACGAACTGTAATAAAAAAAATAAACCTGGAACGCATGCAATAATGCAATGACACTACGACTAGTCCACGACAGCAAAAAGGTGAAGTATCCTCCGAAGATCCCTGAGCGACGATTCCTCGTGGGGAGAAGCGAAGGTTGTAGCTGGCCAGCTTAGAGAAACGCCGAATCCAACGTCTAGACGTCTGCGTGTGCAAGGAACAATATGTCGAAGAGCGATGCGTTGACGTAGGATGAGGAAAGATTCGGAGAAATGCGAGTCGACTCGCGTGTCCTTTGTGCTTGATACAGGGCGCAGCACACGACGTCCTTGCTGTTGCTCTAGATCTGTCCGCAGTTGAGTGAACGCACTTTCAAAATTCCGCGCTTTTATACCTTTAGTCACGTGGTGGCGTTCCTGTTGTCACCACTAGTCAACTTGTTCATAGGGGATGGTCTTTGATAGTGATACGCCAATTTGATTATAATATCTTAAAGACATATAAATTTAATTTTATATTTTCTATTTTGATTTTTTGTTTATCATTTCATTTTATGGTAAAAGTATTAAGTACTAAGCAGTGACCTCGAAATGTAACAGACAAAGTAGATGACAATTTCTGAGCAACAAATCCTCTCCCCAAAATTATGATAGGCACGATGTCGGTTATACTGGAAGCTGTGAACTTCTCGCAGGCCACTATATTGTGCGCGTGTATTCCAGCACTGATCCAAAATGTGGATGACGTAATAGGGCGTAGAATGACTGCATTTTCGAGGCACCCTGAGGGAGTATGGTTGTTCTGATTGTAGCGAATTGTAGTGAGTCATTTGAAAGCACGCTGGACTGGACATGTACATCCACCTCAGTTCTCTTAAACACATTTTGTAATCAAGAAATGGAATGAAAATAAGTTATTATGATTTCACGAATAGAAAGAATAGCAGCAGTGGGTCATATGAAAAATATTGATTAACTTCTACAAGGCAGAAGAAACGAATGATTTTATTTTTGTATATAAAACATCTATTGATTTAGGCAATAATTAAGAACAGGTGCCATCCTTTTTGGCTTCAGGTGACCAGTACTCTTATGTCACTGGCTTGAGTAGAGAAAAAACAGAAAAAAGATAATAAATACGAATAATAAGATAAAAAAATTTAAAAATGAATTTTTTCTCATTTGTACGCTTACTTTATCCATTTTAAACCATATAGGATTTTACACTTTTATTAAAATATGCGTTTTAACATTGTTTAACATTGTACATGCTTATAGGCCAATTGCTCATTATCAGTGCTTCATGGTCGGGCACACAACAGTTCCATTTGTGTGTTTTCTCAGTGAGGTGGTCTCTGACTCGACTCTACCTAAAAATCGAACTCGGGACTTGCCTCGCCTTCCACGAGAACACTCGCTGATTCTCAATGTGTAGGTCCATTTAAGAATTTAAAACAGGAGAAAGAATTGTTTATCCAAGTGGAATTTACTTAAATCAGTCTAGCCACTTAAATCGCCGCAAAAAATAATTACTAGATTTATCTGTTCTGACATAAAAAAACAAAATGTAAACCATCGTTATTGTAGTTCGCAGCTCCATCTAGCATTCTCCAATCGATCTAGGTTATTTCTACTAAAGCACAAATGCAAGAAGTGAGTATGATGTCTAACGTCTCAGAAAATGTCTGTGTTTATGTTCATTTTAAATGGCACAATATAGATTGCGGCTACGTCCGCGGTGTCACCTGGCTTTTAAAAACTGAAAAAGAAATTGTGACGCCTTTTGCTGCGGGTCATTATTTTTTGTTGTTTGATGTTTTTGTAATATTTTAGCCATACAAAGAATCTTCAATAACATCTTTGATTAGCTAGACGATAGGCAGGACACACTCAATTGTTTTATACAAAACACGACAAAAACGCATTCTCATGGAAAGTAATTTGCAAAACCTTAGTTACCAGGCATTTTAAAAAATATATATACTTGAGGTTGAGAACAATATTTGTCAGTAAAATAATTGTGCTTCTCGTAATACCTCTTTTTTATACGGATTTTTTTATTTTTGTTAGTATTAATAACGTGCGAATATTACCCAAAAGGGTTGTTATTTTAAAAACCTCTTTCCCTGAATACGATTACTTTATACTAGCAAGGCATGAATCGTAAGATGTTTTCATTGTTTACACAAAAGCTTGATTTATCAATTTCTGTTACAAAAGGTATTTTAATAAAGGAGATTTCGCCCCCCCCCCCCCCCCTCCTCCACACACACACACACACACACACACACCTTCACGCTACTCGACGCTCCCGGTAGAATAGGCACGTTTCACAATAAAACGTCTTTGTCACTGTTTATGTAGTTCTGCACCACACAATTTACTCACGTGCCTTACACCATTCCCTAAAATCCCTTCCCGATTTTGATTCCAGATAGTTATTTAGTAACAGACAAAACTATGTTAAAGTATTCTGTCAATGTCAAATCTCAGCCCGTCCTATGCCTAGATACACGAGATACAAAATCTCTGAAACCGAACATGACCGTCATATGGCTTACATTAGTCTTGCGATGTTACTTGATGACTTTCTAAAACTGATATATTAAATTATTACTCAATTTTAAATTTAAACCGTTCTGTCCACGTATTAAAATTTTAAAAAAAATTCGGGTGGGGGGGGGGGGGGAGGATTTAAAAAGCCGAACACCCCTCTAGGAAATCCAGGACCCCTGGAAATCCTGGTTAGCTTAACCCAGTAAGTAGTACATACTTGGGCGATGATATCTGATCCTTTTAATATATATATATATATATATATATATATATATATATATATATATATATATATGTTTACTTTATCCATTTATATATATCCAAAAGTATATCCATATGTATCCATACATATATATATCCATATATCCAAAAGTCCTAGAACATTTTTTACTGAGTCTCACATGAATATTTGAGGGAGTTGTCAAAATTTCGGGATTTGGTGTAGCTTTGAGATGTGTGGATGATTTGAAACAGTTGAATAGTAATTTGGGATTACTTTTTATCTGTCACTGCCTCATTTGTAATGTATGGTAGGATACAAGGCAAAAGCAACACACGGAGAGAGTAACATGGAAATACAATAAGACTGTCGTGGTATGACAAAACGATATTTGATAAGCTCCACATAAAAAATGTACCTGGCTTGTATAACACAAAGATCCAGAATTGTGACATTCTTTCTCGTTTCTAATAAATGTTTAAAAAGGCGGAACATTCAAATAATTTGCATAAGAAAATGTCAATCTCCCTGTTCATCAGCTTTATATCTCAAGTTCTGCTAGTTTAAGTTCTTTGCATGTTCAAACTGATCAGAGAATCAGTTATTGGTTTTTGTAATGGTATTAGTTCACTAAAAGAAAGTGAAATACACTCCTTAAGAGTTATAAAGTTATAATAACAATAATATATTTATATGTATTTCTTTTCTGGATTAAAGAGCATTATTTATCATATCTCTTTAAAGAGTCAAAATTGCCATCCAGTCGCTATTAGGATTGATTATGTATCTCATCCATGTTAAAAAATCAAAATGAGCAGAGCTGAAAATATTCATGTGAGACTCAGTAAAAAATGTTCTAGGACTTTTGGATATATATATATATATATATATATATATATATGGATATATATGGATATACTTTTGGATATATATAAATGGATAAAGTAAACGTATATACAGGTAGAGTCGAGTCAGAGAGCACCTCACTGAGAAAACACACAAATGGAACTGTTGTGTGCCCGACCATGAAGCACTGATAATGAGCAATTGGCCTATTAGCATGTAAACTCTAGTTTTCGGCAACTTTGGTTGTATGCTCTCCAGAGAGATGAGAAAGGATGCCAGTGAGCACTGAGACTTATAACAATGTTAAAACGCATATTTTAAAAGAGCGCGTCCATGAGAATATTCTTTTAAAAAATCATGTACATCATAAGGAATTATTTAGGTAGGCCGCATGATAGGTTAAGGAAAGATCTTTAATACCCAGTACAGATTTTTCGAAAAGGCACACAACTTTTTTTTTTTTGCAGGTTGTATCCATATAATTTTGGTATGTACTTGCTATGTTATATATATATATATAAACAGACAAAGTCGGTTCTGTCACTATTTCAGGTACTGTCTTTTATATGTAGTACTAACCTACCCTGGTCCCTGTTGTTGGCCAGTGGTGGCATACATATACTAGAATCAGATACACTAAAAACTCATACCAGTTTGAATAATAAGTTTGAATATTTTAAAGTAATATAAATATTAAAAGATGTACTGGTATATTTCAATTCATAGAATTTTACTTGATTTCTATTTCATGGTAAATATGTCTGCTGAAAAGAATCAACTGTGTGTCTAACTTATGTAGTATATTTGTGCATTAAATTCTAGGGCTTTGTTACATGTGTTATCATAACACAAACAGTTAAGGACAACTGAGCTTGTAGATAGCTTCATTAGAAATTTCTTACCCAGAATCAAAGGTATGTAACACACATTCAGTTTCAAGTTTTGGCATTTTAGGGGATGTTACTTGTGCCAGTTTTTTATGTTTTAGTTTCAGATTTATTTGTGTTTGCAATGAAGTTGAAGTTAACCAACTAGCTTTATGTTACTTTGTAACACACTGTGCTTCAATTTTCAAGACTTACAAATAACACAGAACACTTGTATAACTAAAAGTACTTTAGTAAAATCTGGAAAACTTTGCAGCCCATTATGTTGTTCATGTTGCTTTGCAAGGGGGTGTGCCAGACAATTAAGCTGATTACAACAACTGAGCCTGAGTGTGATACTCCACTGAGATGGATTGATACTGCTACGTCAGTTTCTATTCTGAACACAGTAAGCCTTAGTTGTTGTAAAACATTTATTGATGTTATGTTTATTTTTCAGATTTTACATCCTAGGCCTGGATGTGAACCTTGGCCTGGACAATCTTACAGACAATAACAGAAGAGTCACCTGAAATTGCACAGGCAAATTCATCAGATGCAGATGTGAGCACCAACTCTGTCTTTCTATCATGAAATTCTGGTAGCTACATCATGCATATTTGATTTCATTTTCAATCATTGTTTTTACTTGTGCAATATGTTTGATCAGTATATTATTTAGTCATTGTTTTTATACAGCAATTAACATAAGAATAAAATATGTTTAATACATTTTCTTTTGACAGCCTGTCCTGCCATCTTCAGGTAGTAGATATCCTGGCAAACCTTTATTGGACTTAGAGCCACTTTGGGACAATCCCCCATAACAAATGTGCATCTTAGGCTTGGCAATCTCTTTCAGTTTTGTAGGAAAGGAGGATTGGCGCCATTGAATTGACAAATATTGACAATTGACAGTTTAGTCACACTTAACTATAGTGGCATGTTGCTTCAAGTTACCACACTTATTCTAAGATTGCTGAATTATCATTACTGTCTTAGAAGACCCTGGATCTCTCAACCAGAAGAAGGAACTTGGGGATCAATCAGTTATAAGATTAAAATCTGTGGAACACTAACCATCACTGTTGTGTTCAGTATATGGAAAAGATGACCGTGATATTGGAACCTTGGAGATTCATAACTTGATTTCACTCCTGTCAAAAGTAACTGCTTTGTTCTTTTACTGTCCAATTGATAATATGAAAATAAAGTACTCCTCCTGTCTTTGTATGTTGCTGACTCTGTTTTAATTTTCTTTATAGAAAAAGAATATAGATATCAAGATATCACATGCACTTACAAAGCCTATGAATCATTTGAAAGGAAAAAGAATGGTTGAAAAATGCAATATAAATCATTTCTAGTGGATTAATTAGTGTTGCACTTGAGAAAACTGATAAAACGAGGTATATCGGATCCACAATGCTGATGACATTGGATATGCACAGTAATAACTCATTAAATGGGGGGGGGGGGGGGGGGGATGAATAACTTGTCACTAATAATTTAAATTTATTCAGAAGTTGTATGGCTCTGTTTGAAAAGAATATTATTTGAGCAATCCTGTTTCACAGATCTCAAAATAAAAAACCTGCAAAAATGGGCCTCTTGATTATTTTGAGGAATTAGGGTATCTGTATTTTGGGACAGAATTGATGGCAGCCATCTTGTACTTATAAAAATTGGATAGATTTGCCCTTATCAAAGCATAGTTTGAATTCCTGGTTGTGAGTCTTTGATTGAATTTGATTATTGGAAGGTATTATCTCAAAATGTACTGGTATCTTGATTCGGCCGTTTGGTTTTCTGCTAAAATTGCTTAAGTTTAAGGCACTTTTTCAATATCTTCTGTTGTGTTTAACACACTTTTTAAATTTTGTATGATGAAAAAAAATATATGCTTAGGATCCCTGTACAATTTTATGGCTGTCAACCCTGCAAAAAGAGAGATATGAATGCTTGAACATTGCTTGGTAGAAAAATGAGTTTGGGGGGTGGGGTTATAAAAATGGGCGTGGCTCGTAGGTTTGTGGGTTAAACTGAAATTTGATAACATATTCTCAATGGCAAATGGCTGCTTTAAATAGGTAAATTTTCAATTAATTTTTAAAAAGTCATCGTTTTGACATATTTGCTTATGAAGTGGCTTTATTGACCGAAGCTGAAAATCAAGCCAAAAATGGCCAAAGCATTTAATATCTTATTATAATTATATCCAATGATTTCTTTTGGGATTGTTGCCTTCAATCTTAATATCTCCTACATATGCAACAATATTATGAATTTGGTTGAAATCTGTTGACCCCCACCTTGCCACCCTCTGACTGGTCCTATCATGGACACACACTTAAAACGTGTAAAATCCAGCTATGGTTTAAAATGGATAAAGTAAACGTACAAATGAGAAAAAATTCATTTTTAAAATTTTTTATCTTATTATTCGTATTTATTATCTTTTTTCTGTTTTTTCTCTACTCAAGCCAGTGACATAAGAGTACTGGTCACCTGAAGCCAAAAAGGAAGGCGAGAAGTTCACAGCTTCCAGTATAACCGACATCGTGCCTATCATAATTTTGGGGAGAGGATTTGTTGCTCAGAAATTGTCATCTACTTTGTCTGTTACATTTCGAGCTCACTGCTTAGTACTTAATACTCTTACCATAAAATGAAATGATAAACAAAAAAACAAAATAGAAAATATAAAATTAAATTTATATGTCTTTAAGATATTATAATCAAATTGGCGTATCACTATCAAAGACCATCCCCTATGAACAAGTTGACTAGTGGTGACAACAGGAACGCCACCACGTGACTAAAGGTATAAAAGCGCGGAATTTTGAAAGTGCGTTCACTCAACTGCGGACAGATCTAGAGCAACAGGAAGGACGTCGTGTGCTGCGCCCTGTATCAAGCACAAAGGACACGCGAGTCGACTCGCATTTCTCCGAATCTTTCCTCATCCTACGTCAACGCATCGCTCTTCGACATATTGTTCCTTGCACACGCAGACGTCTAGACGTTGGATTCGGCGTTTCTCTAAGCTGGCCAGCTACAACCTTCGCTTCTCCCCACGAGGAATCGTCGCTCAGGGATCTTCGGAGGATACTTCACCTTTTTGCTGTCGTGGACTAGTCGTAGTGTCATTGCATTATTGCATGCGTTCCAGGTTTATTTTTTTTATTACAGTTCGTTCTTATTTCTGTTTACAGTACAAAGAAGATGATGAGCGCTACCTGTGGGACTTCGACTGCACTCCTTAAGGTATGTAATCTTTTTCTTTTTGGAAGTGGAGTTTAAGAAATGAAAGAAATCTAATCTCGTTCTTATTTCTGTTTACAGGACATAGAAGATGATGAGCACCACCGGTGGGACTTCGACTGCACTCCTTAAGGTATGTAATCTTTTTCTTTTTGGAAGTAGAGTTTAAGAAATGAAAGAACTCTAATCTCGTTCTTATTTCTGTTTACAGGACAAAGAAGATGATGAGCGCCACCGGTGGGACTTCGACTGCACTCCATAAGGTATGTAATCTTTTTCTTTTTGGAAGTGGAGTTTAAGAAATGAAAGAACTCTAATCTCGTTCTTATTTCTGTTTACAGGACAAAGAAGATGATGAGCGCCACCGGTAGGACTTCGACTGCACTCCTTAAGGTATGTAATCTTTTTCTTTTTGGAAGTGGAGTTTAAGAAATGAAAGAAATCTAATCTTGTTTCTTATTTCTGTTTACAGGACATAGAAGATGATGAGCACCACCGGTGGGACTTCGACTGCACTCCTTAAGGTATGTAATCTTTTTCTTTTTGGAAGTAGAGTTTAAGAAATGAAAGAAATCTAATCTCGTTCTTATTTCTGTTTACAGGACATAGAAGATGATGAGCGCCAACGGTGGGACTTCGACTGCACTCCTTAAGGTATGTAATCTTTTTCTTTTTGGAAGTGGAGTTTAAGAAATGAAAGAAATCTAATCTTGTTTCTAATTTCTGTTTACAGGACATAGAAGATGATGAGCGCCACCGGTGGGACTTCGACTGCACTCCATAAGGTATGTAATCTTTTTCTTTTTGGAAGTGGAGTTTAAGAAATGAGAGAAATCTAATCTTGTTTTTATTTCTGTTTACAGAACACGACTGCAAGAAGAGGGCCCACATCTACACTTCAGCTACTTCGACCAATCTTTGTTGCCAGCGAGTCCTGCCATGGTCCGTCTACGAGGTGGCTGCACTGGGGGAAGCGTCCAGCGAGTCCTGCCATGGTCCGTCTACGAGGTGGCTGCACAGGGGATACGTCCAGCGAGTCCTGCCACGGTCCGTCTACGAGGTGGCTGCCCTGGGGAAGCGTCCAGCGAGTCCTGCCATGGTCCGTCTACGAGGTGGCTGCACTGGGGGAAGCGTCCAGCGAGTCCAGCCATGGTCCGTCTACGAGGTGGCTGCACTGGGGGAAGCGTCCAGCGAGTCCTGCCATGGTCCGTCTACGAGGTGGCTGCCCTGGGGAAGCGTCCAGCGAGTCCTGCCATGGTCCGTCTACGAGGTGGCTGCACTGGGGGAAGCGTCCAGCGAGTCCTGCCATGGTCCGTCTACGAGGTGGCTGCACTGGGGGAAGCGTCCAGCGAGTCCTGCCATGGTCCGTCTACGAGGTGGCTGCACTGGGGGAAGCGTCACATGTAACCATGTTATTTGGGAAAGCAAAACACGTTCCTTCCTTTATGCATCTTGTTCTCCAGTCACTTCCTTTTTGTAGAATCTAAGCACTCTCCCAATCGATGTTTTTCCTGGTCTGTTACAGCAAATACAATGTTCCTTTTCCGTCGTTAACTCTAAATTTTGCCGTACTCCATTGTGTCACAAGTGTGAAGGTCGCCCGTGGCATGTCAAAATTTATAAGTTTTTTCAGAGTTTGTGACAAAATTACTCTTGATATCTATTTTTTTATCAAACCCGTGAAACTTTTTAAACACATTTCGTATTGCAATTGTTGGCTTTTATTACATTTTAAAATTATTAATCAAATTTGCAGGCTACCAAAAGTGGAGGTGTCCAAAAATGTCGATTGCAACATCCAAACCACCAGATGAAACGCTTCTTCTTCAGGAGCGAGGGATCTTCTTGCTAGATAAGTTTGTAAGTTCTTGGGGATCGACAACTTTAAGAAAAGCAGTTCTTAACTTTTATATATATTATTATTAGTGTATTGTTTCTTATTATGGACTGTGATCAAAGATTGTATCCTTTAAAATTCGCAGAATAATAAACTTAGAGCAGTGTCTGTATATACAGAATTGGCAAAAGCGCCCAGCACATTCCTAAACATCGCATCCTTTAACTAATAGCCAAGTGTCTAAATTAGTTATTAAATAATTCAATCATATATCATTATTTTTCTTTCCTTAAGAAAAGTAGCATGGACAGCCAACAATTTTAACATGTAACATTTCAAGGTGAAATAACTTTTAAGTGAACACATTACATTTCATTTGTAGGCTACGAAAAGGGATTTCCAGAAATGATGCCCGAAGGCAAACAGCTTCAACCGTAGACCAAATATCCAAGATGTGAAACGCTTCATAGCGCTAGCAAGGAGCCCCCTGTAGCCACTTTTCATTGACGATTGGACGTCCTAGCAGTCTTTGTTTTGAAGGATACAACTTGTTCTGCAAACAAATATAGAGAATGTGCAATGGAAATGGAAAGCAATATGCTGAGTATAATAGGAATACAAACAAGTAATGGACTTGGGGCTTTTGGATAATAAGAATATTTGGGTTTCATTGGTCACAAACTTTTGTCGAGTGTAATTGCACTAAGTTTTGTTTTTCACTAGTGTAAGTGATGTTTTATTACAATGGCTGAAGGTCTGAATGATGATTCTTAATTCCATGCATTCCAATTGAATACGATGAGGCGTGGTTATGTATAAAAATGTGTTAAGTCTACCTCTTCAGATATAATAATAATCATCATGTTAATGATTTTAATTGAATATCCAGTTGCTGTATACATTCTAAATGCAGATAGTTTTATGCTCACAAAAACATGCGCATTTCCACCACTTATGGTCGTCTGTGTTTTGTTTCAATCTTAGTGCAGTAGTCTTTTCTGAAATTTGTGCTTTTGATGATGTGGAGTTGTTTGTCAGTAAGGCATTTGAGAAGGTCTTAACCTGCACACTAACCTTACTAATAAACCCTCACATCTTTGTAAAATCTGACTTCATGTAAACGCTTTTACATGAAGAGATTTTACATTGATAGCCTGTGCAAAATCTGCAATGAAATATTTTACATGTGAAAATATTTCATTATTTTTTGCACAGTCTGCTCTACTTGAGAGATGCCATCATCTCTCAAGATGGAGATCACATTACTAACATTCAGATTTTCTCAAGTGTTATACTTGACAAATAAATCCACTTCATCATATATGCACCTTTTCTCCGGATCAACCAAATTCAAATTGAAATTTACATGGACGGTCAAACAGTGATGTGAGATGCGAAATAAATCGAAGCAAGCTTGCTTTATTCTCAACTTGTATCATATAGGTAGTGGCGATTTCAGGGCAAAATGAAAATTTAGAAATTTTATAGTTTTAGGTATTTTATCCAGAGTTATGTCTTAGTTTAGTTTAAATCATTGAGATACCCGAGTTATGGTCATATTACATGAATCTGTTAATGGTCTGTTTATTTTATCGTTAGAAATTTCAGGACTGAGCGACTTAATTTATGGCTTTGCCCCCCTGGATAAAGTTTTAACTAGTTTCGTGTTAAGTCTCTGGTAAATGTCTCGGGTTGGCTTCAGTGCCTCTTTCTGTATGAATTACTTTGGTCAATATGTTTATCTTGTATAGTATACCGGTATATAGAGAATAGTTTGTAGTCTCGAAAGTTTATTCAGTCGTGCCATGCTGTCTAAAACGGGACGATATTCTTGAGCTTGTAAGGCGCTGTAAAAACTGTTATCCGGGCCTGGCATTCCCCAAGAAGGGTTTAGACGGGGTTTTCCCCACGGCCCGAGAGCATCTGGTACCAACCTCTGACCATCAAAATTTGGCTTCAGTGCCTCTTTCTGTATGAATTACTTTGGTGAATTTGTTTATCTGGTACATTTCTGGGCTATTTGCGTTTCGTTGTGAGATGATAAAGACGGGAATGGAAGATATAAACTTTCAGTAAAACTACCGTTTTTTAATCCATTGCATTTACGTATAGTAATTCATTAATGATTAAGTACTTGCAAATCCTATTGGAATTGTATGTAACTGTTCATCATTGAACTTGATAGTTGAATAAAAATTATATTCTAAACTTGATTTACTCTTTTGTAGTTACTTTCACACCGATTTCTTCCATAAAACCAGACGATGTTAAGTAAATAAATAAATTTTTTGATTTTAGAAACGATTTTGCAGTGTTGCGCAACGTTTCAATTTTGGGAATAACTCTTGCCACAATACCAAGACTTTAATGAGTTGGAATAGAGCACCTAGAATTAACAGTTCCGTGCCGTCATTTTGGTCTAAATATTTTTTGTTATGTTTGAGATGCTTGTTAAAAATTGTCCATTCCGAAACAAAGTACCTTTACATTGCCAATGTTATAAATAGAGAGAATTCTGTCTTTAATGCTGTATGTTTCACTTGACATGAGCAAATTACTGTTAGAGCATCATGCATATGACATAAAAATAATAGAAAAACATTCCTTCAATGGCATCTTTTTAAATTTCTATATATATCCTCAACAAAAAAATTCATTTTTGCAAGTCAGCATCTTTTCTTTGGATCTACTAGAACTTCCATTGCATATTTTCCCAAAGTTCATGTATTTCAAAGTTAAATTAACAATCAATTGAAGAGATTATATCAGTTTAAATAAAAATAAAGGCAATTTGGATGCTTTGTATCGGAAAGGACATTTTTTAACAGATTGTCTAAAACACTTGTTTACTCTTTGGTCTGCTCATCTATTTATTATTCATGAGGAAAAGGATGATGGAAAGCACATCAAATTTATGTAGAATATAATTTTGAATAATATAACTTACTTTAATATTGCTTACTTATGATGTGCATTTTTAGGGAAGTTATGCTGTTTTTTAAAAACTTTTTTCAGCATATATGCAGCGCCGATAACACGATAAGTGGAAAACCATTTTACCTTTTGGCTTGAAACTTACAAAACTGATGAATATTCATAATACGCAGGTCAAAGTTGAAAATCAGCATGATTGGGCAATTTTTATGGAAATTATTCTTTTTTTTTTTTTTCAAATTTTTCAGCATTTTTATAACATGGATAATAAGATAAGTGTTAATTTTTTTCCTTTTGGATTGAAACTTATAGAACTGATGAATATTCATAATACGAAGGTCAAGTTGGAAATTTGGCTTGATTGGACTATTTTTACAAATGTTATCCTGTTTTTTTTTCCTTATTCAGCATATATGCAACACTGACAACACATTTTAAGGAAAACCAAGCAGCCATTTGTCTTGCAGCTCACAGGAGTGATTAGTCTAACTAGTATACAGATCAAGTTTGAAAATAAGCTTGATCAGTTAAGTTTTGATGAAGTTATTAGCCTTTTTGTATTTAAGTGTTTTTTCTTCAGATTTAATTCTTAGGCATGTTGACAGTCTCATAATGGAACTAATTAGATATGTAAAAGTGTTTTTTTGTCATTTTCTGCTTCTTAACAATATTGTTAGTTGATTGTATAAAAATGACGGTAAACCTGTTATCGTGCATTGTGTAATAAAGTATCAAAATGGAAAGGAACTCATCATTGCAGTTTGTCAGATTCAATCATTCACTATGTTCAGAATCTGTGAATGGAGCAAATTGGACATTTAAAATTGTTCTATTGATATTTTTCCTATGTCAACAATTTTCCTAGTTGATCATTTAAAAATGACAGAAAATTGATTATTTTGTTTTATGTAAAACAAGGCAGCAAAGCTGTTAAATGTACAGACAAAAAACAGAAAATAAGGATGCAAAAAATACAGAAAATGTGCAGAGCCTTGAGCGGATGGGAGTTAAAAGTCATTAGCTAAGTGATACCCAAGGGATATTAACAGACTGACCCTCTCAAAGGTCTTTCAGGCCCATAAGTCACATCTTAAGAAAAGCGCAAAACAATAATGCACAAAATAGGAGACTACCAATTCTGATGCAATAATACATTATGTTTTACTGCACAGTCTACATCTAATTTTATTTATGCACAACAGGTAACAATGATGAAAGTAAAAGCATAAGTCTTCAGGCCCATCAGAGTTCAAGTTTATACTTTGAAAGTGCCAGAATGGGAAAAATGAAAATTTCACACAATATTGCATAAATTCAATAATAAATGATAACCCAATTGACCTGGCTTTCCAATTTGAACTGCATGTCAATCCTAAAAATCATACTTGTAAGTTAAAAATAATAATAAGTAACACAGTTTTCTTTTCATAATGTATGCAGTAGCAATGCAAAAATATTGTTGTCAATTTTGATGTAACATTACATAAAAAATTATAGAATAATTATCACTAATTTTTGATTAATTATAAATAGCATGGACATGTAGAAAATTTGATTACCATTCGTCTTCATGTCCATGGGAGCTCCGAGTCCCACAATGAATATGCCAAAAAGAAAATGAATATTTCACTCAAATGTATAACTTCCAGAAAAAGAAGCCAATTAGACTGCTTTTCCAACTCATTCTGCATTTTAGTCCTGTGTTTCTTTTTTTAAGGTTTGACAGTCATAACACGGTTTTCCCATAATGGTCATCATGGCAGCAGCACCAAAAATTTTCTTCTATTTTGATGCAACATTACATAATGCTTAACAGCATAATGACCATCAATTTTTTATAATAGAATATTAGTAACATGGACATTCAGAAAACGTGACAAGCATCTGTGTCTGTACATAAAAATGTTTGAGTTGAACTTAGGGGAAAAATTATATGAAACTTACAATTAACAAAAGACTTTTACTAAAATTATTCAAAAACACTTTTCATCTTTGTATTATTGACATTTTATTTACAGGTATCAAAATAGTTTACAGGATAGAAAATACACTTCATAGAATTAAAATATAGAGACAGAAACTGTATAAAACATCTAGTACCTTGTTTTTTCATTACAAAAATTTTGTTACTTGAGATAAAAATTCATCATCAGATTACAACATTCGTAAAAATAGCTTGCACATCTAGTAAAATTACAATGGAAAAAGTTTGCATTTTTCTTGTGAAAAATAGGTTAACGTTATAGTAAAAGTATGACCATTGAAAATAAGCACAGTAACAATTTTAATGCAATTTAATACCAAATTTTCTGCCTTCCTTTTAAAACAGCTTGAGCAAATACATAACAGTTATCACAGATAACATAAATACCAAATCACATAAACATCTACCTAAACCTGTGACATTTCTAAAATCCATTCCGTGACATAAATGCAATCAACATATTTGTTAACTCATTACTATGTAGAAGAATAATGGAAAATAAAGTAAAGCTTTATTATGATCATACCCTGAAATTACAGAATGTAGTCAAAACATTTTGCTGTGGATACACTATAATGGTAAGATACTTTCTGTAACACGAGTGACATCATAATTCCTTTTTTTTTTTTTTTTTTGCTGAGGTACATTTTGGCTACACTGCATTTCTTTTTAATCCATAAACATTTACAGTTCCTGGTAAAGACCATTACAGTGGTACAGTGTAATATGTTAAAGGCATGCCTGTGTGTTATTCAATTTCTTATCATTTTAAAAGCATATAAAGTTAATATGAGCAATATTTGAAATTTGAAATGAAATACTGCAATTTGTTTCTGGTTGATAAAATAATATGTGTTGTTTGCTGTTAATTTGTTATAACATATGATTATTCTTGTAAATAAAAATTTATGAACAGCATTAAATTTGGTATCACATGTGAGACAAAAAAGAATGCTAACACATAACACATTTTCTCTGCAAATATCATTGAAAGAGAGGGTTTTTAGCTCCAAAATTAGTTAATTATACTGTATCATTTCAAAAGTAGTAATGATAATTAAGTGTGCAACTAGAGAAAAATATATCAATCATTAAACGAAAAAAATTAATAAAGAGAAAATTTTAAAAATTTCAATTTGAAAATAATGTTCTCAGTGAATTTATATAATAACCTGATACATTAGGTACTTTTTTCAGAGTTCAAAATAAATCCACAATTGGAATAAATATGTTACAGAAGTCTTCATTTTCTCAGTTGAACTATCAAATTCATGAACCAACGTCATTCATAATCCTTTATAAATAATCTTACTTCTGAATCAATATAAAAGCATATAAGCAGTATTTACTCTGTTCCATCAAAGTTAAATATCCCAAGGCTCAAGTGCTTAAGGCAGCTCAAAACAATCAATGTGTTTTAATAACTAAAGACTATTGTTTAAAATAATGCACTTAATTCATTACTTTGGTGTTAAATTGCAAACCACACCACAGAACTCAATCTGGCATCGATTGCCTGCTATCTAGTGATGTCATCAGGACTTAAACCAGTTTAAGTAAAATTATGAAGCTGAGCACACCCTAAGTCACTCAGCTTAACATAAATTAAACCAAGGTTAGGCTCTGAAGAGAAAGTCACTAAACAAGAACATCTGGGACTTGTCCCATGAAGACTTTATTATATAGCAACCTTTCATTAGTATCTTAGCACTTTGTCTATACATATAATCCCTGTTTTAAATACCCAGATGATTATAATACTGCAATGCTACTGGTTGGAAAATGATAGCATCATAGAGCTTGCCCTTTCTTTTCTCACCATTAAAGAGGGGTTTAGAATATGTAAACAATATCTGAGATAAATGAGCCCTGTTTGGTGACTGTGAAAAGGCTACATTTTCTATGATTAGATTCTGCTGAGAAAGTCACTAGAGGGGTTATAAGACTAGGGTACCTCTACAAAATATTGTACATATATATTTATATAAAATTCCACTGAAAAAATTGCAGTGGGGCAAAGGGACTAAGTTTATGTGAAAGTACATTTAGTACAAAGAAAATTCCCTGTTGGGCAGGTGTTTCTTAATAACTTGTTTCTCAAACAATTCATCAGACGTCGGGGGGGGGGGGGGGGGGGGGGGGGGGGGGGGGGGGGGGGGGGGGGGAATATTAAATATTTTTTCCAAAGTAATTACTTTTTGTTACTAGTAAAAAAAACATTTTAGACAATGTTAACACCAATTTGAACTTACTAAAGCCATTCTGTAAAAACAGTGATTATTATTTAATAAAATGTTTTAGTGGTCTAAAATACATAACAAACGTTGTGAGAACCATAAAACTTGTAAGTTTTTGTCTTAATCTTATTCAGATGTAACCGTATGATCAGCTGGATGTCAGTAAAAAAAGAAATATATTTTTGGGTTCAATTTTTTTTTCTATTTTGACCACTTTGATGTTAACAGAGTTTGAGAAATAAGTAATCAAAATTATCTGCCTTTTATGTTGTTACGGAAAGTGGAATTGCCCTGCTGCAGTGGACTTAGGATTTCTGACTGGTGGGAAATTCAGGCTAAAATAGAAAAAAAAAAAAAAAAATTAAGTATTTTGTTTTTACAGTTTACTGTTGCAGTAACTTTAGTCTATACTAAATAAACATCACTAATGACAAATCCACATTAAAAATAATGTAATAATTTTAGCGTCATTATATCCATTAAATAAAACCTAATACGCTGTCAACTAATATTCTGTTCCAAAATGAGCGTCTTAGTCCAAGTCTATCATTATAATTAGGCCAAAAAGATGAGGCAACAAGAAAAGTACTCACAGATCTTTAGTTGTGAGTTTATGACTTGTCAAAGAAAGATCCGGCACTTCTCCGCCACTGTGATGATGATGATGATTCTTCATATCAATGTTTGTGCGGCTCCTACCCAGGGAATTGAGGCGCCCAGGTGGCCCTGAAACATGCAGAATACACACTTAAATTAGTTGGGCAATGATGAAAAATTAGAGATGGGCAGACTGATGAAAGAAAGATCTAAGAAATTCAATATAAATGTCTATTTATGTAGACTGGCAACTATAAAGACTGGGTTAACTTCACAAGGCATCCCCCTGTTCTCAGAAACAGAGTTTTCTAAGCCAAACTTTGACTTGGATCGATAAAATACTGGCCAAACTAAAGTAAAACCACCTCTTAAGCCGCTAAAATAAAATATTAATAGAATTAAAATGAAACAAACACAACCATACACTAAAATACCTAAAATACTCCAATGCTTAAAAGGGTGCCTTCTTTACAGTCTTTGAAGTACAACAACTGAAAATATCACAACAGTCCACATACAAAGAGTACTCAAGACAGACAAGGACAGACACAAACTGAAGTCAAAAAGAAAAATTCTGCATTGAATTTACAAACGGGTTCAAACCGACTCAATAACCACCAGGCTTATACCTCTAATAGTGATGTTTGTGATTTCTCTGTGTATTCTGGGACCACCGGGAATGTTGGCTGGCTGTGTTCTAAACTGCATGGGCACAAACTTATCGTAGGATCTCTGCACCATGTTGGGAAGCTCTGGCATCACCTGGGCGGCAGACTTGGTGGGCTGGGCAACTGGGTGGAACCAGCGTGGCTTCTCCAGTGGGGGCTTCTTCACTGGGGCCCTGATGGAAGAAAATTTGTTGTTTTTTAATATAAAATTTGTAAATCTGAGGAAGGATGAGATTTTTTTTAAAGGAAGCGGATTTCTGTTTTATCAAACAACAGTGTTTACTTGTATTTACATATTTAAAAAAAGCAGGCTGTTTTATCTTTGTGTCACATTTTACATAAACTAATAGACAGAGAGAACAAAGGCATCAACACTTTGCAAAATATAATGATTTTTCCTCTCACTAAACAAAGCCAGTGCATTCAATCCATAAGCAAAGCCATGCAACAGGCTATTGCAATATGTATATAACATCACCTACCTGGAAAACCCACTATACTGATCACTTTCACTGTCAAGATTGAAAGAATCTATGCTTCTACTCAATTCTTCCACAGCAGAGTATCTAAAAGCAACAAGCAGTTACAAGATTTGTTTTCTAAAATATGCAACGAAGCTTAACATAAGAACATGCGCAAAAGTTGCTGTGTGCCTAAGGCATGAGTAAATATGGTTTTCAGAATAGAAATATCATGCTCAATACATTTTAGTTGACATCTGATGGAAAATAAGCTTCAAGACATTAAAAGTATTGGGAATCATTATAATTATTTTTCATTAAGTGAAATAAGAAATAGTTATTAATGTTGTTAAAATCACAAAAAGGATTTAAAAGATATTTCACATATAGGATATTTGGTTTGGACCCTGAATGGGTAGTCTGGAATCAAACTAAAACTTACTTTTTGGTAATTTCCACCCATGAGGGGTCTGGCACGGGTCCAACCCCAGCATCCTCCTCTTCTTCTTCCTCCTCCTTATCTTGACTGGGCATTCTCTTGAAGGGTTTGTTAACCCCAGACATACCCATATCAGTCAGACTGGCCAGTTTCCTCCCTGGGGGAGAAAGTCTATTGAGGGGTCTGTCCACAGAATTAGGCGACAACTCATGTTGAATTCTTGAAGCTTTGTCTGCAGAGTTAGGCAACATCTCCTGCTGCAAGACGTTGGGTTTATTCTCCCTGACATCTGAGTTTGAGCGTGTTAGTGACCTGGGAGACTTCTCAACAGGTTTTAAAGTTGTCAAATTTGAGTCCATACTTTCTAAATTAATTTTTATGATGTTTGTTTTTTCTTTGGCCTTTTCTTTTTTGGCACTGTTTGGACGGCCCACGACGGCTGTGCTCTCAGGTCCATCTCCTGTTCCCTGTAGTTTTATTTTAGGTTTGGAATGTCTGTTTCCATGACCCTGTGAATCTTGAGCAAATACAATAGGTTCCAGTTCCTTTTTACTGCTGCTACCACTGGACTTTGAGGAATGATCACTGGAATCTCTCTAGAAAAGAAAACATTTTCATTAAGTCCAATTAACCTCTGGAGGTTGAGAGCAAGAATTAAACCACAAATATGCAGTCATTTGATAACATATAGTTATTTACATTACCCAACAAATAAACTACAATATTTCAACTTCCATTAAAACAAGGCAGCAAAGCTGTCAAATGTACAGACAAAAAGCAGACAATAACAATGCACAAAACAGGCTACTGTCAATTCTGATGCAAAAGTACATTATGCTTTAAAACTGCAAATTCAACATCAAATTCCAATTATGCTCAACAGGTAATACCAATGTAAGTGAAATGTGTAACAAGCGTAAGGCTTCAGGCCCATGGGAGTTTAAGTTCACACTTTGAAAATGCCAGAATGAGAAAAATGAAAATTTCACATAAAACTGCTTAAATTCAATAATAAATGATAACCCATTTGAGCTGGCTTTCTTATTTGAACTGCATGCCAATCCTACAAATCATACTTGTAATTTGAAAATAATAATAAGTAACACAGTTTTCTTTTCATAATGTTTGTAGTAGCAGTGCAAAAAGATTTTTGTCAATTTTGATGTAACATTACATAATAAATTACAGAATAATTATCACCAATTTTTGATTATTGACTATAAATAGCATGGACATGTAGAAAATTTGATTACCATTTGGCTTCATATCCATGGGAGCTTCGAGTCCCACAATGAATATGCCAACATGATAAAAATGAATATTTCACTAAAATGTATAACTTCCAGAAAAAGAAGCCAATTAGACTACTTTTCCAACTCAGGCTGCATTTTAGTCCTTTGTTTCTTTTTTGAAAGTTTGACAATCATAAGTAACATGGTTTTCCCATAATGGTCATCATGGCAGCAGCACCCAAAATTGTGTTTTCTTCTTTTTTAATGCAATATTACATAATGCTTAACAGCATAATGACCATCAGTTTTTAATAATAAAAGATCCGTATCATGGATTTTCAGAAAATGTGATTAGCATGGGTCTTCAAGCTCGTGGAGGTTCTTAAGTCACACCTTGAAAATGCCAATATGTGAAAAATTAAATTTTCACAAAAAACTGATTAACTGCCAAAAAAATTTACCTAAAAAATAGACTGCATTGCCCACTGAAGCTTTATTTAAGTCCCATGTTTCTTCCTGTAAGTTTGAGAACAGTAAGTGACATGGTTTTCCTTAAATGGTCATCATGGGAGCAGTGTCCGAAATAGGGGTGTCTTCAAATTTTGATGCAATATTACATAATGTTTAACAGGATAATTACCATCAATTTTTAATAATAAAATATTAGTATCATGGATATTCAGAAAATGTTCCTAGCAAAGGTCTTCAGGCCCAAGGAACTTTAAAGTCACACCTTGAAAATGCCAAAATGTAGACAAAACAGCACTGTCCTGAAATGTGTTTTTTTCCATTTTTAACAATTTTTTAACATATGACAAAATTAACAATTTACTGCCATTTATATATGATCAACTAAGAAAATTGATGAGATGGGAAAAATATCAATAGAACAGTGTTTAATGTCCAATTTCCTCCATTCTGAGTTTCTGAACATAGTGAATGAATGAATCTGACAAACTGCAATGATATGAGTTTATTTCCATTTTTGAAACTCTATTATACAATACATGATAACAAGTTTACCATCATTTTTACTAAATCAACAAACAATGTTGTAAAGATGCAGGAAATGTCAAACAAACGCTTTTACATATCTTATTAGTTTAATAATGAGACTGTTAACATGCCTAAGAAATAAATCTGAGGAAATGTGAAAAAACAGCATAACTTATAAAATAATGGCCCGATTATGCTGATTTTCGAACTTGACCTGCGTTTTAGTAAGATTGATTACTCCTGTGAGTTTCATGACAACAGGTCTATCGGTTTTCCTTAAAATGTGTTAACAGTGTTGCACATATGCTGAAAAGTGAAAAAAAACAGCATAACTACTAAAATAGTGGCCCGATCATGCCGATTTTCGAATTTGATCTGCGTTTTAGTAAGATTGATTACTCCTGTGAGTTTCATGACAACAGGCCTATCGGTTTTCCTTGAAATGTGTTAACAGTGTTGTATATATGCTAAAAAGTGAAAAAACAGCATAAATTCTACAATAATGGCCCGATCATGCTGATTTTCGAACTTGACCTGTGTTTTAAGGATATTAGTCAGCTCTGTAAATATAAAGCCAAAAAGTAAAACTGTCTTCCACTTATGGTGTTAACGCTGAAAGTGCACGGCGACGGCGACGTGATCGGCGACGGCGACGGCGACGACAGACGCAGGTGATGGCAATATGTACAGACACATCTGTGTCTGTACATAAAAACCTTCATTGGAGCCATGGCAATTTGTCAAATGTGCAAAAATGATCCTACTTCAATTTTTTTAATGATTTATGACAGTATCTGCAGTATACAATACAAGGGGCTTAATCCTAATCCAGAAAATTTTAGTTATAAATTAAATCTATTTATACCTCTGCCTTTTCAACACCCTGTTCAATTTGTTTGCTGACAACTTTCTTGTGCAGTGAACTGCTGCTGCTTGCAGCTGAAAATATATTTAAAATATGTTCCCCTGGTTACACAATAAATATACATCTTCACTTATCTAATCTGAAAGAATATTTGTAATAATCTATGATAAAAAGGACATTTCTCTTCATACCACTCTGGAAGAAGAAAGGATAAACAAGCCAGCAGTCAAGCATCAAATATATATACTAAGTGATACATTTCTACTCAATATATCAAATGCTAAAATATTTAAGATGTACTATAAAATTAAAGAGTGTGTAGAATCTCAATTTTCTTTCATATTCCTTCACTTCATAAAATCAGTTCAGTTACACTCATTTCAACAGACATCTTAATCACTTATATGACCTCCACCTTAAGGCTGCCTCCATGTTCACAACTGGACTAACTTTAAATTAGCAACTGTCTACATATTTATAACTAAATTGCATACAAATCTTCATTCTGTCTTATAACCTTTCTGTTATCACCAAATTAATAAATCTTGATATTTAGTTATGTCAATTTGTTATCTTGTTTAACTAAGCCCAGTTGTGAACACAGCCTATAAGTCATACCTGAGCTAGGTCTACTACTGCCTTGTGATTTTTCTTTTACGTCAAGCCTTGCTTTGGGGGACTTGTGATAGTACTGAAATAAGAGGACATAAGAACTATATTAGTACATAATTATAGATTAGTAGAGTTAAGTCTGCTTTCATCTTGGGTATTCTATTACCTAGCATGGTTTAAATATATCACAGTATTGATTTTTGAATCAATGAGGCTGGGAAATCTTAAGATAAAGCATTTAAGTAAATATTAATAAGTTACTAAAACAGACTTAATGAGACAAGACTGAATCCCTGGAGTTCTTTTTACAATAAATTGTATCCCTGTTATTGAGTCCGACATCTCAACAAAAATTATCAAGAGGATTTAAATGCACAAAAACTTTAAACCATTCAATTTTGTCAAGCATTCAAAATATGTAAGCAAGGTATTGCACTTGTGAATTCTCACTCAAAACAAGCAAAAGTTATAACATAAGTATAAGCCAAGGTTTGAAGCTAAGATTTGCTTTTAAAGATAAAGCACAGGCTGCTGCAACATGATATTAAAATAATTTATGCACAGTATCCACTGAGAGAGTTTTTAGGGTCAAAAAAAGGAACATAAGAATATTATATATTAGCCTTTACCATGGAAAAAAATCTGCAAAAAAAAAAAAAATCACAATTCAGAGAACAAGTAGAGTGAAAATTGAAGTTGTTACAAGTTGATTATTTTGAATTAGAAATTGAAATATGAGATAAGTAAGAACATGTGGAAAATTTCAAGAGATTTGCAGAAGACTGGTATGAATTTAGGGCATTGTAAGAAGTATCATACAGAGATGGAAATGGAATTTGCATAAGAATAATTAGCATAAATTTACGACCTATACTTATTTAACCATACCTTTAGTAAAGTCGGAGACTTATCTGGATCTATTATTACTGGCAATTTATTCTACAAGGCCAAATACATAGGTGTTATGACTGTGACTGAGATCAGTGTTCCACAGTTACAATGAATTCTATATTCCATGCTCATCAAAATGGTACAAACATAAATAAGAATATTAATATTTAAAGACATTCTTCATACAGATAGCATTAACGTTTTTCTGTCAGGTATGATAATCATATTCACATTTGTATGACTACCAAGAACAATATTCATGTTTTCTAGTTATTTATTTTTTGGTTATTTTGTGAAAGCAGCACAATAAAAACAATAAATACAGCTAATTAACTATTCTAATGGATTTTGCTAGAGGTTTGTTCTACTGTCATTATTAAATGTGATTCTCTAAAGTCAGTTCACTATTTTCAATAAGAAATATGATTTATTAGGAATGGAAGTTTACAATGAAATAATAGAAAAGCTATTCACTGCACTCATCATAGAAACAGTGTAGTAAGACTAAAGAATTCTAAACAGAAAATTAATTATAAAACAACTTCATGGAGGACTGAATCTATTTTAGTTCTGTTGCACATGTTTAGTAGAGTACTTCCTTTTTCTATTGTTTTATGTGCAGTGGCTGTTTTTATCTTGCAAACAACTATAATATTAAATGCCGAGAAGTAGTTTTATCTAATGTTGTAAATAACAGTCTAAATACGTAACCTAAGGAAAAAATGCACAGATAGTTATAAACTGAATACAATTATAATAATTAGCAAATGATAGAAAAACACACTAATGCTCAATTTTAACAAATTTAAAAGGGAAAATTTTAAAGTATCATTCATATGAAAATCTCAAGGAGAAAAGGTTACCTGACTTGGTGCATTATGGGTATGACCCCAGCATGTAAATTTCTGTACAGATGATTGAAAAGCTGTAATTATCTACTGTTTGATGGTGTAATTTTGGTCTGTAGTTTGCCAAATAACAGTTATATATCAACAACGAAAGGTATCTTGGCCATTTTTTATTTCGAATCCTTTTTCTGAACTTTGGCAAATTCTATATTGTGACAAAAGTCTTGAGGTTTGAAGTACCAATGCTTTCTAAAAATATTTAGAGTTTTATAACCATTATAAGCAACCAAAGGAAAAGCCCATTCAAAAATACATGAAGCTTTATAAAAAAGACAACATTGACTTGTGATAAAAAACATATATCTACCTTGAAGAGCCATTTATTGAATATGTTTTGCTGGTAAAGAGGATCAAAACAACACAGTGTTAGAAAGTGTGATACACATCAAAATGAAAAATAAACACCTTGGCTGTTGCAGGAATTTTGGAGCAGGTACATCACTTCTAATATTTTAAAATTAAACATGCCTTCAGGTATTAAGCAATGCATATACTATTTAAAAAACAAGAGCTTTCAAACAAAAAAATCAAATGTACCATTACCACAGTACATTTCATTCTTTGAAAGCAGCTCCATGTTGAAATGGGCTAAGGATGGACCAGCTGTACCACTTTCTGTTTTCCTTTTTAAAAAATCTTTTTTAAAAATACTTTGTCATTTTTCTGTTAAAGACTTTTAATGGTGAAAGAGACAAACTTAACAGTTTAATATTAAAAAAAAAAATATTTAAAATAAACAGGCAGATGATTTTACTCCAAAATGCTTCATGATGTAACAGCCCATATATGTTTTGTGTGTGTTAAAGCAGGGAAAATATAAACTATTTTGTGCAAATACTATCAAGCAAACAAATGACAGATTATTGTGCAGTTAGGAGTAGTAGTGTAATTTCAAATACACCTAATAAATCTAAAAACACAAATGCTAATAAACAACTTCTATTAACAGTGCTTAATATGATTTTCAAACCATGCACAATATCTATTTGTAATAATTAATCATGAAAAAAATACAACAGCTTGTAGCAAATGCACTCACTTTGGCACTATTTGCACTGGTTGACCTTGTCCCTGTACTCTTTGACCCCTCTGTTGAGCTTGCCACTGACATCGCATCTGATTTTGAGCTTCGTCTTTTCTTCGTGGCACCAGCCTGTTTAGACCCCGACTCTGACTGTTCCTCTCCTCCGCTTTTCTTTACTGAGTAGAGTGGCGGTCTGTTGCTATCATCTAAAATGTCATCAAATTCCTTAAGACATATTTTCAAATAATACTTCTTCATGCGATCATACTCATCATATCTTTAGCATGTGTTCTATTTCATCTTGGTCATTCAAAGACTTGAACATGGATTTTATTCAGAATACTGAACAATGTGCATTAGGCAGGTGACTGGACATGTCCCTCCAGCTGGGGGTTTCCAAATCAATAAATACAGGGAGCATAAAATATCTCTGTCTTTGTATTTTGTAATATATTATACAGAGCAGAATTTTCAATCCAGCAATTTCACAAATCATTTTTAAAATAACTGTCCTCAATTCAGAGCCCCACACTCACACAAACCTTAATTTGGGGGTATCTTTTAAACTAATATCAAAATATTCTGAGATATTTTTTACTTACAATTATCCTTTGAAGTTCTTGCCTTGGCTGGTTTACTTTCACACTTCCCTTCAAAAGTTATTGCACTAACCTGCCACATAAAAAAACTGCATATTTGGAGACAGATTCAAATTGTGATAATAGAATTAACAATTCACAATCCCAAAATATAAGTAACCCTGAAAATATTTAAAAGCTAATCCAAGTCCAACCTTTTCATATGAAAATAATTCTTCATCCTCACTGTGTACATCATTTAAATTTCAAAGATCCTGACAAATATAACAGAACTTTAAAATTCTATCAATTATGTTACACTAAAACATACCGTAAAGACATATTCTTTATCAGGCACCAAGCGCCTGGCGGAGTAACTCATATCCATCCCAGAGTAGACAGACTTTCCATCAATCTTCAGCTCATACATGGTTATCTTCCCCAGTGGCTGCTCTGGTGCCTCCCATGTCACGTGAATCTCATTACGACCCAGAACATGGACTGTTGGCTTTGGTGGGGCGTGAGCACCTGCAACAAACATTTAATTTTACTTTTCTTTCTTCCTTCTAATTAACATAGTTTTATTTTCTTTAGCTCTCTATTAAATTGTTATACCTAAATAATTACTGACCTCGATGTTCCAAATTACAACACTAAAATAACCATACATATCCATTACAACAAAAGCTAACAGGGATCTTCCTACAATATTTTTGAATTAGCCAACAGGTATTTTTTTTTTCATTTTCTAAAACCAGAGTATATCTATTTCTTGTATTTGGCAAGAAAACTGCATCTGCCAGCATGAGCCTAGATTTATGTAAATGAACATTATGGATACTACAAAATACTGAAACTGATTTTGAATGTAAGCTTTTGAAAAACTATTGACACTCTCTAAAGCATTTCTCCATATATAACTGCAAATGATGCAAATACCTAATTCTGATGTGGATCCCAGTAAAGTGGCTTTAGCACCTTTCCCCTTCACTGTGACAGCACAAACAGAAATATCATATGAAGTATGTGGTGCAAGTCCTGAGATAATACAACTTAATTCATGTACAAAGTCAACTTCCTTCTTTCCAAGGTACACGTGGTACCCTTTAAGGTGTCCGTTAGCACTTTCAGGAGGCTCCCAACCAACTTTAATCTGGGTTGTGGTGGAACCCAAAATACGGAAGTTCTGAGGTGGGGTTGGCACTGACTCGTCCGTGATAACTCGCACAGGCTCACTCCATGGACTGTCGTCTCCTTCAGTGTAGGCTCGTAACTTAAAGGTGTATGGCGTGGCAGCCAAGAGATCGTTTACAGTGCACCTGAGTTCTGTGCCATTATACACGCATTTATTGCCCTCAAATAACTGATAGCGGACCTCAAGGCCACTTTTTGTGGTCATCTCTGTCCACGTGGCCTCTACTTCATCGGGTCCTTTGACCTCTATATCTGGTGGGGGCGGCTTGGTCAGCCTTTTCAGAATCTCTAATGTGCAAAGGACTTCTTCTTTCAGGTCCTCATTAACGTCAGTCTTGGCCTCGGTCCACTTCAGCCCAGGGAGGATGTCAGCGTGTTCACGTAACCTCAAACAGCCCTTTGGCTGGCTGGCTAGAGTCCTCAATGTCCTGGAATTCCCATAAAAAATTACAGCATTTCAAATTACTTTTCAGATCAGCAAACATTGATACACAGACTCGATCTTTATGATTATCTTTGATTATTAGCATCAGTTTCCAGTTTAAGCTAAGATCATCAAAACTAAGAGTCTGCATAAACTGTAAATAAATTACAGAATAGACAACAAAAATTTATTAAATAAGAGAATATTTTCTATGACACTCAGTAACTAGCAGAGCCAGGAATTTTTTTTATCAAAGTACCGAATCTTGTCAGAGTGTTTGTACATAATCTGTTCTCACCGGCTGAGTCTAAAGGAGAAAGAGGGTTATGAAAATAGGGGAGACAGATATAAATGTTTGTATGAAAACATTATTAAACTCACATTGCTGCAAACCACCCAGTTTCCCCATCCTCTGCCGCAAGTAAGTTGCTGAGAGTATGGAGTATATCATCAGAATACACATTGTGGAGAATACGGGAATGACCAGCATTGCTAGTAGCTAGGCAACTTAAGGCAAAACATGCATTCTTGCTGGCACCAGGATCATTGCAAGATAACATCTTTGCCAGGGCAGTAATCTGGAAATGGAATAAAAATATACAGAGGTCAGATGCCAAAGCAATAGTATTTACAGAAAACAGTAGTCTTTTTTTTCTTTTAGTAAAGATGTAGAAAAATTTCAAAACACTTGAGAAACTATAACACTAATGCATACAAAATGCTACAATTGAAAGGGATAACAACTCTTTATATAAGATTCAAATTTCCACAATAGATACATTGTAAACAACACAGAAACAAAATAAATTCCACTTTACTACCAAAATGGCAGTTATCGCAATTATACTGAAAATCTGGGCTTGTAATCGAACCACCCGGACCTTTATAGATGGCTTCCCTCCATAATGATCTCTTATAAGATTATTACAAAAAACACACTTCTAAAAAATCGACTAACTGTGAATTCAGAAAGATTCATTAACCAGTGGTAAGTCTGAGCCCAGGAAAATCAGGCTTACGGCACTTTTCCCACCAAAAGGAAAAGTTGTTATTCTTTTAATATCAAGTTCAATGTGAGGTCTCAGTGGTCAAGTGGTGGATAATGACTGATGCAGTTAGCTGTAGTTATTCTAAAGACGATATACCATTTTCTCTGACTCTTGTAATGCTAGGAGAGCTGTTCTTCCAGCATCCATATCACACAGCCTTCCAATGGCAAAGGCAGCATTCATGCCTCTTCCTGAAAACAGAACATCGACCGTTATTTGATATCAACAACCCTGAGACAAACACCCCATTCTCATAGATTAGATCGACCTACATTGGATCGACCTAACTCCCTGGGGGTTCACGCTAAATAGCTGTCAGCCGGGCGGACACGAAAGTTAATTACCCCTTAAAGCTTGTAGTAGCCGGGGACGGACACTTAAGGGGGATTATCTGACAGTAATCTAGTGAGACTCCCCGCGGTGATAGATCGATCTAAAAGTTGTGAGAACAGAGCCAAAGTAAATATATGAGATGTTCTCTTTAAAAATATAGAAAAATATGATGAAGATGATGATGATGGTTCAAAAATGGGGAGGTTATTACATACAATTATAAGAATATATTTTTATTATTTTAAATTCTGCTGACCATCTATTATCCCTGAAATAGCTATATCCCATCACATCAACAATTATCCAAAAATCCCAAAACAAACTGTTACAAGGATTCTGATACCTGTAATTCAAAAGTGAGATTCGGTGACTTTCATTACATGGTGCAATGCACTTGTTATGTATATACCGTTAACCTGAAATATGGACTTTATCCCATAATATAAAATATATCTCATGCTCCAATGCCCTCT
The DNA here is from genome assembly GCF_051362555.1 of Lingula anatina. Taxonomy (NCBI): domain Eukaryota; kingdom Metazoa; phylum Brachiopoda; class Lingulata; order Lingulida; family Lingulidae; genus Lingula; species Lingula anatina. The sequence continues at coordinate 15,487,835 of NC_141769.1, read as the reverse complement.
GACCTGCTTCATCTACTCCTAATGAGTTAATCAGTTTCCCAGCTATGTCTTTGCCATTTTCATGCTCCAGGATTTTCATGCATCCATCTTCAGAAATGGTCAACCTAGAAACAGAATCATTTCTATTACTTTCTGTGAACAGAAATATCTAATTCCACTTCATATCTAATATATCATAACTTGTTACCTGAAGTTATCTTGATATATCATTTGTTTTACTGAAATCACAATTTTCTCAACCAAGTCAACAATAAACAGACATTTTTGAATTAATCATTTCATATCTTCTATCTTCTTATTTAAGGTTCTTCTGAAAAAGCACTTCACCAACATTGTACACACTAACTACATAAGCCAGAATACCAAATATGTTACAAACCTTGCCAACACTAAAGCAGCATTACTAGCAGTCCACATGTTTTCATTGGTCAGGAGAGCTGTTATGTGATCTATGGTCATCTCTAAACATGGCTGCTGTAACATCCACGCCCTTCCTTCCTGACTCTCCGCCAGAGTTCCCATCGTCCCCGCAGCGTTCATCACACTCTCCGAGTCATCAAAGGTGAGCATTCTTGTCAGATCAGGAAGGATTTTCTTCCCCTCTGCGTGACTGGAGTTTGTGAGGCTGAGGACACGATAGCATCCAATGTCATTTTCTGCAAGTGTCCCAATAATGTAAGCAGCATTGCCTGCAACCCTGATAGACAGAAAAGAAAAATTCCAATTAAATTATAAATCATGATTATCATTTTTTTTGGTAATTCACACTTTATCCAACATAAAAATAGACATAAAGATAAGTTTTATTGTGCAACTGCTACAAAAATGAACACATATGGTATCTGATATTATTCATACTCATGTTCAATCAAGACATGCTTTGTTCTTCAAAAATAGTTTTGTATCAATAATGCACATCGCATTTTCACTTTCAAATTCAACTTATTTACATGCAGCACCATTGAACCAAACTAGAAGCACTGTAATCAAATCAATTGAGTAAATTTAATGTGGGAAATTAAAAGAGTGTTGCACTGTTCCCACATTGATCAATTTTACAGACATAGTTCGAAGAAAGTCTATCATTTAATAAGCCACCACTGAGGTCAAACAAACAAGTTGATGAAAACTTCAAGTTTGTTTAAAAAGTGCACGATAAATAAATCATGAGAATTGCATCTTACATCTATTTAAAATCAAACTGGTTTCAAATAAATTCACATATACATGGAGCTTTGCTTATATCTATCTGACTTGAGAGATTGTTGGAGTTTAGAATTACGATATTCAGTCCAAACTAGTTTTATATAAAAAAATCCCACCACTAACTTGACCTTTACAGTAATTTTACAACATCAATTCAAAGTTCAATGAGATTAAAAAGTGTATAATTCACAGTTTGTTTGTCTGAGGTCGACCAAAGATTCATAAAAAACTAATTTTTCCTGAATTCTAGTTTTCACTTCTACACTGATTAAAACCACGCAGTTGTTTCCATCATGCACAACTGCTAGCATTTCCACGCATGAAAGAACTATTTCAACAGACATTGAAAAATCGATTATGATTATAACATGTTGACATAGCATTACAGAAAATGTGTGCATTGAACTGGTCATGTCCCTTTCTTCCCCGACCCATTGTATGCTTTAACATAGTCACCTACACAAACACAATCTCTATTAGCAGTTGGAAATTCAATAGGCAAAACCTCTTGATCTTAATCTGAAATTTATGGGATACTTTAACTCCATTTTCGTACCAAAGTCAAAATGTAAAACACATGAGGTTCCCTGACATGGTTTAATCCATAGGATATCTTGATTTTATTGCACTTAAATCTTGTTGTCAAGCATCTAAATGTTAAAACATTAATTATATTGATGGGTCTTTTGTTAGAAGAAATGTTTGTCAAACAAGAAAGCACTGGTCTTGCACTGGTGAAACCATGTCAGCTATTCAGAAACCTGCACGATGTTATATAGTAGAACTTTGACAAGTAGAACAATATTTGTTTTGCAACATTATATTTAGTCAATCATACTCAACATGACTTAGGTATAAAACATACTGTTTCAAGTTAATTTTGCAAGTTTTGGTGTCTTTTTTGTATAACTAGTAAAAATAATTACTGAATCATACATCTTCCTCTTCACATAATAAGATACATATTAGATGCCAACTGTACAAAATAAGAATGAAAGAGAAAATGTTGATATTTTGACCGATGATTGACAAAAATGTGTTTGCCATGCCATAAAAAAGCATCTTACATTTTGATAGTAGCTACATCAAGGGGTCTGAAACATGAAGTATAACCAGCTTTTCATCAGTTTGTTCTGAAAAAGTTTTAGGTCTTACTTCTTGAAGATTCTAAGCAACTGCTAAATGAGAGAAAAATACTGTCCAAAGAGACACGATTTCATGCAACTGAATTTAAAACACCACAATTTGGGCCATCTACATCCTGGATATCCACTTATCAAAGACTCCCACACAGTTCCAACAGCCTCACTTTAGGATCTTCCAACTGATTCCCCTTGTGATTGTTTGCCTTCTGTATGCTCTGGGAAAAGATGCTTGTGTGGTAAAAGAGGTCAGATTTACTGCTGCAAAGGGATTTGCTTTCAAATTAGGGGATTGATTGACTGATTGAAATTGATTGACTGATTGAAATTGATTGATTGAAGTTGTAGGGTTAAACAACAGCACTGCACCTCCATCACATAAAGAAAATCATCGATATTTTAAGGTGTCAGAAGTCATTTTTTTTTTGTGTTTGGCATAAATGGATTGAATATAAGCTATTGAAAGTAGTCTTATAAATTCATTGGAGTTTGCCCTCTGGTTTTACCTAACATATGTAAATGTCTACATTTGACATAATATATTGATAAACAAGTTTTTCTGTAGAATTGCTGAAAATTTTCAAACATTAAACTGACAAATTTGTGGCAGGTGTGTGGCACTTACATCAAAAGTATTGGTTAACAATTAAGAGGTGATATTGATTTTTGATAAACTTTTAGTGTATGGTTGTGTGAGCTGTTGCAAGGGGATTTAGTTACTGGGAGAACTTTTTGGAATGATTTTTACAAGTATTTGATAAAATATTTTAGCTATTTAAAAAAATTAATTATTCTGCCAAAATGACTGATTCAAGCCATTTATATGTCAATGTATGTTTTAAAAGTTTTAACTGCCCTCAGATACTAGTAAGTTCAACAAAAAGCATGCAGTTCATGGAAGTAGAAAGAATTCAAAATCCTGGCTTGGATCACTTCAAGTGACATGTTGTTGATGATTTTATGCTGTTATTAGTGGACAGGTGGTCTGTTTTTCAATTAAAAACTTTTATACCTCAATATCAGCTGTACAGCAGATTTTTATACATTTGTAAAATTTAAAAAATGAAAAAATAAATGGGGGTAATATCACTGTTAATGTCTTGACAGGACTTGTTTTTAACGAAGACATCAATCCCTTAAAAGTGTACAGTAGAGCTACTAGTATATCACTGATGTAGACCACTCTATGTGAAAAGAATCGAAGGCTGAAAACATTGGTCTACTTTGTCTCAGTTTTCAGAGTTTACCATAACATTGCACCAAACACAGTTTTAAAACATTTTTTTTTTGTAAAGCAGGCTTAACATTTCCCAATTTAGACAGACAACTAGTAATTTTAAATGTCCAGCCAGAGAAAAGTAAAAAAAAATTGGTCAAATGTTTTTTTGTGAAACTGGGGCTAGGACCTAACACAGACTACAGTAACAAAAATAATTAAAGACAGCCTCAGAGTTTTGCAACTTGGCGTTAAATCAATCAAGATTTTATCTGAATCTAAGAGAGAGTAGGATTAAAAATATTGGAAGATGAGCCAGTTTAGTGCAGCAAGTCAGCAACCATACAATGTCAGAATTGATCAAAGGATATTCTTCTTGGTTGCTTTCTCCCAAATTCTGCCTTTAAAATATTTCAGTATATATTCACAATGTTTTGTATGTAAATTTTGTATTGCTCTACGAGATGACATTCCTGACACAAAGAAATTTACCCTTATCACTAAAAAGTAAACATCATTTCACAAAGATAGTTACGCATTTTGAATTTTTCTACCCTTGAATGATGTCACACAGCTCCATTTTTCATTTTAGGATATTACAAATGATTCCCATTGGGACTGCTTGCCTTTTATGATCTTTCGTATACTCTGCCAGGGAAAAGATGCTGGTGTGGTAAAAGAGGTCAGATTCACTGCTGCTAGGCTTCCTTCTTTAAATGGACAATACATCTTACCGACCTATCAGTCTATAGTGCTGGGCACTAATCATGCAACAGAACTACACCTCTTTCACATTCTGCAGACCACTGGTATATAAAGGTGTTGAAAGGAATTTTTTTTATGTGTTTGGCATATGTAGATTTGAATATAAGCCATTGAAAGTAGTCTTATAAATTCACTGAAGTTTACCCTCTGGTTTTACCTAACATATGTAAAAGTCTTAATTTGACATGATATTTTGATACAGTAAGCAAGTCTTTCTGCAGAACTGCTGAAAAATTTCAAAGATAAAACTTATGAATTGTGGTGGGTGTGTGGCACCTAAGTCAAAAAGCTATGGTTAACAAAAGGTGCATTGTGATATTGTTTATTGATAAACTTTTAGTGTATGGCACTTCTGTGAGAGTTAGTGACGTAGTTTAATTTGAGTCAGTGATATATCAACTAACAAAATGTCATTGCCTAAGCCTTCTGTGTTACAGTAACTCTAGGAAAAGGAACTGATGTGGCAGAAGAGGTAAGATTTGATGTTGCAAGCTACTGGAGAACTTTTTGACTTACAAACTATCAAAAAAAAAAGTAACAAGTATCATGAAAGAGAGGTTGAGAGGTTTGCAACTTGGCATATAATCACTCAAAATTTTACAATTTATGCCTTTAGAATATTACAGTTTGTATTCACCATGTCCGTGTAGCACTTCTGTATTGCTTTCCAAGATGACATTCTTAACACATCAAAATTCATCCTAAACACTGAAAAGTTAACCCCATTTTACAAAGATTCTCACACATTTAAATTTCTAGTTTTTAAAGTGATGTCAGAAAATTCCAACAGCCTCATCTTAGGATATATATCCCAAATGATCCCCATTGTGACTGCTTGCTTTCTGTATACTCTGAGAAAAGATGCTGGCGTGGCAAAAGAGGTCAGGTTTACTGCTGCAAAGGGATTTGGTTTCAAATAAAGGGATAGACTGATTGAATGATTGGTTCAGTTTTGGGGTAAGCAACAGCACTCCACCTCCAATCAAAATTTTACAGGATCTAAAGGAGAGTAGGGTCCTAAATAATAGGCTTTGAGCCAGTATTATGCAGAATTGAGCCAATTAAATCTTTCTTGGTTGCTTTCTACTTAATTCTTATAATATTACAGTATATATTCACAATGTTTTATGTAGAACTTTTGTATTGCTTTCTTAGATGACATTCCTGACACACAGGAATTCATCCTAAACACTGAAAAGTTTACCCACTTGAGTAAAACACACTTTCTAATCTTGAATAGTCACTCAGTTCCAACAGCTTCTCTTTAGAATCTCCCAACAGATTCCCATTGTATTTGTTTGCCATCTTAATACCCCTGGGAGACAGATGCTTGTGTGGTAAAAGAGGTCAGATTTGTTTCATTCAATTATTGAGGGACATGAACTTCAGCTCACTGCACCTCCCTTGTCTAAGGAAAACCATTGGTATTTAAAGGTGTCGGAAGTAAATTTTTTACGTGTTTGGCAAAAATTAAATGAATATAAGCTATTGAAAGTAGTCATAAATTCACTGGAGTTTGCCCTCTGGTTTTACTGAACATATGTTAATGTCCATAATTGAAATTACTTTTTGATAAGCAAGTTTTTCTGTAGAATTGCCAAAAACTATCAAAGATAAAACTTATAAATTTGTGGTAGGTGTGTACCACTTAGGTAAAAAAGCTTTGGTTAACAAAACATGCATTATGATATTGATTATTGATAAACTTTTGTGTGTGGTCCTTTTGTGAGAGTTAGTGATGTAGTTAGTGATATATCAACTAACAAAATGTTATTGCCTAAGCCTTCTGTGCTACAGTAACTCTGGGAAAAGAGGCCAATGTGGCAAAAGAGGTTAGATTTGATGTTGCAAGGGATTTTAGTTACTGGGAGATGTTTTTAAAATGGTTTTTGCAAGTACATATATATATATATATATATATATATATGCTGAAACTGTCGGTCTGATCAGTCATGACCTTGAAAATTTGTCTGGACCGAGAAGAGTTTTAAGAGCCGCAATTTTGAATTTACAGTCATCATCCGACATACGTCACTAATAAATTGTATAAAACCCAAAGTGTTTTTCTCTTCCATTTCAAACCTATCACATTCATAAAGTAAGCTACCCTTATCGTACTGGTAGTATCTGTCTCAAACGAATGGTGATTTTCGGTCCGACAAAAATCCATTCGGACCGGCACATTTTTCATTACTGCCGGTCCAAATGTCCGACCATTCCTAAAAGTTTTCAGCATGTGTGTGTGTGTGTTTATAATTCTGCCAAAATGACTGATTCAAGCTATTTATATGTTTCAAAAGTTTTAATTGTCTTCAGGTTTTTATGCTGTTATCAGTGGACAGGTGGTTTGTTTCTAAATTAAAAACCCTTTACTTATCAATATCAGCTGTACAGCAGATTTTTTTTGTTTGTTTAGTTTTAAACAAGAAATGAATGGAGTTAATATTACTGTTTTAATGTTTTGACATGACATGTTTTTAATCAAAACGTGAATCTCTAATAGTGTACAGTTAATCTGTATCACCAAAATAGACCACTCAATGTAAAAAAAATCCAAGACTAAAATCATTGGTCTACTTTGTCTAATACTTCAGAGCATACTATTACAATGTACCAATTAAACATAGTGTACCAATTAAACATTCTTGACACAAAGAAATTCACCCTAATCATGGAAAAATTTATCCCCCTTAACAAAGATTCCCAAACATCTAGTCTTAGGCCCTATTCAGAATGAGAAGAGCCGAGTGCTAACTGGGTCCATGGCCTAAATATGGCGGACCTACATGAAAGGAAGACCACTTAATCCTGTAATGGTCTCTCTGCCTCTTATGCGCCTCTACACATGTCGTCCCTCGACCAGTCGAATTTAGCCAAGATTTAATTACTGTGCTCCTGCAGCCTGCAAGGATGATGCATGGAGATATGTGAAAGAGGCAGAGAGACCATTGTAGGTCAGCCATATTTAGGCATTGTAGACTGAATGGTCTCTTAAAGATACATATGAACCAAGCATTGGTGGATTCCCAGTAACACATATAAACCACTTATACTAGTTTCTTATATGACTCAAATAAAGTTAATATGTCAAGGGATAAATTAAATACTAGTACATCACTCGGTCAACCATAAAAGAGCTTGAGACTGCTATTTTCTTTAAATCTTTGGTCGGAAATTTAACCTACTTATGTGACCTACTTTTCAGCCCATGTATTTACAGCATAGCCAGAAGAAAAACCTGTTCAAATATCATTTTGTGGGTAACATTAAACAATGTCTTTTGGTAATTCTCTTAGTTATACTATTTGAAACCATATGCTGGCATTTGGTTGGTTTTTGTGGCAAAAAATTGACTTCATATGCATCTTTAAGTGGAGTCACACAGTTCAAACAGCCTCATTTTAGGATATATCCCAAATGGATCCTTTTGAGATTGCTTGCCTTCCATATAGTCCAGGAAAATATGCTGGTGTGGTAAAAGAGGTCAGATTTACTGTTGCAAAGGGGTATGCTTATATTTTTATTTGAAATTGATTTTTTGTTACGCAACAGTACTGCACCTCCAGCTTCCTCTGAAGACTAGTGGCATTTTAAGGTGTCAGAAGTAATTTTTTATGTGTTTGGCATTAATGGATTTGAATTTAAGCCATTGAAAGTAGACTTAAAAATTCACTGGGATTTGCCCTGTGGTTTTACTTAACATATGTAAATGTCTACATTTGACATAATATATTGATAAACAAGATTTTCTGTAGAATTGCTGAAAATTTTCAAACATTAAACTGACAAATTTGTGGTAGGTGTGTGGCACTTACATCAAAAGTTTTGGTTAACAATTAAGAGGTGATATTGATTATTGATAAACTTTTAGTGTATGGTGCTTGTGTGAGCTGTTGCAAGGGGATTTAGTTACTGGGAGAACTTTTTGGAATGATTTTTACAAGTATTTGATAAAATATTTTAGCTATTTAAAAAAAGCTTAATGATTATATGTAGTTAAACTGGTAAACCTGGCAGCAAGGTTTCAATTTGGTTTGTTCTTCAGCGCTATCACAGTAAGCTAATTCAGTTGTCAACTTGATTGTTTGCTGAAAAAAATTATAATGACAGAGTCTTCAGAACTTAAAACACTTTATGTCAAAACATATAAAGCTTGTAGTAGGCGGGGACGGACACTTAAGGGGGATTATCTGACAGTAATCTAGTGAGACTCCCCGCAGTGATAGATCGATCTAAAAGTTGTGAGAACAGAGCCAAAGACTCCCACACAGTTCTCACAGCCTCACTTTAGGATCTCCCAACTGATTCCCCTTGTGATTGTTTGCCTTCTGTATACTCTGGAAAAATATGCTTGTGTGGTAAAAGAGGTCAGATTTACTGCTGCAAAGGGATTTTTTTCAAGGGTCGATTGATTGAAATTGATAGGCCATTTCTGGCTAAACAACAGCACTGCACCTCCTTCACTACTAGAAAATCATTGATATTTTTAGGTGTCAAAAGTAAAATTTCTTTGTGATTGGCATTAATGGATTTGAATATAAGCCATTGAAAGTAGTCTTATAAATTCACTGGAGTTTGCCCTCTGGTTTTACCTAACATATGTAAATGTCTGTATTTTAAATGACATATTGATAGGAGAGTTTTTGTGTAGAATTGCTAAAAAAAAATTAATTATAACACTTTTTAGCTTGTGGTAGGTGTGTAGCACTTACTAGTACGTCAACAGGCTGTGGTTGATAAAAGCTGCGTTATGATATTGATAAATTTGTAGTGTATGATGCTTTGGTGACAGTGATATAGTTATAGATATATACTAAGCTCATATGTTATATTTTTGCCATTTATAGATTTAAATATACTCCACTGAAAGCAGCCTTAAAATTTACAAGCATTTGCCATTGGTTTTATAGCTCTATGTCAATGTCTACTTCTTAAATGGCATTTTGATTATCAAGCTTTTTTGTAGATCAGAGAAGATAAAACTGAAGTAAGTGTTATTTAGGTCAACAAGCAGCTGTACATGACAGTCAAAATTATGATACTGATTATTGATAAACCTTTAGGATATGGTGCTTCTGTGAGAGTAAGCAGTAACATGGTAGTAACATTAACTTCTAAAATTCTGCACAAGTATTAATTTGTGGAGAAATAAGGTAACGGAACTACGGTATTTCTTTAAGTTATTTGTAACTATAAAGTGGCATTTGATTGTGTTTAGTGGCAACAATTTGCCATAAGTACAAGTACTAGTATAATTTATATATTCATCTTTAATTAAGCTAAAACTTGTGTGTGCCTAAATGTGTTGCTAGATCACCAAGTACTTGTAGTATGTGTGGACAGCCAAGCCAACTGACACTGAAAATTCAAATGCATCCTTCCAGACAGGGTGGTATTTTTATTCAAGACAAAGTGACCAAAAAACGCTGTATCATGACTTTACATGACTTTTGAAAAATAACACAGACAGCTTCCTTTTTTTGCTATTTCTGCTGCAAAGAATGGCATTTCTTAAAGGCAGTCTTAAAATTTAATAGAAATTGATGCAGTTGTAAGTTAACTGACATTCCTACAACAAATTTGTTTTGCAAAACGCCATATTCACATGTTGAAATGTTTTCAACATAATCTAAAACACTTTCGGGGGCCACAGAAAGTACTATGTATCATTATTCTTTGTGAGCATTTAATAAACATTATAACTATTTTCTTTAAAAGATTCTGCTTCTGCCAAAATGAAATTAAATATTAGGTCATCAAGGAACATAATTGTGAAGGCAATCAAGGTGCTTCATTGGATACAATGACATACAGTACATGATATAATATTTTCTATAAAAAATTGTTTTTATATCTGTTATAATTGTAATCATAGATTTGTATTGGCAATTGTCTCTGCTCATACACAAAATAATGGTGACCACAGTTAGACTACTAGTATTCAGATATTTTTCTGAATGTCTAATAATTCAGTTTTTTGTTTGTTTATAGGTTGGCACCTTAATTTCACTTGTAATGCATGACAGGTAAAGTCAATAAAATTATTCACGTTTTGCAGGGACAAAGCTGCCAAAGCCTGGTGATTTTTCCAAAGAGTGCTTTCTCATATTGGGAAAACCTGAGAAAGGGTTATTGTAGCCTTGATCTTTGTTATTATGTACTGTAGTTAGCTTCCAAGCCATGCTTTTACCACCAAAGACTCATTTAAAGCATTTTCTCAGGGAAGATGGCATTTCTCCCAATTTATCATCCTTTAACCTTTCTTTTCTGATACTCACCATAACTTTGTAACAATTTTAGAAATAGCAAATGATCTAAACCTGCGCTTAAGCACAGGTTTTCCAGATACCCCATCAGATGTACCTCATTCATTCCAAGTTTGGCTTTCAGATCTTACAGGACTCTCATGCTGCAACCATATTATTTTTTTCAAACTGTGTCACGATGGCTGACTACGGAGGTTAGGTAGGAGGCAGTGAATATGATTATTTTTTGTGATGCTGATTATGGTCATTTTTATGTCAAAATATGTCTTAAAAGCTTTAATTATTCTCAAATATGCTCAACAAGAAGCAATTTATGCACTTAGAATGTGTTCAAAATTCTTGTTTTGGTCACATTACTGTAAGTGACATGTTGTTTTTGATTTTATGCTGTTATAAGTGGACAGGTGGTCTGTTTTTAAACTAAAAGCCTATATACCTGGATGTTAGGAGTGCAGCAGATTTATTTTGCGTGTGTGTGTTTGTTGAATATAAAACAATTTCAAAAATATAAAAGGATGTCTAATTATTTATATGTTTTGACATAAAGTGTTTTAAGTTCTGAAGACTGTGTCATTATAATTTTTTTCAGCAAACAATCAAGTTGACAACTGAATTAGCTTACTGTGATAGCGCTGAAGAACAAACCAAATTGAAACCTTGCTGCCAGGTTTACCAGTTTAACTACATATAATCATTTCTTTCTTTTAACAACAACAACAAAAATAAATAAATAAAATAATAGCAAAAATTAATAATAATAATTAAATATAAATAATAATAATAATAATTAAAAATCTGTTGGGGCATTTGGAAACAACTACATTATCCTATATTATAAGTAATTTATAATGACGCATATTATTGATCAATATCATTAATGCTTTCTACCATTATGCTATTACTAGTCATAGTTATATAAGTTGTAGTTATTAAATTTACAAAGGTAGTTAAAGCACGCTTTTCTTAAAACTGCAAAAATACCTCGAGTTTTCACTTGCCAGCAGCTTTACCAATCCCCACAAGAAATCTTCCGAGCCAGAATGACAGAGAAATTTGGTTATCGTCTTGTCCTTTTCGACGTGCAGGTCGTCTACAAGCATCTCCAGTGCTATGTGCGAGCGCTTGTCCCCGCACAATAACTGGTGAAAATACTCGTTATTCGCCCAGTTTACCGTCATCATCCTTGCCTTATGTGATACTACAGGAACAGTGTTTCTTTTTCTTTACACCTCCAGCAGCTATGTGATACCTGCTGCCCATTTTACCCACTGTTTAATAGGCATATCACGCCGAGTAGTACGCAGTCACATTTCTGTGTTGATCGTTTCCAATGTTTGGTTTACTTTCCAGAAAGAGGCTGTGGGTCGCGAGAATGCGCGAGATCAAACAGGCGGGCGGTGGATGGGGCGGTGGAGTGGAGCCAATGTAGGGTCACAGGATGGCGGAATATGTCGTCTCAGACCAGAGGACTTCTCAAAAGAACTAAAAAAAAAAAAAAAGGTTGACCCTTTTTAACTTTGAGACGAAAACTTCGTCTACTTCACTTAAGGAATAATATGCAGCAGTCCAATAAAATAGTATAGATTCTAACCTTTCTTAATTTGATTTAAAATTGTGAAATGCAAATATCTGCCTTGAATTACTTTAAGGGCGTATTCCCATAGATTTTGATCGATCTATCCCCGTGGGGAGTGTCACAAGATTACTGTCAGATAATCCAACTTAAATGTCCGTCCCGCCTACTACAAGCTGTAAGGGGGTAATTAACTTTCGTGCCCGCTCGGCGTGAACCCCCAGGGATTTAGGTAGATCTAGTTTGGATCGATCTAATCTCTGGGAATGGGGTCTAATTATCAATTCTATTCAAATGGTTAAATAAAATTATTTAGTTAGACCATATTTTTACTAAAGCTTTGGTAAACAAAGTCAAACCTATGATCTTATGTTCTTTTGTGAAATAGGTCCCAGAGCTAGATCAGAAATCGTTGAACTTCTTTCCATGAAAATATATACTGAAATTGCTAAACTCTTCATTTCTGATATATGTTTTAAATAATATTTAGAGTGAATTAATTTACTTAAAATGTAAGCTCTAATTACCAAGAAATTGTATATTGTTGGAAGTAAACTCCCTAGCCTGTAACGACACCTCGCTAATTGGCCTGATATGGCATCTTGTGGTCTGGCTGTACCCTTTTTTTGTGGTCTGACCAGAAAATCGTATAGATATCTCTGCTAGTGTTAAAGCTGAATACAAATGAGCAAATCTTGTATTTTTATGAGTATAGGGGCAGGTTTGGTATAATCAAGTCATTTTCGTCCCAACACATTTTATCAACCAAGCAAACTTATGGTAACCATGAAGTGCGCAGCTGTTTTGTGTACTTCCGGCAAATAGTTTCCTTGCACAATCGAAGTTTTCTGTACTGGTAAGTAGAGAAGAACCGTGTTTATTTGCAAATGATTGTCGGTATATGGATCTTTTTTGCAAGTGACAAAAGATTGTTTGAGACAGGAGCGATATTCAGCAAACCAGTTTTTCTTTCTTTTCCCCTAATTCTTGTGAAATCAGTCGAAAGATTTATTTTTTATTTTCAGTCATATTTTGATCTAGATCTATTTAATTTTTGTTTTAAATAATTTAAGATAATTTGATCCACTTTTTATTACATTATTCATGACATTGCATTATTTTTGACCTCGAATTATCACACCGTACGTGTGTCTTATTTTTAATTTCAAATATTTGAACTAATGTATATATTTCTTCCACTCTAGAGCATGGAGTGAAAGAAACAAGACTCGCCTCAAAATGATGGAATTAAACCTTTCTCGTGTGGATTACCTGCAGGTGAGTGGGTTGTATAGAACCAAGATGCATGAATATAGTTTTATAATTGAATCCCTTATCGAAAAAACAGTTGTATTTATTTAATCCAAGGAGTTTCAACAGGAGTTGAAACTCCTTGTTTAATCTGAGTGCACTATCATTAAATGCTTATATATAAATTATAATATAATAAATAGAAACTGTTTGAAAATTTACACAAATTCATGATGAGCTGTTTTTTTAGGTGGGTATCACATCACCAAAGAGCTTAAAGCTCCTTCCTCCAGCAGGAAAAAAGGATCCAACACAAAAAGTAAGTTCAATTATTTCATTGTAAATGGAATTAGATTCTGTAATATTCTTATATAACATGTATCACTTACATGTATAAATAAAACATAACTATATTTATACATGTATGACTTACAGAAATGCAGTGGTCTCCAGAGGTAAAAAAGAAATTATATACAGACATATTCAAATTTTAATAAGTGTCAACTGAATATTTTCAATTAAGAGAAAGAACATATACACCACAGTCTCATCCATTTTATTCTTTGTCTATTATGAATATTTGGTGGATCAACTGTGAATTGCTTGGGAGATTTAAAAAAACTCAGAAGACAAGCTGCTGCCAGTTCACTTAAAATGATCTACATCTCTTGCAGGTTGTTGTTGCTGACCATAATGGCGTCTTACAGTGCTTTTCTTTAAAGAAAGGGGAGCCTAATGTAAGTAAATTAAAATCGTGTTTTTACCAAATGTTGTGAATTCAATTTAGATTTACAATTTTACAATCTAGTAAAAATTCATCTGATTTACAATTTTTATTATCTTGTAAATATTCATTTTCATATGATTATATGGGATTGCAACTGCTAATGAGAGGTAAAAATTGGGACACCAGTATTTTATTAGTGCTTAACATTTTCAATATCAATATGATTGATACTGTCTCCCTTAATATAAACTATCTAAATAATAATTTTATATATATATATATATATATATATATATATATATATATATATATATATATATATATATATATATATATATATATATATATATAATCCTAGATGATTGCATGCTTATATAGAATCATGCAATGAAATGCGTTAAGGTTGACTTGAAGATTAACCCAGTTGTTTAAACTTTTTTTTACTTCAGCATGTATTTAAGACCCTCCCTGGCAACAAAATGGTACGAGTGGAACTGGGAGGCCCCCTGGGACAAGTTAGAGAGAAAATTTTTGTAGCAACTGGCCCAGAGGTCAAAGGGTTCAACAAGAAAGGAAAACAGTTTCTAGGATTTGATACAAATATGTCTGAAAGCATCTTAGCCATGTAAGTTCCCTTGCTTGTAATGTTTAAAAATGATTACTTTTAAAAATGTTTCAAAGACTAGTTGTGTCTAGAATATATTTTGGAAAGTGAAAGATAATTGGTTACATACTCAGCCTAATATTATATGTAAAGTGTAAAAAGAAATATTCTTAAGTATGTACCTTGTTATTTGGATGCTCTCAGGCAAGGCTTTTCATTACCTAGACATATTAAAAGACAAGTGATTACACCCTTTATTGAAACTAGACAATGTTGTGTCTAGGATGTATTTTGGAAATGAAAGGTTAGTGGTTACATACTCACCTCAATATTACATGTAAAATGTAAATTGGATATGTACCTTGTTATTTGGATGCTCTCAGACAAGGCTTTTCTTTATCTACTAAGACAGATTAAAAGACAAGTGGTCACATAATCACTCCTATATTAAATACATGTGAAATTTTTAAAATGTCGTATGTACTTTGTTGTTTCTTGATGTCAGGCAAGGGCAAGGACAAGTTTTAATTTAAAAATCACTTTTATTATTCAGATCAAGTTATTAAAACAATTACTTTCTGGATATTTGCAGGCATGTTGAGGGGGCAGATCTGTTTGTGAGTGGAAACTACATTTACAACCATTATAAGGATTGTAAAGATACCAACTATTACCTATGCCAAGACAAAGTCAATGACATTATAGTGTTACCTGTGGAAAGAATACCAGAAATAATGCCTGTATTGGCCTGTCAGGATAGGGTACTTCGAGTGTTACAGGTAAAGCAAAGTCGAACACCCATGTTAATGTTATCCTCAGAGTTTAGGGTTCATTTAAACTCTTAGTCATAGATGTATATTACTGTCCACATCTTTCATTTTCTTTCTTTCCTCAGTCTCCTTTAACTAAGCTGATAATCATATCTTGGTTTCTGTATGTCATGATGTAGCATTTTTTACCTGCAGTTATGCAGTTATCTATAAGTCATCATTTTCGTGAGTCACCATGAGTAGCACAAGAAATATGATAATTCACATAAACATAAAGAGTATTTGATGTTGTAAATTGTCAAGAATGAGATAATGAGAATTTTAAAAATTGGTACACCTATGTTTACTTTTCTACACACTGCCATGTTGTAAATGCACCATGTTGTAAATGGCCACGGTCACAAGGTTTGGAATGGTTGGGTTCATTGTTGTATTATCCTGTTTTGCCATTACATCACTGAAGTTTCATTCCTATTTGTCTCCAGGACTCTGACATTTTATATGAAGTGGAGACTCCTGGGCCGCCTTCTACACTTTGTATGTATGCTGGCACTGGAGGTGAGTCATATACATGTCCTGGTTAAAGACTGCACTGGATCTGTGGGCATAACACTGTTTTATTATAAACATTTTTCATTTAATTTGATATTTATTTTTTTAATTATAATTCCCTTTTCCTATCATTTTGTAAACTTGACCGACTTGGATGTTATATATATTACTTATTTTTATGAACTTACACATTGGTTGAAAATATATAGTGTTTCTTTTCTAATTATGTACATGTTAGTTATATTGTGTTCTTTGTACTAGGTGATGAGGGCAATGAAATCTTGTATGGCACATCAGATGGAAGGATAGGATTGGTGGAGATTGGGAGGTAGGGTTTGTGGAGTTATATTCTTGTGGGTAACTGCCTTTCTTTGTATTGGTATGAAATGTTTACTAAGCACTTTAACATAGCGTGACTGTGCAATTAGAATCTAGTTACAGACTTAGATATTACTAGAATTTTGTTCCTTTTGAACTGTGTATAAAATAAATGTTGTCAAAATCCATCTTAGTTTTCTGACAACTATACATGTATCAGAATGCTCTGATGATAAATGTATATACAACTTAAGTGACATTGTCTTAGGGTTGCAATCCATTGGGACCCTATTCAAAATCATCACTGCTAAACTATTACCCCATTCACACTACAGTTGCAAAAATGTGCATTTCTATAATTCGAATTTTTCGCGAGGAATTTCGATTCGGTATTGCGTTCACACACGCAAATCCGAATCACACGTTGAAAATTTCAGGTTTAACTTCCTGTTTTGAACACTCGCGCATGCGCCACACAGGAAATCTTAAAATACCAACAAAAATGTGTGACGACAAATGCAACTCAAAAGACATTCCAGCATTCAGGAGAAGTATAAGATGGCAAAATAAGTTAATATTTCCTCATGTTGTAGTGAGTGGTGACCTTCAAATACGTTTGGTGCAATCACTAAAGTAATAAACAAGCGTTCAAGGATACCCGCACTTATCTGCACACATGCGCAGTAAGATCTGTACAGGTGTCGATTCCGGTAAGTTATCCGAATCGCGCTTAGAAATCCACCTCGCTTGCAGGATTTTGAAAATTCGCATTAGAGAAATCCTCTTGCGTTCACACTACTGCATTTATTCGAATTGTGACCTAATTTGCAACTTATCTGGATAACTGAGCGTAGTGTGAATGGGGTATATATTCAATCAAAATTATTCCACATCCATTTGATTTGTTGACCTCTTTTAAAAACATTGTGAACAATTTCAATAGAAAAAAATTTTAATAGCTTCGAGAACACCAAATTTTTGAATTCGATGAAATTTTTGTATTCCATAGTTTTGAGAATACCCCCCTCCCCCCTGTGTCCTGTCCAATTAAGCTGGTTACAATCGGTCACTGATGGAGTTGGAAAAAAATTTTAATGCTATGAATTACAATCACTCTCTGATAGAGTTGGAAGAAATTTTTAAATGCTGTATTGATTTTGCCTGTGTTAACTCAACTCTCTTATAAATCTCTGCCAAGAATCCATGGAAGTCAGTTACATATATGTATATATATTTTTGCTGAGATGTTAACCATTTTGCTCCCTACACACAGAACAATGGCCAGTCCAAGGAGGAGGTAACCAGATAAGTTTTCCTTGCTTCCTTCAAGTGCTGTGGACACAACCAATTGCCTTCATTGTTTGTTTATTGTTTATTTTGTTGCAGTCATGTAATATCAATTTAAGTACAACGTTATCTTTGTGAAAAAAATATCTTTTATGGTAAAGGGAAAGAGTAAGCAGATTAAACGGTACACCTTGAATGTGAATTCAGATACTTTTATTGCAGAAATAAACCTTTGTTGGAGCCAAGCTAATCCCACATTGCCAATGCTATGTGCATGATATCAGTTATTTTGTATTTAGCTGTTTAGAAAGAATTAGATGTGGTTGCACTATTATGTTTGGTCAGTTATGCCTCTTATTGTTGGTAATAGTATTCATTTGCTAATAGATGTGATTTCCTTTTTACTTCTACCTTAATTTGGTTGTAAATGACAAGATTTATTTTCAAACTTTTGCGAAGTTTATCTTAGGAGTAATTATTTATTTGAGCCAGGCCATATTGTTCAACAGTGATTATCAGAAGACTGTCTGTATTGTCTTAGCAAACATTTTTTCTCTGTTGTATATATGTTTAGTGTCAAAAAACATTTCTGTAGCTTAATGCATGTACATGTGTGCTTAGATCAGTATGTATGTGAGTACATAATGTGTGTGATACACATGTCACTGTATGCTTGTGCATCTGTGTTCATACATAACTCTCAGCACAGACTTCTGCCTGAAATAATGCTGAAACTGATGCAAGCAAGTCTGGGCAGTAAATGTGCGGCTTCATCAGATAAGCTCTTTTCTTTTTTTTTTTTATGGACAGACACAGATGTGTCTGTACATATAGCCGTCATCTGCGTCTGTCGTCGCCGTCGTTGCCGTCGTCGCCATGCACTTTTACCGATAACACGATAAGTGGAAAACTGTTTTTTCTTTTTGTTTGAAACTTACAGAACTGATGAATATTCATAATACGCAGGTCGAGTTCGAAAATCAGCATGATCGGGTCACTTATATGGAATTTATGCTGTTTTTTCACTTTTTTCAGCATATATGCAGCACCGATAACACAATAAGTGGAAAACCATTTTACCTTTTGGCTTGAAACTTACAGAACTGATGAATATACATAATACGAAGGTCAAGTTCGAAAATCAGCGTGATTGGGTCATTTTTAGTGAATTTAGGCTATTTTTTCTCTTTTTTCAGCATATGTGCAGCACCGATAACATGATAAGTGGAAAACCATTTTACCTTTCGGCTTGAAACTTACAGAACTGATAAATATTCATAATACGCAGGTCAAGTTTGAAAATCAGCACGATTGGGCCACTTATAGGGAATTTATGCTGTTTTTTCACTTTTTTCAGTATATATGCAACACAGATAACACAATATAAGAAAAACAGATTGGCCAATTGTCATTATACTCACAGGAGGGGCCAATCTTACTAAAACGCAGGTTGAGTTTGAAAATCAGCATAATCAGTCCATTATTTTAGAAGTTATGCTGTTTTTTCACATTTTCTCACATTCAATTCTTAGGCATGTTAACAGTCTCATTATTGAACTAATAAGATACGTAAAAGTGTTTGTTTGACATTTCCTGCATCTTTACAACATTGTTAGTTGATTTTTTAAAAATGATGGTAAACTTGTTATCATGTATTGTGTAATAAAGTGTCAAAAATGGAAATAAACTCATATATTTGCAGTTTGTCAGATGCATTCATCCACTATGTTCAGAATCTCAGAATGGAGGAAGTTGGACATTTAACACTGTTCTATTGATACTTTTCCCATCTCATCAATTTTCTTCATTGGTCATATAAAAATGGCAGTAAACTGTTTATTTTGTTTTATGTTAAAAAAGTGTTAAAAATGGAAATAAACCCATTTCAGAACAGTGCTGTCTTGTTTACATTTTGGCATTTTCAGTATGTGGCTTTGAAGTTCCATGGGCCTGAAGACTTTTGCTTGTCACATTTTCTGAATAACCATGATACTAATATTTTATAATTAAAAATTGATGGTCATTATGCTGTTAAACATTATGTAATATTGCATCAAAATGTGAAGAAACCCCTATTTTGGGCACTGCTCCCATGATGACCATTTAAGGAAAATCATGTCACTTACTGTTCTCAAACTTACAGGAAAGAGACATGGGACTAAAATACAGCTTCAGTAGGCAATGCAGTCTGTTTGGTAAATTTTTCTGGCAATTAAACAGTTTTTTTGTGAAAATTTAATTTTTCACATATTGGCATTTCCAAGGTGTGACTTAGAACCTCCACGGGCTTGAAGACCTTTGCTAGTCACATTTTCTGAATATCCATGATACTAATATTTAGTACCACCAGCGTATACGCTGGCGGTACTCATGGTTTTAGTCCCGACCCGTCTCGTACAGCTCCGCCGGCTCCGCCGGCTCCTGCGGCTCCGCCGGCTCCTGCGGCTCCGCAGTCGGGCGCCGGAAACAAGTCACCGTTACCGCTTCTCCTCCTAGACCACCAGGACCTGTGTCCCCATCTCTTGGATTTAGGTCACATATAATCTCAACTTGAACACCCTGGTTTTTTTGTCTCTGTCGGTGCATTGGCCTGGGCGTGACACTTGTTGAAACGCACCCTTGTCAAAATTTTTGAAAATTCAAGGCTAAATATCTCCCAAACCAAAGGAATTATGGGAAAAATTACTACAGAAGTCTGACCGAAAGTCATATGTGGAGATTCCAAATATGCCCTTTGATATGACTTTTGACCTTTTTTTCAAGGTCAAACAAGCCAAAATTTTCTAAAAATGGGAATTTTCTGCAAAAAAATAGTTGTTTGTGCTATTTTTTGGAAACTACACAGATCTAAGCTCTCCTGTTACAGTGAGGGGTTACAATTGGGGACTCCTTTCATCTTTGGGAGTTTGGGGTCAATCGGTGCATTTCCACGGGAGAAGCAGCCATTAGATACCGAAACTGAAAACTTGCCTTTATTCTGGAATGGTAAATGCCAGAGACCTTTTGTTCATCGCACTATGTAGAACTTGTCAAGTGCAATACTGGAGGTGGTGTCCATTTTTTTGTTTTCGATATGGTTTAGGCATTGCGCTATATCAAAAATTACAACATCGCAATATTCAGTGGGGAAAATGTTAAACATTCCAAAACTGGCAGAGATACGCCCATAGTTACTATTGAACTTGAATAGGAAGTTATATACAAGTAATCTAACTGTGACCTTTAAATTGACCTTTGACCTACTTTTCACCATGAACTGAACTTTGCAAATTTTCTAGCCCTTATATCTCCAAAACTGGCAGAGATACACCCATAGTTACTGTTGAACTTGAATAGGAAGTCATATACTGGCATTCTTATTGTGACCTTGAAATTGACCTTTGACCTACTTTTCAACATGAACTGAACTTTGCAAATTTTCTATCCCTTATATCTCGAAAACTGGCAGAGATAGGTCCAAAGTTACTATTGAACTTGAATAGGAAGTCATATACTGGCATTCTTATTGTGACCTTGAAATTGACCTTTGACCTACTTTTCAACATGAACTGAACTTTGCAAATTTTCTATCCCTTATATCTCGAAAACTGGCAGAGATAGGTCCAAAGTTACTATTGAACTTGAATAGGAAGTCATATACTGGCAATCTTACTGTGACCTTGAAATTGACCTTTGACCTATTATTTATGATGAACTGCACTTTGCATGTTTCCTGGCCTTCATATCTCCAACATTGGCAAAGAAATGCCCATAGCTACTATTAAACTTTTATAGGAAGTCATATACTGCGACCTTGAAATTGACCTATGACCTACTTTTTACCTCAAACTGAACTCTGCATATTTTCTTGCCCTTCATATCTTCAAAACTAGCAGAGATCTGCCCAGTGTTGTCCCTAGGTTTTCTCTTTTGTCAGCATTCCGGTATATGCATTACTGATAATGCATTTCAAGGAAAACCAATAGGCCTTTTGTCTAGAAAATCACAGGAGTGATCAGTGTTAGGAAAATACAGGTTAATTAGGACATCTCCTTGATTGGACCATTTTAACTGTTATGTTTTTTTGATTTTTTTTTTTTTTTTTCATATTTTGAGAACTCTTGTTTATTGCATCTTATAGAGCTTGTCAAGCACAAGACTGGTGGTGGTGTCCATTTTTTTTTTTTTTTTTTTTTTTGGGGGGGGGGTCCATACGAATGCGCTTACTCCAGCTGGTGGTACAATATCCAGAGGCGGTATCGCCTCTCTGATCCTCTAGTTTATTATTAAAAATTGATGGTCATTATGCTGTTAAGCATTATGTAATGTTGCATCAAAATAGAAGAAAACACAATTTTTGGTGCTGCTGCCTTGATGACCATTATGGGAAAACCCTGTTACTTATGACTGTCAAACTTTCAAAAAAGAAACACAGGACTAAAATGCAGCCTGAGTTAGAAAAGCAGTCTAATTGGCTTCTTTTTCTGGAAGTTATACATTTTAGTGTAATATTCATTATCTTTTTGGCATATTCATTGTGGGACTCGGAGCTCCCATGGACATGAAGCCAAATGGTAATCATATTTTCTACATGTCCATCCTATTTATAGTCAATAAACAAAAATTGGTGATAATTATTCTCTAATTTATTATGTAATGTTACATCAAAATTGACAACAATCTTTTTGCACTGCTACTGCAAACATTATGAAAAGAAAACTGTGCCACTTATTATAATTTTAAACTTACAAGTTACGATTTTTAGGATTGGCCTTTAGCTCATGAGAAAACCAGCTCTATTGGATTATCATGTTTATTGTATTTATGCATTTTTTGTGAAATTTTCATTTTTCTCATTCTGGCACTTTCTAAGTATAAACTTGAACTCTGATGGGCCTGGAGCCTTATGCTTTTACTTTCGTCTGTGTTACCTGTTGTGCATAAGTTGATGTTGACTGTGCAGTTAAACATAATGTATTATTGCATCAGGATTGGTAGTCTCCTATTTTGGGCATTATGGTTTTGTGCTTTTCTTAAGGTGTGACTTATGGGCCTGAAGACCTTTGAGTGGGTCAGTCTGTAAATTACCCTTGGGTATCACTAGATTAATTTCAGAGTTATAAAGTCATTTGCTTTAATAGGCCATTAAATGAGATTACGTAAAGCACACTTGTTGATATTTCCCTGTAAACTCCCAAAGGTAAAGCTCTCTGCTAGATTAATAATAAGGAAGCAGTGATAATTATGCAGGTAAATTTTGTTTAATATTGCAAGTAAGTTTTATATATATATATATATATATATATATATATATATATATATATATATATATATATATATATATATATATATATATATATATCAAACTGGAAGATTAAAAGTTTGAATAGCATCTTCATTGGAATTATATTTACCTCAAGCTCTGCCAAGGAGGTTATATTTTCACCCCTGTTTGTCTGTCATCCACATAACACAAAAAAGTTATGGACCGATTTTGCAGAAATTTTCAGGAACTGTCGGAAGTGGGCCAAAGAGGACAATGATTAATTTTTGGTGGTGGTCCGGATCAATAATCAATCAATTAACAATAATAATCAACAATTGCTGCCTTGGCAGAGGTCTGCACTCTCAAAGTGCTTTTCTAGTTTTGTTGTTTTCCTTTATAATTTTTTCTCAAACACTTGCATTTGTGACTTTTAACTCTCATCTGCCTGGGGCTCTGCACATTTTCTGTATTTCTACATAAGCAGTTGTATTGTTTTTTATGTCTTTAAACATTATGTAATATTATTTTATGCACTGTCATCATTTTTCAAATATTGAGACTTTCATAATGTGAATTTGAACTCTCATGGTCCTGAAACTGTAATCTTATTGAAGGGGTGGATTGAGACCATCTTGTGGGTCTTCCGGAAGACAGTCAGGTTATTAAGTTTATATTGACTGGTATCTATTTTTTTCTGTTGGAAGACCATCAAAATGGAGGATGGATCAACATAGATACTTTGAAATACTGTCAGAAAATATCTCTGGGTCTGCTCCTGTTATTGACCATGTTACCTGTTGTGCAAGATTAAAATTAAGTGTTGACTGACAGTGCTATTATAAGCATTATTTATTATTGCATCAAAATTGACAAAATGACCTTTTTTGCATCTTTATTTTCTGTTTTTTGTCTGTACATTTGACAGCTTTGCTGCCTTGTTTTTTTTTTTTTTGCATGAAAAACTAATGCCGTGATGTAAAAAAACATAATGCATACTGTTGATGCCATGTATTGTCTATATTCAGGCTGGCTCCCTCTCACAGATGGGAACTTCCAAATGAAAAGAGAAATGGAGGTGAGATAGTAGACCCACATTCGGTAAACTTATGGTCATCATGAAGTGTCTTGACCTTGTAGTAGATTTATAATTGAATACCCTTTTTTCACCTGTAAATAAGTAGAAATCTTGTAAGGAGTCATAGATATGATTTTTCATTACAACTTTTCTCCACCTTTTCTTTCTTTCCTTAAGGGGTACTTTGTCTGGACAATTATGACATGACAGCAGATGGCATCTTGGACTTGGTGGTTGGCAGAGATGATGGCTTGGTGGAAATCTATGGTTATGATGAGGCAGATGAACCTATACTGAGACATACTACGGTATGTATTATATATGTTGATGGATGTGTCGATTATTGCAATATTTTCTATGATTAAAATGATTATGTTACTGTGCTTTATAGCTCTCTTAGAAACAGGATATCCTTTGGTGATGCTTCTCTCTCTCTCTCTCTCTCTCTCTCTCTCTCTCTCTCTCTCTCTCTCTCTCTCTCTCTCTCTCTCTCTCTCTCTCTCTCTCTCTCTCTCTCTCAGACACACACACACACACACACACACACACACACACACACACACACACATGCAGTGAAAGTATCCCATTTACCTCACAAGGAATCTAGTCATCATGAATCATTTTCATCTTCTAATATGATGTTACATTATATAACAAATATATATGGTTTTTCATACATTTGCATTGTTTTACATTGTGGGTACGTGTAGTGGCATATTGTAAGTATGTATTTTTTTCTGCTTTCCCTGAACAGACCTGTAGTGAGAGTGTCACATCTGTGCAGGGAGGTCGTGTGGCCAATGGAACGTTTGATGAAGTTGTGTGTACCACATACGCAGGTAAGACTACACCTGTCCACTGAAATGAGTATAAATACCATTGAATGTAAAAAGGTTAAAATTGTTTTAAACCAACAGCAGTTATAATTGTGTTATTAAGGAATGAAGTGAGTCTGATACTCATGTTTGTATGCATGAATGTGTGCGCACCTGTGTGTATAAGAAAGAGAAAGACTTAACAACTAAATATCTTGTACAGAAGATGAGTTGGTCATGTTTTCAGGATGGCTGTTTAGCTACACAGCTGAACAGCATCAGAACAAAATACAAGGTGGAATATACTCCGAGGAGGGGAAAGCCAAAATTATGGCTTTAAGGTAGTCACCATATTTGAAGTTGGGTCTTATTTTTCGTCAGCTACACATGCATGCACACATGCATGGTCACACACACACGCGCGTACACACACACACACACACACACACACACACACACACACTAGGCATGTAAATAATATGCAATGTTTTCACCCACTGAATGGCATGTCATTTTAACCATGGGTGTTCTCTGTTGTAGAACAAATGGCAGCATGGAAGTATTGGACAAGCACCTTGCTGCACGTGGCACTGTTATTATATTATATCTTATTTCATGTTATCATTATTTATTGATTAAGACCAAAATTTCCTAAAAGCCATAAATAAATTTACCATGTTTCCTTTTCTTTAAACAAAGAAGTTATTCATTATGCATTTGGAAGCATGAGCCAAGTGCACATTATTATATGTAAAAATGCATGTTTTTAAAAACTTGTTTTGTTTAAAGACATTGACTTTGTTGATATGAAAATCATTCCCAAGTTTGCATTACAGCTTGATGCAATATTGCAGAACTGATGCTTGCTTTTTTCCAATACAGTAAAGATCATAATGCATGAACCAACAATATACAAATCAAGCTTAGGGTCTTCTCACCTAAAGAAGTTTTCAGAACTTCACTAAGTTAATCGGGAAATCTTCTCACTGACATTATTTCTTGACTTTTATATCAAGAAGGCAACCATTAAAGGACCCCGAATCCCTTGTATTTTGGGATTTTGAATTTTGTGTTGACAAATTTGGTCCCCTAATGTTGTCAGTTTTGATTTCTGGTTTAAGTTGGTAAAGTTCTAAACAAGCCCAGGCTATGTGCAAGTACTCTTAATAAATTTACAGTTATTCAGATTGTTACCGTGTAGGGGCAGACGGAGGCCATCTTCTGGGTCTTCTGGAAGACATATAGAAATTTTCAGGTTTACATTGACAGGCATCTAGTTTTTCTGTTGAAAAGAGGTAAAAAAAGGAGGATGGATCAACAAAGACAATTTGGAAGACTGTCAGAAAATAGCTCTGGATCCCCCAGTGCTATGATATATCCTTAGCTTATATTTCAGCATCTTCTCCCCCCCCCCCCCCCCCCCCCCTTATTACCATGTTACTTTTTGTGATTATTGCAAATTCAAATGAATTTGTCAAAATTTACACATTCAAATTTGTCAAAAGTAAGTACTTTTCAATACATTGGTCACTGTAGGATGGGTCATTGGTTTGACCACTCACACTATGACTGAAAAGGCAACTGGACCAGGTGGAGCGAGGGTGGTGGACAGGGATGTCCAAGCCAAAATTATACACCTGAGGTACAACTTTACTTTGAGTCTGTGTGTACTGATGGAGACCCTCCTGTACCCCTGCTGACAACCTCAGTCATCTTTCTCCCAAAGTTATCACTGTGAGCAGCCACTAGATGGCAGCACATCATTGTGAGCAGCCACTAAATGGCAGCAATACAGCGTGAACATACTAAGGTTTTGATCTTTAGTTTTGGTTATCTTTTTCCTGCTTTTCTTTGTGTGTAAAGGAGTGCCCCCCTCAGTACTCTGACTCTTAAACCCATTTTGATTATTCCAAGTAATAAATCAATGACCATACTAACTGACCAGTGAACTGCTGACCAAGGTGACTGATGAGATGAATTCACATCACAACGAAGCTTAAACTATTAACACCATCATTATTTATAACCTTCCAGTTACCCAGTGCTGATGAATATTATACCAGGACATGCTCATACTGCTTACCCATATTAACAAAAATCACTGATTTTAGATACCAACTATAAGATCACATATATACAAGAGAGTATGTTGATCTATTGGTGAATATCATCATACACCAGCATTTTTATCACAATTGCTAGGTGTTCTTGCTATTGTCTTGCTCGCTCACTCACTCACACACTGCCTAGCATGCTGTACTGCACTCATTCAGGTTGGATCATGAGCTTAACCACTGAGCACCAAACCAAGGCCGCGGGACCAGGCAATGCTGTCCCTGCAGATAAAGATATGCAGGCTAAGATTATTCACATGAGGTAATGGCATGGAACAGTTGTAGAGTGATGGGAGTGGTTTTAGGCAAAGTATTACATGTATTAAATCTTTGTAATCTGCTTTGCACATTTATCTTGTCCTCTTACTCAGCTTTATAGAATGCTGTCTGGTAATTGTATGATTTTGATTCCTAACATTTCTTGCTTTTTTTCAAAGTGCTTTGATTATTCATATTAATTATATTGAATTATTGTGTTGGAATGTACATTTATTTATTTGCTAGTATTATTTTTTAAACTATGGTGATATCATAACTTTTACATGATAAAAACTGATGTCTGTCTTAATTATTCAACATAGAAATACATGTAATACTTCAACATTTTATTGAGTTGAATTAATACTTTTGCATATTTGTAACTCAGTGCTTAAAAGTGAACATTTGATAATTTTTACAATAAATTCAGACAAGAGATGGAAGCTCTTCAACAGAAGGTTATCCAGGAGAGAGAAAAATACCAGGTGACAGCTCAGCACAAGAATGCCATATCAGCTGTCCCACAGTTTAACATTAATGACAAGTTTGTGCTGAACAAGGAAGATGCCAGCTACACTCTCAGTCTTGAAGTTCAAATGGCAATTGATAATGTTCTCATACAGGTATGTAAAGGGAGTAGTTGAATATAGGGGAATTCGACTGACTGAACTGTCATCTGTTGGCATTCATAGCTGGGCCAATTTTTTTCAGACTGAAATGTAAGGAAAAAGGCTTGGTCTGATATCTCTAATGGTAATCTGAAGGCACTCAAACAAACCTTTAAAAAACGTCCAAACCCATCTCATTTCTAAGTTTATGGAATAAATAAATAAAAAATGGAGTTTTTAATAATGCTGTGGTCACCAGCAACTGTTGTCATATTATGGTCTGTGCATTGCAAATCTTTACATTTGCAATTTCTAAAAGCCAAAATTAAATTTACCATAGACTCTTAATTTTTTTCTCTTATTTATACCAAAAAAAGTTGTTAATTATGCATTTGGCAAAAAGTTTGATGTGTAGTTTTTAAATTTAATTCTTTCTTTCAGAGTGATGTTCCTGTTGACTTGCTGGATGTGGATAAAAACTCTGCTGTAGTTAGCTTCAGTGCCTGTAACCCAGAGGTAAGAGTTTGACACAGGATACCAGTACTACAGTACATCCCTATTTAATTTTAATCCAAGAAGCGTGCTTTTAGATCTAAAAAGAAGACTTCATGATTTGACACATTTCTGTCGGCAAAAACAAGTGCATTCAATTTACTTCATTTCGTCAACATGTCAGTTATATTTACAGGAAAAATTATTTTCTTCTTATCTTTTAATTAAGTTTTGTTTAGTTGTATGTTATTTTATTTAACTGTACTTAGTTATATAGTTATAAGTTAGTATTTAATTATGTTTTGTTTTCAAATGTAGTTTGTAAATATTTTGATTTATAGACTTACTCTCTCTACCTGTTTAGTCAACATGTCACTTATATTTGCTGGTCTCATGAAAAAACATTGAACTTAACCCTATAAAAGAGTTGTACGTTATTCGGTTTAATAACAAAACTCTTACATATACCCATTGAAATCTTTTTCAGGAGGGCAACTACCTGCTCGCCACCTATCGCTGCCAGGCCAACACGACGCGCCTGGAGATCAAGGTGCGGTCCATAGAGGGCCAGTATGGCACCCTGCAGGCCTATACCACACCCAGGCTACAGCCTAAGACCTGTGTGGTCAAGCAGTACCCCATCAAGCCACTGTCTCTGCATCAGAGGACACATGTCTTTGATGAAAATAGGTGATGGCTTGGTTCAATAATGGTTATTGTGTAACTGTTCATCTGATCAACGGGAAAAAAAGGATGCAAGTGCCTGTTATTATTTATTTAGAGCTATATCTGAATAAGTTTGATTAACTAACAATCTATAAGTGTATGGCCCACATTAACAACTGCCTTTGGACATTTGAAACACAGAAAAAAGTAATTTTAATCGATACGAAGATTTTAAAGTAAAAAGAGTAACAATGAACTGTACACTGTGCTCCCCCTCTTCATTACTAAAACTGATAGCAATTAAAGTGTATATATTTTTGTACAATTCCAGACCAAACTGTTCACTGAAACTGATGGGCAACTTCAGCCTGGCTGAGATCCACTCCTGGGTGACATTCTGTCTCCCTGAGCTGCCTGAGAGGACACCTGCTGGGGACACGGCTGTGTTCCACTTTGTCTCCACATTCCTTGACACACAGCTCATGTGTCAGTACAAGTTAGTAGGACTTTGCTGAATTAGTAGGTTCTGATATTATAGGATTGTTTACCATAGCATTCATGAGCGGTTTTATGATTATTATTTAATCATGGTTAAATGATTAGATGTCATGAATATAAACCAATAGGCCTTTTCTCAAATTTTGTGAAAGCGTAGCAAGTGCCAGTATTTTTTCTTGATATTTCTTTTAGTTTTACCATACAGATAG
Source organism: Lingula anatina (assembly GCF_051362555.1). Taxonomy (NCBI): domain Eukaryota; kingdom Metazoa; phylum Brachiopoda; class Lingulata; order Lingulida; family Lingulidae; genus Lingula; species Lingula anatina. Next base: position 15,458,178 of record NC_141769.1, on the reverse strand, counting down.
ACAGATGAAGTCGAGCTTTACATAATTTCTCAAATAGACATTATTTGTCTGAAAACCTTATTTTCTTAATATTTTAGAAAAGGGGAAGGGCTTTTTAAATCGGACAACATTTCCACAATCTCAATTTTAAAAGATGTTCTCACAAAGGAAGCCACCAAAAAGAAGATCAGATTGGACATTTCATATGGTGAGTGACCATTAAGTCAATATATAAAAGAGGGTCATCACTAAAAATAAAATCTTAAAAGACAAATTTGCCTCTTTTCGAAATTGTTCAATTTTTAATGACTAAAATGTTTTTTATGAGTTTTGCTCAATATTGTGATAAAAAACTCTGAAGAAATATTTTTTTATGTAAATTCTGAACAAATAAATGATGCTTATGTTGTTAATGATGCAAATAAATGATTTTTGATCTTTTGGTTATCTAGACATCAATGAAGAGTCTGTGGCTCACTTACTCAATCTGATCCACCCAAAACTGGAGTACCAGCTGGTCCTGGCCAAGAAAGTACAGATTATTGATGCACTCAAGGTAAGTGGCTCTTCAGATAAAGTCTGCCTTAAACTATGGCACAACGTTAGAGGCACTTAACATGTTTTTATTATCTGAAACACGAATACTGGACTAGACGATTATGAGGTTTAGAATTTAAAAAAAAATCTCATATTAAATTGTTGGTCCTTGATTGTCATTTTCTAAAATAAAAAAACTTAAGGTAAACATTTATCAAATCGATATATGTGTGTGTGTGTGTGTGTGTGTGTGTGTGTGTGTGTGTGTGTGTGTGTGTTGCACACTTTAATGGATGGTGCAAAAAAAGCAAGTTTTCATTAACTTATTTGGTCAAACTTTCAGGAGTTGCAGGTACATGAAAGTGACACATCCTTCCTGTCAGCAGAATACCAACAAATTCTTCAAGATGCTGAAAAGCTTCAGGAAGAATATAAAAAGCAGCCTTGCTGTCTTGAGAGGCTCTATGATATCCTTTTTGATGGAATTGCTGGAAAAATAATTGAAAACTATTGGGATTTATGATATGTATAAACAAAAAGTAATATGTTGTCATATATACTAATTTATTTTGATGGGTCATTTTTTCAGATAGTATTTCAAATTTTATTACCCTAATTTACAATTTTGTAAATTGTTTTTTAAATTGAAAATTTCTTTGTATTTCGAAGTTGATCTTTTTAATTACTTTATCATTTGGCACTTATATTGATATTTCATAATGCATCATAATGCATGTATGTTTGCGTTTATGCTTTGTTTTAACTTTAAAGGTGTCATCTTGCTCTTTTTACTTAATTCCTATCCTTAACCATTTTCAAGTATGATCACAGATCTGTTCATCGACAAGTTCAAATTCAAGGGGCAGAATGTGAAGAGCAAAGTACCTCTCCTGATAGAACACTTAGATAACTATGACCTGGGGCAGCTAATACAGTTTTTCAATGCATCTGGATAGGCAGAGACTAGGAAACAAGCAAAATTTATCACTTCAGAATTTTTTCTACTGAACTTGAGCAGCCCAGGCTTGTATTGACCGTTTGCAAATTTATTGAAAACAAATTTTATTAATTTGGATCATAATTATGTTAACAAATTATTTGCTCTTGGTTGTAACTTTCTATGTGCTGCTGTTCTGTGATGGTGTAGAAAAAAGTGGGGCTGTTCCTACAGGTACTGCAGGCGAGGACGATATACTCTGTTGCATTTTCTTTTTTCTTTGATAGACTTTTGGGACTTAAGTAAACAGTTGACAAAAGGTTTTGATGATAGACCTGGTAGTCAAAGTTGAAAACCTTGTGGTAGTCATTCTTGTAAGGGAAACAATCATGTACATACAAAAATAGGTAATGTTCCAACAAGCCACGTAAGAAATATTAAGATTGGTTTTTATTTTGTAACTTGTCATTGTGCATAGTGTAATGTATTTTTTTATTTAAAAGTAGTCGTTTAAGCAGTATCTTCAAAATGTCATACGGATATTTTATTAATTTCAATGTTTTGTTAGAGCTTAATGTTTTTTATCTGAGTTTTGACAATATAATGGACAGTTACTAGCTTAATGGAAAAAAGACCTATAACATATTTGGAAAAAAAGCTTTGGCCATTGAAAACAGCAAATTGGTCTAAACACAATTGTAATATCAAAGACTGGATAACTTTAATAATTTATTCATTATGTAGTATAATGCTATATCACCAGAAAACAACATCATGTTCTTAACAGTATGCAAAATCCGTCCTTAAAACTTTTTTTTACTTTGCAACATATCACTTTACCAGGAAGTCTTACATCATGTCGTTGTTTGTCTGTGATCATATTTTAAGCAGAAACAAATATATGAAAAAGCATCATATCACTTTGTCTTTTTTTAAGGGAGAAAACCTCCAAGGGAAAAAACTCGAGAATTCAATCCAATCAGATCCTCTGACATTTGGTCTAGTGCTACCATGAACTTCGGTTTTGGGCAAAAAGTCCTGTCAACTGTTAAGGGACTGTCTGCTTTAAGAGTTCATGGATTAGTTAAGCTCAGAGAAAAGGACATGAAAACTGGTCAAGCTGCCTTACAATTCAAAGTACCAAATATACACTTGGATTTTACTTCTCTTCAAATATACAACTGACACAAGACAAAAACCCTTGTGAAAACTCTTCCTCTGAGAATTTCTTCACGGATTCTCTGGCATTCATTCTTATATCCATTCTCTCCTGTGGTGTGAGGTGGAATATGGTTTCCATTGCATCTGCATAACTGGTAATATCACTGGCCAAAAACCCTGTTTTTGTCCCCTTTCTGTCCACTACAATATCCATCTTTGGTCCACCAGAGTTGTGAGCAAGGACTATAGTGCCTGCTGCCATAATTTCTACCACTCCTGGAATAGAAAAAAATGAACCAAAGAGGGTAAAAATCTATGTAGCTATAAGAGCCCTTGTTTAGTAGTCTTTTGTAATAATGAAACACTTTACTTTCTTCAATGTATCAGATTCTCAATTTTTTGGCTCCCCTTAATATAACATTTAACAACATTTCATAAATCAAGCTATAACAAGAAAATAAACCAACTCATTTTGTAAAACAAAGCAATGAGCAGAAAATTTTCAAAAATGGCCTTTCACTTATTATTCATTAATCAAAAAATATAATCTGGCTAAAACAAAAAATTGTTAAAGTTAGCACGGTTTTAAATTTTTTATTTGCCATGAAATCAAGATAAAGGAAAATTAATTCAGGAAAATTGTCATCAGAAATATCAACACAACATAATCATCCACATGAATTGCTTAACAAAAATGCCCTTTTGTTTTGGTGTTTTCTTACCAATTCCAAAGTGTTCATTCCACATAGTGTGTAGGCCTATAGTGGCATGGTGCAGTTGCTTCTTAAGTTCCTCAAATGACACATTTAGCAAAAACTCCACACTGTCTTCCAACCCAAGATCCTTAACTGTGACTCTGAGCTCCTCTACTCTTGCAACATCCCCAGCATTGCGACAGCTTCCAATCAAAATCAATTTATATTGTAAGTTTTCCTGGTTGGATTTTTTCTTAAGAAATTCATGGAATGACCTGAGTTGTAAATCATGGTCTTTTTCTGGCCTAAACTGAGCTATTGAAACTATGGTGTGTGTTGTCCTTTGGGAGTCCTCCTCCTTGAGAGGGAGTTTCAAAAATTCCTCCACATCACACGGTGGGTACACGATGCTCGTTTTTGAAGCAGCCCTCCACAAGTGTAAAATATGCCCTAAAGTCCACGAAGAATTGACCATGATAACATCTGACCTTTTTCCAGCCACCCCATAGGCAAAGGCAAACATGTGATAGTACACCAACTTAAAGAAGCTGAGCACAGGGTTTTTTGATATCACCCTCCTGTTGTTATAGCTCTCCGTCCTCTGGGCCACTCTCTCTAACATGTCATTACTAATGGTGGGATAATGGACATAGCACCCAGTTTGACAGCCTCCAATGTACTTAAACAGTGGTATGGTGAAGGCATATCCCATAGTGTCGATGTAGACATCTGGGACCAGCTTACACAGTGCCTCCCAGCCTAAGAAGACTGAGCCCATGCTTTGTCCTAGCAATGTGAAATAAGGCCATGTTTTAGCCTCAACCCAGTCCCGCCTTGTAAGGTACACAAACTCTACAGGTCTCGACACTTTGATGTTAAAACGCTGCCATGCTTTCTGTAATATTTCTTCACCTGTAAGATATGACATTAAAAAAAAAAAAAATTATCATGTTTATAATGTGCACCATAAGCTTTAAGTTATGATGAGAAAACATTTTACAATAAAATATCATGGCTGGAATGAAGAAAAAAAAAACTAGGTCTTGTTTCATTCTTTCATAATTTCACCTAATTTGGACAATATTTAATGTCCCACATGCCTTTAAAATTTTCAAATAACTTCAAATGATATCTAAAAGCAAACAGTATAACAAGCCTTCTATACAGATTACCTGTTGCATCTTGGTCTCCAGTGTACACTACACACTGCACAGCTGGGTATCTGAAATACAGAACACACAACAATTACATTCACTGTGCAGGCTTTTGGTTAACTATCAGCTCAGTGTAAAATTCTATTAATTTCCCCAATTACCTTCCATTAAAATCCCTCATTTCAGCAATAAGGAATACTACAGTTGATATGTAGCCTCCTATTAAGGGTTGAATCTAACTTTGCTAATGGCACTACACCATGACATCTGGGTTATTACCTGATCAATACATATACAATACATGTGATGCTTTCCAGACAAACCATAAAATAATGATCGATACAGACAACATAATTAAACATAATTAAAAATGTTTTGGTTCAGGTTGGTGAATTATAGAACCACTAGTGTAGAATAAAAGATATCTGGGATTTGTTTTCCTAAGGGTCATCACAATAGCCTGAGCATGTTGTTAAATTCTGCTTTTAGTCGAATAACTTTTTTTAAGACTAATCAGATAAAAATTAGAAAAGCATAAATAATAAGACACATTTCATGCATATTGATAAATACACTGTGCATGTCAAGTTGAACCCTGTCAAAGTGTCGCTCACTTCAAATTGTCACCACGTGATACTGATGACAACTCAAAATCATTTCACCTGAGGAAGGTCTGGTGATAAAGTTAAAACAATGTGATCTCTATTTCAACCTAAGATCCATTATTAGAGTTTTTTATTTTTATTACTTTTGTCACTCACTTTTTTTGCAAGGCTTTGATGGCACACCACAAAACCCTCTCCCCTCCACCACCAGCATTGCAATATGGATGAAAAAATCCCACGACAACAGAGCCTGGGTCCTGACGAAGATGTGGCAATTGATTCTTCTTCTTGTGCCTAATGTATAATCTGAGTGTTAGGAGTACGCCTACCACTAGCAGCAAAATAGCAGCAGCTCCCTGAAGTGCTGCAGTTATTATGGAGGCCAGCATTCTGCAACCTGGAAAATATTCACTTGTCTATGTGATATCCAAATCACTTACTCTATTTCTAATTAATATCTATAACAAATTACTCAGTGGGAAATATGACAACAAAGTTGCAGACTTCATTAAACTAAATTAAGCAATACTTCAGTTCCAGAGAACAAGGGAGGGGGGCTTTTAGACCTAATATTAGTACAGTACATAAAGAAGTACAGTTTCACTGTGCAAGTAGTAAATCTGTGGAATAGCCTCCCAGACCAAGTGATGAATGCTTAGCAGAAAATTCTTTCGAGAGAGAAAGAGGGGGGGGGGGGGGGGGGGGGGGGGGGGGGAGAGAGGGGGGCGAGGACAGGTGCTCTATAATTACAAAGAGTTTCGAGACTCTGAGTGACAGAAGTCACAGCAGAAACCTAAACTCACAAATTCTGTAGTCTGACAAAGAGGACCTGTCGGGGTCCTGTCTCGAAAACTCCATAAATTAATTAACTCATACACGTACTAAATGAGAACTACAATTAGTACAGTACAGTACAGTACGGGGCGGTACCTGTAGCATCCAACCTGCTTGTCCCACTTCTTCCAGACCAAATAGCACTATTTTGCCGGCCTCCAGTATTGTAAGCACCCCTCTTCCCCACTAAACTTCCTCCCTATCAGGTTATATTGACAATCATAATTCTAACTCAGATGCGATCCAAGTTTCGTCATTCCTTCACAGTAACTCGCCAGCTAGCGGAAGTGCCGACCTCAATGTTGATAACCGTAAGGGAAAATCCGTGTATCATATATTTACAAACTATGAATGGGAAAATTTAAACTGAGAAACTCTACACTTAACAACTTTTGTTCATTTTTAGTTATGCATCATCATTCTGGTAAAACGCGATCATATTTGATAACAAGGAAGTATCTGTATCCCTTTCGCTCCTCATTCATGACATTTTTTCAACTAACCGGAAGAAATGCGCTGACCCAGTTTTAGGTCTACATCCTTTTGCTGTTTATTCATACTGCATATGGTTTACAGGGACGAATGTTGTATGTGGAAAGCAGAAATGCTGAATTTCAATTCCAACTTGGATTAAACCTAACTTTATCAGGTAAACAGAATTGAAAATTCCATCTGTACACGGCTTAAGAATTGACCTATTTCAATTTCTGGACATTGGTTTGTAATTTGTTTCGAAAATTTGACTAAAAAAATATCAGCAAGTCATCTCTGTATTTTATTTTATTTTAAAGATAGGGTCGTTTTTAGTAAGACGCCGTTTTACTTTTGTGTGTGATGTTTCTAGGCCTGTTTTCTTTGTCTGGTTGTGTGTGTGTGTGTGTGAGAGAGAGAGAGAGAGAGAGAGAGAGAGAGAAAGGAGGAAAGGGCCTTTCTTGTAGAGTTAGGAAGTCGGGGAGTTTAAACAGTAGTGGATCAAGGGTGGTCTCTTGGCTGTCACCTTGATTGGTTAAACAACCTGGTTAAAGGGATGTCATCTCTTCATTTTGGCTTGAAAAGGGACACAAAACAGTTTTCCATGGGGTAAACATTAATTTTCTGACACTTTCAAATGGTAAATAAATGCGTTAATTGTGACTTCAAAGTGAATAGGTGTGGCAAAATACCGGAGAGATGTCTTGCATGTGTCTTATATATTCAAAATTGTGAAGCATGTCTGAATAGCAGCTGGGGTAGCACTAGCAATTTTTTTCGCTCAGCCAAATCACCACTTTTTTGTCAGTTTGTTATCAAAATGGTTTTAATTTGACGAAAATAAGTCAAATCAAGCCCTTTTTCTTTAGTTTAATTAAGTTTTAGCATTTGGCTAAATTGGCGAGTGTTAGCACTACCGCAGAGGAGGCTCTTTTAATAGGATGAATGTGGATAATTTTCAAATCATATTTCTGATAAGACTGTTTTAGATGCATGTAGGCAGAGACGAAATGTAAGTGGTTGTTGTTATAAAAATGTATTAGGGGTAGGGCGTGATTTAAGATAAAAAATAATATTATATAGTTTAAAACCTACCCTTGATGCTTTGAAATCTCAGTGTAATAGAAAAAGAAGATTATTATAATTGTGCAGTGTGTGTGTTTGTGTGAATGAGAGAGAAAAAAAGAGAGAGAAGGAGAGAGAGAGAAAGAAAGAGAGCGGGGGGATTGTGTTGCTGGACTCTAAAAAAGTAAATAACAAGTAAATAACAAAAATGTTAATTTTGTTTTTTAAGAAGCAAGATGATGAGTGAAGCAGTGATCAGTATCCAAGGCATGACTTGCCAGTCTTGTGTGAAAAATATAGAAGTGAACATGGCAGCATTCCCTGGAATATCCGCAATTGAGGTATCGTTTATCAAGTATAATTATATCAATATTGAATTTTATCTAAAAGTGGGTATGTGTTGCACATAAGCTAACATGTGATGTACCAGTTGTTATAGATTTATATTTCATTGTTATGTTAAAAATTAAGCAGGCTGCCATTACTGTTGATGTAGAAAATAGAAAAATGTATTTGTTGTAAATCGTTGTTAACTTACAAGGAGTCATATGAACGCAGGTTTTCTTGTATTTTTTTTAATTAGCAGTGTTGTTTCAGGTCTGTTTCACTTTCACTTTGAATGATCATGATAACTAATAGTAAATGATAACTAGTAAACGCTTTTTACTAGTACTAGTACTATATTGCTCTTGTTACAAAGCCTAGTCTTATGTTGAACATTGTTGAGTTCAAAGAGCAGTGAAGGAGCAATGGTCCAAAAAAGAGAGACGTGTCCTTGCATTTGAAAATGATGATAAGTTGTCAGATTTTACCTCTGTGCTGGTTTTGAAATGCAGGAGAAGGCACTCTTGGGTTGTTTACAAGTAAACAGAAATTCCATTTAAACTGGAAAGCAGACTATCTTGGGTAATCATTGACCAAAAGACAAAAGTTGGACCAATTTTCAATTGAAATTAATAAAGGGTAAATTCACACACAGCTGTCTCTATGCAATCCCTGTATGCAATCTAGACCCAGTATTCTCATGATGATGTGCTTAATCAAGAATGAAATTGTCTGTCCCGTATTTCTAACAACATAATGCAGGAAGGACGATAAAGCTTTGAATTGCCCTGCTGACGACAGGTTGCCCTCATTTATGGGTTTGACGCAATTCAGTCTTTTAAGTGTGACTTAAGCGCTTGGGTTGGCTGACTATCTCGCTTATCTTGTTATGCCCTCAGGTTTTTGAGTGTCTCTCTCATTTTATTATATATATATGGGCAAATATTATCAGAAGCATCTGACCTTGTTTTAAGCACATACTTAGGTATTTTATGATGCCAAATCTAAGTCGTTTTATTTCCAAAGTCAAGATATCTGTGACTTTTAACACATGTAAGACAAACTGATCCACTTCTTGACCTCTCACGCTGTACCCAGCACTGTTCTCAAACATTTACAACTGGTCTCGAACCTTTTTAGCAAAGTTAATTGGTGATGAAAATCCCTTAATTTGGAAGTTGAAACAATGTTGCTCTTGTTACAAAGCTTAGTCTTATGTTGAGCATTGTTGAGTTATATATTTTGAAACAGTTACTAGTAGATTTTTTTTTTGTGAAGAATGAAAAGAAAGAATCAAATGTAGGTGTTTAAAAAAACTTGTTTCAAAGTGATTCTCATTAACAAACTTTTAAATGGATTCAAGATCTAGGAACCATGGATATTTATCTCATTTTAATTAAAGTGTGATAGAAAGTGGTCTTTTAAAACATATTTAATATTTGTGCCATGCTAAGGAACTTAATTATATGTTGTCTCTCAGTGAACATTCCCACCTGCTCCTTGTTCACTGTACTGGTCTCACGTCATGTGGATGACAACATATAATCTTCCTCCTGTATTTAGTCTAAAAAACAGGGTAGTTTAAAGGGCTGCTGAATGCATCTTTGCACTTCTTATCCTCACTGTAGAAGAATATAGATGGATCTATAGATATTACTATCACGATATGACCATGACCGGTAACGTCTACAGCTGGAAAGATATGGACCAGATAGAAGGCCAGTATCTTATATACTATCTTATATTCTGTGTCAGTTCAGAAAAAGACATTGGCTAGACAGTACGTGTTTGTGTCTTCAGATGGGATTTACAGTGATAAAGCCTCAACAAATGTTTTAGTTCAAGTATTTAAACTTTGTGTGGAAATTATAACAACTGTGTGTATGCAATCAAAGGTGAAAGGAGGAAACGGTTCAGCATATGGAGGACTTCAGAGAATTACTTAGGTAAACTGTGTGATAAGTTTGCATTTTGGCAGATGTACATTTATTCAATATGATTTATCTGTTCATAGAAACTGAACTGGTTTGACATAAAAACTTGACTGTTTAACTGTGCATGAACATCTGTATTAGTACTTTTAAGCACGATTTATAATATATGCTATGCAGTTATTTAAACTGATGTTGTATGTGTTGATATAAATTATTCAATTTAGTTTAGGTGTTTTTACAGTACATTGATGATTCCCTGTGTTACATCTTTTTCCCTCTGTAAAACTTCCTTATTTTTCATATCTTATGGAAGAGAATAAAATGGTTTGAGTTTCTCTTCTAAAATCTTTAGAAAATAGAATGTAAGGGCCTATACTAAGTAAGCTGTATGCAATTTGACTAATTTTTTTAAAAACATTTTCATGGCCAAAATTAAATGTAAATCAAGTCTACTTATGCAGGTGTACAGTATATTTCATCACTGCCTGCTTGTTTTTTAAATTTTTTAATTAAAAAAATTATGGGAACCCAGATATAACCTTGTATTTGCAGTGATAGGTTATTGTTAAAAACTTGATGACAGATGTTGCAGACAGATGAGGGTAGAGATTTTTGTTTTGTCGATGTTAGTGTTGTTAGGAGGTGCTGTTGACATGAACATGGCGCTGGCTTGCTGCAGACATATGGTGACAATGCTAGCAAAGTAACATGAAGTAAGAGCTTTTTCTTGGAGAAGATATGATATACAGTGGTGAGATTGATCTAGATCATACCTTTTTGCTAACCTAGTATCCCAGATATTTAGGAATGTCATAATATATATTTACCCAGATTAACCAGATGATTATTTTAATATCCTGATTTCAAATTTGATAACATCTATAGAAATTTACTTCCACAATTTCACTAGTGAAAGGGTGTTTGATATAGGACACGGAAATGTTGGAATACAGGATACTTCAGATGTGAGAAAGGTAGCAAGACAAGAGGGTCTATAAACCTGTTATCGTAACGTTATACATCTCAAATTTAAAATCTGTGATTAATTGATATTCGTTTAATTGATATTGATTGAAAATATTCTAAGTAGATTGTTCACTGGGTGGAGGGTTTTAACAAACCTGATATCTTTGGACTTTGTTTTATTACACGATAACTTATCATAATTTACATGTGACTGCTGAACAGGAGGGGGGTGAGATATATTCTTGATCATGGACAAGTAAAGATATTGTAGGTGTGGGTATTGTTGGTAAACACACAAGGATTTGTGTTCATTTATTTGATTGCTTGTAAGATACTTGATTTGATATGAGGACATTTCCACTTCCTTATTTTCACATTATTAATATCCTGGTTTCCTCTTCAGAACTTTTTTAGGATGTACATGATAGTCCTTGACTTGAGTCTGTGTCAGGTGCTTGAAAAATAGCTTAGCAGAAAAAAGTTTAATCAAAAACAAAACGGTATGAGATATATTTCTAAAGGAATTTTCAGATATTGAATTTTTTTCTACTAAATTTATCGTTGACAATTTTTATAATGTGGTTTGTGTTATTCAACTGCTTGCCTTTAAAGATTTTTTTCTGGTTTGAGCCCTGCTGGGTCAAGATGAAAAAAAAAGAAATAATTGCTAGAGTAAATATATATGTTGAGAAGAGATTTATCTCAGGTTGTATTGATTTCTACCAAAATACGGGAAGTGACATTCCTTTGATTAGTAACATTTTATGATATTAAGCACAGTTAAGACCTTCCATGAATTGGCATAAAATGACTTGATGCCCTTTAACAGTTAGGTCAGTTTTGTTCAGTCCTACGTAACTAGAGTTTAAAATGCAAGCCTCTCAGCGTATAAATGTTAGCATAGAAGCCTTAAGTTACCAGCATTCTGTCGGACAAACAAGAGATACATAATTATAATTATTGACTTCATAATACCATATATACGGGCTGACTTTGCAGAGTAGTTTATTGTTATTCACTACCATATGTTGCTTGAAAGCCATTCCAGTTGGAAGTTACTGTTTGAAAAAAATTGTTTTACCCTGTACAGCTTCAAGATCCTGTTTGGTTCTATGGTTCTTAAAGTGGTAAACATGTGCCTGAAATATAGTGCAGGGAGTAACAGTGGGTAAATGCTGACCATAGTTTTAGCTCAAAGTGATGAGATTTATCAAGGAGCAGCTTGTAAGAAATCATAGTTCTGTGGACTTAGACTGGACTGGCAGTGGTGAAAAAATGCAAAAGACTTGTCTGAATATTGATTTCATGAATGTTATCATTGCTTCCGAGTTACTTCATGTGCATCTGGTTAAGATCTAGGTTCATATGTTTGCTTTAAGATGTTTTAGTACTAAAAAGAAAATGTGGAATGTTCTTTTTTGCCAAGTTTAAGTTATCATTGATTACGTGAAAATGATATCATTTGCTTAAAAGTGTAAGTGATGGATGAATGTTTGATATTCATATATGACAGTTGTAGATGTCATGTAGATATATGTGAAAATATAAAAAGACAGAAAAAATAATTAAAATTTCCCTTTTTTAAACAGGTTTCTCTAGAAAACCAGGAAGGTGTTGTTAACTTTGATCGCACCGTTACCACTGCTGAGAAGATTGCTGAGGGAATAGATGACATGGGTTTTGAAGCCAAAGTTAAGTCCCCTGGGTCCTCCCCCCAGGAAGTGACAATCTACATAGAGGGAATGACCTGTCAGTCTTGTGTCAAAAACATAGAGGGCGCCATCAGCATGAGGTCAGGGGTCAAGCAGATCAAGGTATCATTATCACAGAAACAGGCGAGCATAAGGTATGACCCCTCTCAGACCAATCCAAGAACTCTACGTGAACACATCGACGATATGGGTTTTGAGGCTTTTCTGGAAAAACCGAAGCAGACGGCGAATGTGAAAATTGGAGTAGAGGGCATGACCTGCCAGTCTTGTGTCAAGAATATTGAAGGGAACATGTCCAGCAAACCGGGAGTGAGGCACATTCAAGTTTCCCTGGAGAGAAAAGAGGCCAATATCACGTATGACCCCTCCGTTGTTACAGCACAGATGTTACGAGATCAAATCAATGACATGGGGTTTGAGGCAACACTTCCCAGCAATGGATCCTCAACATCTTTTGATGAATTTCATGAACTCGCTAAGACAAGAAGCCATGCTGACTTTGGCAAATGTAGGTTACACATTGAGGGGATGACTTGTCAGTCGTGCGTTAAGAACATTGAAGGGGTTATCGGTGAATTCCCAGGAGTGAAAACTATCAAGGTGACTTTGGAGACCAAATCTGCTGATGTTACTTTTGACTCCAGCATTGTTACTGCCCAGGCAGTGGCGGATAGAATATCTGATATGGGTTTCGACTGCAATGTGGCTGACCAACAGGATGAGTTTGATGAAATAGCCAGTAGAAGTGCTCCCACAAAATCTCCCCCAGATGGCACTCTAGCCAAGTGTATGGTTGATATTGAAGGGATGACCTGTATGTCTTGTGTTAAGAACATCGAGGGTACTCTTTCTGATGAGAAGGGGATCGCACAAGTCAGTGTTTCTCTGGAAGAGAAAAGGGGTACAGTGCAGTATGATCCCGCCCTCTGGTCCCCCACCACTGTGGCCGAGAGAATCAGTGACATGGGCTATGATTCTGTAGTCCATGCTGCAGCCATTCCTAAGGTGCCCTCCACTATCAGCACAACTGTCATCTCCATCAAAGGAATGACATGCAATTCCTGTGTGAAGACAATCCAGGAAGTGATTTCTGAGAAACCAGGGGTGAGATCTATAAAAGTGTCTCTGCAGGAAGAGCAGGGAGTTATCCAATATGATCCTGACGTCACGTCACCCCAGCAGCTGCGAGACGCCATAGATGATATGGGCTTTGATGCATGCATCACAGGTGGGTGATACAGGCAGTGATTAGATTATACAGTGTGATAGTCTTGCTGTTTTGGTCATAAAAAGTTAATTTTGGATTTGTTTATGCTGCCACTGAATTTTTTTATGTGAATATTATCCACAGCATTTGAACAGTGCTTGGTAGATAAGATGTATCACTTCAGCATATGATATTTTTAATACCAAGTTAACATTTTTTATGCCTACCCTCTTTTATAACTGTGAAACCTAGCTTTTACCCCTGTATCTTATATACTTGTGTCTATATTTTTATTTCGATATTTACAAGTTTACTTTTCAATCATTTTCTGTCAAAAATCTCTCCCACATACACATTGGGTGATATTTTACCAGCTCTGCTGAAAACTCAGTATAAATCTTTCAGACGAGACCAAATTCCCACCAGAAACCACCGTGATAATGAACGGCAGTGCAGGGCCAGTGAAGTCCACGCCTTCACGCGGCCATCTACCCAAGACCAACCATGGCATGGTCCTACAAAGGAAGGTGGACACAGTGGAAGAGGATGACCTGGAGAAATGCCACCTCCATGTGTCTGGAATGACCTGTGCTTCTTGTGTGGCTAATATTGAGAGGAACTTACTGAAAGTGCCTGGTTAGTATTTGTTGATTTTGGCAATGTGGTATCATTTCTCGATTGGCAATGACTTAAGTAATTTTTTAGCCTTTTAACATGATATTTCTCTTTTTAAATCATTTAACTTCTCAATTGTAAGATATATGAGATACAGGAGAAGATTCAGAGATATTTTATGACAGTCTTGAAAATTAGCTTTGTTGGTCCATCGTCCATTTGTGTCCATCCTCCAACAGAAAAAAATTAGATGCTCGTCAATTTAAACTTAAAACATTCTGACCATCTTCTTGATGACCCAGAAGACGCCCTCCATCCATTTCTGGGATATTTGATTTTCTATTCACTAATTCAGGAAAATGTTATTTTTTTCTTGAGTTTGGCTAATAAATAGCCCAATTTACTGGCAGTGGAAAATAAACCACAATTTTGTGCCATCATGTGTAGTCCTAATATTTCAATAAACTTGTGTGGGAGGATAAATTTCTCGTTGTGGGCAAGTTGATTGCAGGGATAATTTGCCTGCATTTATGATGGAAATCACAATGTTTCCAAACTATGGATTTCAAGACATTTAAGCAGTCGTACATCGAATTAGTATATTTAGGCTTAGCAAACTGCTGGTAACATGACAATAAATGTCAAACTGAATTTCAGTTCTCTTTAAGACTTACCTTAAATGGCAGGAGGAAGAATGAATGATGTATTGGTAGATATATAGTATGCCTAAACTTTTCAAGGAGAAACCTTTATTATTTCACACTGTATACCACTAGAGGATATGAAAACGTGACTTAAAGCAGGTTCCATTTCATTTTTTAAAAACCAGCATTGAATTATTAATGGTTCCATTATCCTTGTCTTGATATCTGAAAGAAGGAAAACTGGAAAGTGTCAGCGTTCATTGATACAAGAGTCACAATTTCTACATTTAGAGGAATACAGTTGTACTTAAATGAGTGCTACTTTAGTGTGTACCACAAAGAGATCCTACGATGGCTGGCCATACGCTGACCGAGGTTTGTTTAGGTTTCAATGTTGTTTCTTATCTTAAGAAGCCTATTGATTTCTTTAAGAGTTCTTTCTCAGGGAAAAGGTGTTAAAATGAATACTACCCTCACAAAATTAAGATGAAATTAAGATGAACATAGTATGTGATGGATTCATACAGATCAGTTTGAATTTTGTGATTTCCAGGTATTTCTTCAGTGTTGGTGGCTTTGATGGCCCAGAAAGCAGAAGTGAAGTATGATCCTGCCTACATGATGCCCTCCCAGATTGCTACCCTGGTCACAGAACTGGGCTACCCCGCCATGCTGATCGAGAATGAAGGAACAGGTGATGGGCACCTTGAAATCCAGGTATAATATAATTATAGTAATATTTAGGAAATAGAGAAATACATTTAATAATGCGCACACACCAAGAACTCAAAGTCGGTTTATTGTGCCTTTGTGAAGACAAAAAGCTTTGGCATCATTATTTGCCATATCTGTCACATCATGAAAAAAGGAACAAAATGTAAAATAGATTCAAGGAAACAAAATTGGCATAATGAAGACAAGTAATGTAATCAGCCCCATGTACCTGCAGATTAGAGTGACAGAGAGATGTGTACATTATTATGGTAATCCTTATTCTATTGGAGATATATAAAACTACCTGCATGTTTTTGTGAAAGGCAAAAATTATATGAATGCACTTTTATGTTGAAAATAGTGACATATAATTTTTAGCCTGACGATGTGTTCACATCAAGACTCACATGAACCTTTAATAAGACCAGCTGACATCATCATACAGGCATATTGCTTTACATTAGATTTATGATTCTAAGATGCTCTGTAATAGTGTCACCTAATCTGGGTCATTTGGTGATGGCTTTCAGGCTTTTCTGGTGTCAGCAAGGATGTTTCAGGATAGTTCAGTTATTGTTTATTCTGTGTAATATAGGGCTGTATGTACCTTAAGTATTCACAGGAAATAATTTCTAGGCAAATGCTGTAGGTATCACTGCTCCTCTAGGGCCATCCTAACATTTACATTATATTTCATCCAAATAGCAAATGAATTTATAAAATAGCAATTTTCAAGCAAGAACATCAGTTAAAAGTTAATTAGTCCTTTATTTTCTTCAACCAATGTAAAGAATCTTTATCAATTATATTGTTATGTAGCAGTATGAGCCTAGATCTTTCTTGTTTTATGAATATATCACTCTTTTCCAGATTGGTGGTATGACATGTTCATCCTGTGTCCACCGTATAGAGTCCCATATGGTGAAACAACCAGGTATCAAATCTGCCATAGTTTCCCTGGCAACCAATAGGGGGCGCTTTGAGTTTGACCCAGAAAATACAGGACCAAGAGATATTATGAATGAAATAAGGGTAATTCTGTCTTTTGTTAGATGTTTTTATTAGAGATAAAGTCATATTAAACCCTTTCAGTAATATTTTAGCTTCAAAATTGTAAATAGGCTGTTAATAAATTTTAAACAATAGAACAAAAAAAAAGAAGGAAAAATGCTAAAAGAGCCCAGGATCTCAGTGGCTGGTGACATCAAAAATTGTATGTTTGAACCAAATAAATCATGACTGCTATTGAGTTTTCTGTATTAAGTTAAACTTAGTACTAATCAATTTTTTAGGATATGGGATATGAGGCTTCCCTGGTCACAGATAATTCCAAGAATTCTGCTGCACATGAACACAGGAAAACTACCAGGCAGTAAGTGGCATTGTCATGTTTAATCATGTTTTAGAGTAGCGTCTCAGCTGCTCTCAGTTTCAAGTATTATAAAAAAGGCAAAAAGTATATATTTGAACTAGACAAATTTAGAATTTTTAAAAATTAGGATTAACTGACAAGTATTTTATTCATTTGAACATCAGTTAAATCAGTTATGTAATTTGGTGTTTCTAGTGAGCATATTTATTTGAATAAATAGAGCTTAATGTCAAAAAGTGCTCAAGCTGGAATGTGATGCACAACTGCCATCTTGAATATTTGCCACATTGGCAAGATGACATATACAAGCAATAAGGTACATTGTTTTGGCACTGAACATTTAGTAAGTTATGTCGGATCTTAAACCTGGCATGTACTGATTTTATATATCATTGTAAAAAAAACTCTAAATGTTTAATTGATACTTATAATTCTAGGTGGAGAAATTCATTCCTGTTTTCCCTCATACTTGGTGTACCTTGTATGGTGGTCATGATGTACTTCATGTTTGCTTATATGCACATGCCTGGTCACCAGATGGCAGCAGGTGGCAGTAATGATACAGCTGATTCCTCGCCAGGTGTCCCCATGGTGACAGCAGGACTGTCTGTGGAGAACTTGATTCTATTTTTACTGGCAACTCCTGTACAGGTATTGCTACATTTTATACTATGCTAAAACATATCAAGATGAGACTGGATAAAGTTTTGTTTGAAATCCAGGAGAAGTTCATTGTTCAGGAATTGTTTATATAGTTAAAAATTTACCCAGGGGCAGATCCAGGTGTATTTTTTTTTTTTGGAGGGGGGGGGGGCAGATACATCGGGACCCCCCTCTTAATCTGCCACTGATAGCCATATTAATTTCTCTCATATGTTTATATATTTTTTAATGATTCAGAAATTTGATTTTGAAATATTATAGACATTGTTTCCTAACTTAAAACTTATTGGATCTCTTTCAGTTTATTGGTGGTAGATATTTTTATATCCAAGCCTACAAAGCTTTGAAACACAGATCCACCAATATGGATGTCCTTATTGTCATGGCAACCACAATATCATATGTTTACTCAGTCATTGTTGTGGCTGTTGCCATGGTGATGCAAGAGTCCACGAGTCCACGTACATTCTTTGAGACCACACCTATGTTAATGGTGTTTATATCATTGGGACGGTGGCTTGAACATATAGCAAAGGTAAGTAGATAATGACTGAATATGGTTTTTGATTAAATGAAAATAAACTTTCTTTTGCAAAGTGACTGAATATAGTGCATCACAGAAAATAATACATGAAACAGATGTAGCTTCCAAAGTAATAGTAAATTAATGATAACAGAGGACCATTATGGATATATACACAAATGTTCAAAATTTGCATAATTTCTATCTCAACTTTAGGGCAAGACGTCAGAGGCTCTGACCAAGCTGATGTCTCTGCAGGCCAGTGAGGCTTTACTGCTGGAGTGTGACAAGAATGGCCAGGTGATCAAGGAACAGAGGATCAGTGTGGACTTAGTTCACAGGGGAGATATTCTCAAGGTGAGGGAACACACTGGACTTGCCTTCATCTCATGGATTTTAGTCAAATGGGAAACATACTCCATTTTGATCTAGTGAATTAAACCAGTTTGTCATTGATTTGTTTCAAAGTTTTGATTAGTGAAAACTATCCACCTGGCTATAAAAATTCAAGATTGTGCCTATGGGATTGTAATATAGTAAATGTAATAAAGTCATACTTTTGTTTCTGGCTGCTATTCACAAACAGTTTACCTGCAATCTGATGTATTACAGATAAAAAATACTTAAAAGCAGTGATGTAACATTCAATTTATTTTGGTCTGTACCATAACACAATTTATTTATCATATCTAGTAGGTTTTTCCTGGAATAAAGTCCATAGGATGTCACAAACTTAAAAAACTATCTGTATGATGATGAATTCTTGTTATCACACTTGATATTTATCATCTCTAGGTCCTACCTGGAGAGAAGATCCCAGTGGATGGTAAAGTGACCGAGGGCCACTCCATGTGTGATGAATCTCTAATCACAGGAGAGTCCATGCCCGTGGAGAAGAAAAAAGGTGGGTTTTTCCTTTAGATCAGAGCATCTTCTACTCAGTATAAGGAACAGTGAGCCAGATATTACCATGTGATATACATTTTTGATGGTGATGGTGAATGACTCTAAGCTTTTAATTGTTAGCTGATGAAGAAATTGGTTAAATTTGTAAAGAAATACAAACAAGGATGTACTTGTTGGAATTCTGAACTAATTTTGACTTTAAGTTTGAAAGTACCTTAATTAATATGTACTAACCTATTCTGTTATTGATCAAATGACAGGTTCTTCTGTGATTGGAGGATCTATCAACCAGAATGGCACTCTGTTGGTGGAAGCTACACATGTGGGGGCAGACAGTGCTCTTGCTCAAATAGTCAGGCTTGTGGAAGAAGCTCAAACATCCAAAGTAGGTCACATTCATAAAGTGAACAGAAATTTGGTTTTATTTCTACCACTTTACAATGCTCTCGTATTTTTTTATTTAAAGAATCTTTTGTATGGTTCAACTGAATTGAATATTCATTGCTTATACTTTTATAAGAAAGGATACTTCACATAGAAAATTTTAATGCATCTGCACCTTTCAGTGCTATATCATAACATTGAGCCGGGGCATGTCATAAGTATGCCCTATTTACAGTGGTTTTATCAAACAATTGTTTTTAAAATTTTCATCCAGGCTCCTCTCCAGGCAGTGGCAGACACCATAGCTGGCTATTTTGTCCCTGGGGTTTGCACCATCTCTCTCCTCACAGCTGTAGTATGGGTTATAGTGGGCTATGCCACTTATAACCAGTTGGACATTCATTGGAAAGTAAGGCTTTGTTTTTTTTTTTCTGTGCTTGATATATGTGAACATGTGTGTAATAATTCACAGTAAAGAAAAAAAAAAGAAATTAGTCTTTTTTTGTTATGCAATTTTTCACAAATGATAAAAAAATCCCTTAAAATAAGTGTTACTATGATGTATATTGAGAGCATTGCAAGATAAGTACCTGAAATTCATTTTATGTGTGATTAAACTGAAGGACTGAATAAAGTTAAAAAAAGGTGTCAGGTAAAAAAAAAAAAAATCTGACATTTCATACAATAACACCACATGAACTTTTTCTATTTCAGTCAGAAAGTGGAATGGGCAAGAACGAAATTATCTTCCAGCATGCGTTTAAGTTTGCCATCACAGTTCTAGCAATAGCCTGCCCCTGTGCCCTGGGCCTGGCCACACCCACTGCTGTTATGGTGGGGACAGGGGTGGGCGCCACTAACGGGATACTCATCAAGGGAGGAGAGCCATTAGAGATTGCGCACAAGGTAAAATAAGTGCTAGAATTTTTATTGTTGAATTTTAAATATGTTCAGTTGGGGAAACTTACATAAGTGTAGTACGTGAATGAAGGTAGATTTGGAAATCGGTGGTTTAAGAATGAGCAATTCAAATGTGCACATGTTTCAGAATATAATTTTTATATTTTCAATTATTATAAGTTATAGGAGGTTGCTTTTCAATTTTCACTGTAACTTTTCTCTCTCCATAGGTACAGAGTATTGTGTTTGACAAGACAGGCACAATAACTCGTGGTATAGCAGAGTTGACTAGACTGACACTGTTTAATACAGGGTTGTCCAAACATCTGGTGATAGCTGTCACTGGGACTGCAGAAACCAGCAGTGAACACCCTGTAGCTGCAGCCATTGTCAAATATGCCAAACAGGTGAGTATCAGATTGAAATAATGAAGGAAATGATTTGTAACGACGAAAAGTTGTATAATCTTCAAATTACACAAATTATCCCGTTTCCATGAATACTGAAGGTGCATGTGCAGATAGGACATCACCCTTTCACTGTGATTCACAGAGTTCCAAATTCTCCATGACATAAGTGAACACAGAAAGTCTGAGAGATATCCATTAATTTTATAAAGAACTGTTTAAAACCTTATACAATTTTTTTTTATTTGCTAAATTTAATGCACATTTGCAGGCACTGGGTGCAGAGACCCTGGGCAAGGTGTTGGATTTCCAAGCTGTCCCAGGCTGTGGCTTGAAGTGTAGAGTGACCAATGTTGATCATCTGGTGAGCAGTATGGAAACAAAGGACATTCTCAAAGAACACACTAATATTGACAGAGACGAAATACAAGGTATGTGACATTCAAATACTGCATTCAGTTTTTTGAGCTGAATTCAGAAGTCAATATTTTCTGTGATATCTTAAGTTAATCTGTTGTTTTACCCAAGCCATCTGCACAGTGTTTCAAGAATTGGGAAATATGTTCTTAAAAAGCAGTTGGTCACAAAAGTCAATCTCTGGGTAGCTTAGCCAAGACAATATACACGTCTTTTAGTATTGGTTACTGTTAAAAGCACAAGTTGACTCTAGTTTTTTGTTGGAAAAATTGACTTGATAATTTTCTGTCCTCAGACCTGTAAGATGCTCCCTCCTGCAGTGACTGTGAGATATTGATATGTAAAGTTATTATATTTTCTATCCCCATATCTGCAAGATGCCCCCTCTTCCAGTAGCTATGAGGTATTGATGGGTAAATTGTTATGTTAGTTATATTTCTATCCTCAGACCTGCAAGATGTCCCTGCTTCCAGTGGCTATAAAGTATTGATTCATAATATGAATTATTATAGTTATATATTCTATCCTTAGACCTACAAGATGTCCTCTACTCCAGTGGCTATGAGGTATTGATTGGTAATATAAATTATTATAGTTATATTTTCTATCCCCAGACCTACAAGATGCCCCATCCTCCAGTGGCTATGAGGTATTGATTGGTAATATAAATTATTATAGTTATATTTTCTGTCCCCAGACCTACAAGATGTCTCCTCCTCCAGTGGCTATGAGGTATTGATAGGTAACAGGGAGTGGATGGGTCGTAACATGCTGACAGTCACTGAAGCCATGGATCAGGAGATGTCATATCATGAAAACAAAGGAGAAACTGCAGTACTCTGTGCAATTAATGGTAAGGCTTTAGTATTTCATTTTTGGTGTCTTTCCTCGTTTGTAATATGGATGGGTTTTGAAGGACTGGTGCACATGAACACATGCATGCACGCACGCACACTATTTGGCTTAACAAAGCAATTAATTAAATGAAGGTATACATTTTGTTGTTGTTGTAGCCTTGTTTTTGGAAACTTGTACTACATTTAATGGAAAGTGCATTAGACAATAGATTGTGTGAAACAACTCCAGTGTAATAAACACTAAGTGATTGATTTAACATTGGTAATTGAAGTTGACAATGACAAAAAATTGGCCAATGACACTGTGAACATCAGGAAAAAAAGTAGTTACCTACTGCAGATTGCGATTAATAAAATGACCTGTATTTTCTCAGGTGAGATAGTTGCCATGCTGGCCGTGGCAGACACAGTGAAGGAAGAGGCTCACCTTGCTGTGTACACACTGAAGAAAATGGGACTCAATGTTTTCCTCCTCACAGGAGACAATCTCAAGACAGCTAAGGCAATAGCCAAACAGGTGTGGTTTATGGTCTGAGATATTATCATTATAATGTAAACAGTATCAGCTGTTTATTACATAGATAACAGTTAGTCTGCCTTATGTTGTTAAAATCAGAACCTGCTTGATCCAATGATCTTATATTGTATGTTAGATGGTGAAACGGAATGCAAAAGGAATTTTAAAAAACATGCATTATATTTTATACAATTAAAAGTGCTATTATATAATAATGGCTTACATTGAACTGTCTGTATTCTAGGTTGGCATCAGTAAAGTGTTTGCAGAAGTGTTACCGTCTCACAAAGTGGCCAAGATCAAGCAACTCCAGAAGGACGGGCACCGTGTTGCCATGGTGGGGGATGGGGTCAATGATTCCCCTGCCCTGGCACAGGCTGACCTTGGCATTGCCATAGGAACTGGAACTGATGTTGCCGTGGAAGCAGCAGGCGTGGTGCTAATTAGGGTAAGACATCAGGATGATGTTGTGGCTTTTGAAGATATGTATTTGATGGTTATACAGATTTTATCACATTAGATTAAAGAGAATGACTAATAATAACGAAATGGGGAAAATTTTGCAAGTTTGATTCATATGAAGAAGTTGGTTATAAAAGTATGACATATGAGACATCATGATTTGAAACAAGTGCACAGTACCAATTTTCAAATATCTTGTGCACTTTTTAATGAAATACCGTCTTATTTGATTACTTTTTTGGGGGAAGGGGGGATGGTTACTATAAAGATATTTCCCTGATAGCTATAGTATATTAAAATCTCTTTTAAATATCTTAGTATTTTTGTTGTTATTTTAGAATGACCTGTTAGATGTGGTGGCGGCCATGCGTCTGTCAAAGAAGACAGTGAGGAGGATAAGGTTCAACTTCCTGGCTGCTACCATCTACAACATAGTGGGAATACCTGTAGCTGCTGGTGAGTGGATTATAATTAGGAGAGGAATGGTTTTGGAAAATGTCATGATTTTAGACAATTTTAAAGAGATATGTAAAATGGCACATTTTTGTGGAAAATTGGTATGAAATTATGAATGCACTCATGTTCCATTTGATCAAAGATTAGATGGCTGTCCACCATAGTGGCAGCAATTTTTTAGTCCAGAAGGTAGTAGAGCTTGTTACTTCAACAACTGTGGTAAGTTAACAAAGCTGTTTACTAAATGAAAATTATGATGTTTGATTTCCAGGTGCTTTATTCCCAATTGGTATTGAGTTAATGCCATGGATGGCCTCTGCTGCAATGGCTGCCTCATCTGTGTCTGTCGTCTGCTCATCATTGTTGCTGAAACTGTAAGTATCATCTGTGTAGTAGAAGGACAATACAATTTCTTGCACTTGATTTTGAAGACTTACTCTTTAAAGGGATAACAACTGTTCATTTTAGCCAAAAAGGGATTTTCCTTGGAAAAACAACAATTTTCCATTACTTACCAATGGTTAATGAATCCATTCCAACATTCAAAGTTAATCCCTGATTTATTATAAATCTACGAGTTGTTTACAATGTATTCATTGTGAAATATGTATCTCATACAAAGAGTTGTTATCCCTTTAATATTGCACCATATTTTGTACAAAGTATTGAAAAATACATATGGCTGGGACTTTCAGATAAATTCCTTGGATTTATGAACAAAATAACAAAAGTTGTTTTAAATGTTGATTTTTTTTTTCATTTTTCAATGTAAGCCCTTAAAAAATTACTTTGCTAAAATTAGATAAAATTTTGTATTAATTGCTTTATGTCTTAATGTGGTCAGTTTCAAGATGCCACGTCCTGAAGATCTTCTGACAAGTGAATATATGGCCAGGGTGTGTTTGCCAGACATTTTTGTCCATTTCCTGTTGTTGTTCCTTGCAAAGAGTAAAGTTTTTTTTTTTTTATTTATTTGGAGAAGGAATTTTTGGGTGTAAAATAAATGAAAATTTCTTTTAGCAAATTGCCAACTGAAATCGCAACTTAATGTCTCTTCTCTTGGGATAATTTCAAGAAGTTTTTCATTACCCAGCATCCTGGACTGCCTGCTTATCGCTTTTTTTTTCACCTTTTCCCTCCTTTTTTGTATCAGCATTTTTGTTGTTTTACAGCAAACTTCACTCTTTCTGTTCCTGTCTCAGGTTTGTTTCCAGGACTGGGATTATATTGCATGATTATTAATCTCCCCTTCCCTTTACATAACACTTTAGTAGGTAGCTATAGTCACTGAGGTTGTGTACCCAATAAAATCAAAACCTTCCATAGAAATAGATGGTATACAGCAGTATTCTAACACACTTCAGTTAAGAAAATAAAAAGGGTATATGGCCTGGAGAATATTTGATAGGTAAAAATCATACCTGCATCAGAACATTAATTTTGTGATATTTTTGTTCCTAGGTCCATAGCTAGTGATTGGGTTGTTGGAAAAAATGTACTCAGTACTCAAATGAGTATTTTTTAAACTACATTTGAGAGAAAAAAATTATGATGCTGTTTATGAAGTTTTGACCAATTCAAACCATTTGTTTGTAGAAATATTTGAACATTTGAAACAGAAATGGCATTCAATGATTTATTTTTAAAATCACTCAGTAATTACAAAAGTCTAAAATAAAACTAAAAGGTCACCTCTCTTGTAACATTATTTCATGTAGCCCAATCAAATAATTCCAAACAATTCCTCTTTTATTCCAACAGCTTCAAGAAACCTAACAGAGAGGATCTCCTGACACAAGAGTACTTTCAGAAGTTCAGCTCAGGCAGGGACGAGTATGGGGAGGATGATATTTCTGTCCACTGCGGTATGGACGCCGACTTTGACCCCGATATTTATGGGAAGACCAGTCTCAAGGGCAGTATTAAGAGCATAGTCAGCAAGCTGAACATAGCAAACAGACCCAAGGGGCATGAGTACAACAGTCTGCTGTCTGTGAATGCACACGAAGAAATGGAGATGGACCCAGTGTAATATTTAGTATGGTATCATAATAACCTGAGAAGAACTCGTGAAAGCAAGCTTTCTGTTGTTATAGGCAAATAGTTTAATGCCTTCAAGTACATCATAAAGAGTTTTTAAAGTTCAAAATTGTTTATACTTTGCTTCTGTATAAAAACTCAGATTTATATATTTATTGCTTCTGCATGGAACATTATATGTATTGTATGATCTGTTAGAGAGTAACCATGTTTACACTGACAGTTTCAACCACAGTTCACACCTAACAATATTAACTTTTCTAATGTTAATGCACTACCTCCTAAGTGCCTTTCATTGGTTTCAAGTCACTTTTACAATGACATCTGAATGTTTGAGGAAAAAAGTTTGAATTTCCCGATTAACATTGATAAGAAAATATAATGAATATAAAAGAACAAATTTAACATGAAAAACTAATACTCTAGAAATATTTATTTTTGTTTGTTGATGCTTTGGAAATTACATGAATGCCAATTTAAGTGATAAACACTTAAATTCAGATATTTAAAGCAGGTCATCTTCTCAATTGATATTGCAGTTCTACACCTTTTCACCAATAGTTTCAGGTTGAATTGAGTTTTGCTTGCCAAATTTAAGATTTTTTTATGCTTGTGTAAAGCCATGACAGTTTATTTGACAAAATGCAAATATAAAATTTTTCCAATATTGTAGTACTGTAATAGCTGTTATGATATACATTTCTGTTTTATGGAAGGGATTTAATTCTTGCCCAAGTTGTCTTTATTGCCAGTTTGAAGGCCAAATTGTTCTGGAAGCTTCTTATAGATATGTTAAAATTATAAGATTGTATAAGTATGGTTATTTGTGGCTTATGCCAATACATTACTTTTTTCAGATTGTGAAGTTTTCAACCCTTCATTAACATAGTGATGTCAAAAAACTTGTTTCAGAATTCACTTTTTTATTACTCGTAGTACAATCTAACTTATACTCTTTCAGGCAATACAATCACACAAAACTTACTTGGGGAAAATAATTTGGGAACATTATTTAAAAAATCAGTAATTACTGAATACTTGTGACCAATTTTTAAAATCAAATTCACTATAATATTGGAGTAAAAAAGTGGAATTTTGAACTGTAATAAATAAGACGGGCAAGTGGTGACCCACATGTCTAGCAAGCCATTATCTGAAAAGTATAGTAAAAAGGAAGATGTTCATGTTGCATTGCATTAAAAATGTAAAACATTATTCAAACAAAAGAAAATAAAACAAAATTTATAAAATAGACATGTTTTATTCACAGTATTTTTCATGTTTTAAAAATACTCAAAATGGACACCAAATAAAAATTAAAACTAATAATAATTAAGTTTTGGTAAGAATTATACAAGAAAATTTATGATTATAAGCCAAGTCTTCACTGGTCCTGCATTCTTGGTCTTTGAAAATAGAAAATCTGGCAGCCAGATGGCAAAACCTTGAAAAGCCACGACAGAAGAAGGTAGCTTTACACACCCACTGAAAACAGATTTGACGTGGCAGGAGATTAAACTCCAAAATCTTTCCCTTGAAATTGCATGGGCAGTTTTTAATTCTAAGCTGCCTCAGAACTTGGGTGAATTCACACACCAACACTCTGAAACTGTAGCCAATGTTGCAGAAAATCCACTGATACCAATCCTTATATAAGAGGGTCTGACTTACTGTGGTGGCTTGACTATATAGAGGCATTTAAGAAATTACCCATACTATCATCATCACCTGCCAGTCTTTTTCTTCTTCTTCTTCAATTTTTCACCCGCTTTTGCAGGTGATTTTGAGTCCTTGGATATAGGTTTCAGAGCGGATGTCAGATCTATTGTGTCTGGTGCTTTATTGTCCCTTTAAGTTAAAACAACCAAAAGGTAACTGACATGATATTGTATTGTCTAAACAGCATAAATATTATTATTGATTTACTTTCTCTAGTGTGCATATAGCATAGAGAAGAGATGAAAACTGTACAAAAGACATTCACCTTTTTTAATCAAACTGAATAAACATTTAAACCCAATTCAGACAAAAAGTTAAAAAGAAAAAATTCAAGCAGAAATTCTTTTTTTTGGTCCTTTTTTAAACAGTATTCCAAGAAAAACAAGAAATTTTCCTTTTCCATCTTACCCTTTTCCCTTCCCAATTTTAGTATCATCCAACTCCTCTAACACTACAACTTCTTCCTCCTCACTGTCTCCACTCAACTCTCCAGTTATATCTGAAAAATCAAAGACCTCCACTTTAACAAAAAGTCATAAAAAGTTATCAGGACACCATAAAATTAAAATATAATAACAAACTTTTATAGCAATACTTATCATTTGAACAATTTATTTTCCAGTTAAACAAAAAATTTAAACACAAAACTATATCTGTTCATTATATTGCTGGTAAACATTGTCTAAAGACACAAATTGAAACTGTTGCCTACCAACTACAGCTGTTGCACCTTTCTTGTTAACTTGACTGGTTTTGTTTTCCTTCATTCTGTTCTCTTCTTCACTTTCCACACCCCATGTGTTAGCACCTCCCTCCCCTATAGCTCCAGTACCAGGACCCTGGAATGATTCAAACAGACATTTATATCAATATGGCAAAGCAACAACTCCAGAAAGTTCATACTAGGTTCCTAGGGAAAACTGTGTAATTAAACCTTTATAATAAGCAGTACACACTAAAAATAATGTTATATCATAGCCCACAGGAACCATTACTTTTATGGTTCGAACTGGATATAGCAAACCAATCCAAACTATACAATGAAGAAAGGATCAGGATGAAAATTGATTACATTCAAAACAAATGTACAGGTGCAAAGTTGCATATTAAGAAACTTACCAAAATTTTCACCTCTGACACTGATCTTGATCCGAGTTAAGAAAAACAATTTCAACATGGTATTTACGTACTTTCAACAATGGTTTATCATTATATTTGTTACAGCTATTACCAAGATGATTCTTACAATATCTTAATGTCTTTTCAAATAAGAAACACAACAAATCAAAAAATAATTAATTGTAAAAACTTTGAAAAATGCAATATTCTTGGTAAATGCACCAAAAATAAACATGTATCAAGGATACTCCATTTCTTCTTCGTCATCTTTTCCATTTTCTAACAGCTGATAGGCCATCTCCATGGCAACCTCTGTGTCCACTTCCTGAGCCTGCTGCTGATTGGCTGTCACCTTGGCAGGTTCCTGAGATGCAGCAAAGCCAAATTTCTCTCCAGAGGACCTGTATTAGAAATGTGACAAAACTGACCTGAAAAGCTACATATATCTGTCAATCTTTGCTAGTGGTTACAAAATGTTGAATTTGACCGAAAATTTCAAACTTTCTCTGGGAAGCTGTAATTTTGCGATGTGATAGCTACACCATCACAGTTTATCATTTCATAAAAAGAGAAACAGCAGCTGCCCTTTTTAGGGCACACAGGAGAGTTGAACAGCTATACCCACCAAATCCAAGACGCGTTACCCTGGGCAATATATTTTGCACAAACTAATGAAAGTCTAATGGAATGTTTTCAGTTTTAGTTTAAATCATTAGGGGGTGTTGTCTCAGTGCTTCAAAACTGGGTTTGAAGAATTTAATCCACATTTCATAATTAATAAAAATGGTGAATATGGGGTTCACGGTTACGTCATTGACGCGGGTACAACAATTTTTTATAATCATGTAAATAATAACAATATTTTTGCTATTATCCATACACACTTCAATCATGAGGGGCACACCACTTTCACATGCTTTTAAAATGGAATTGACAAACACAGAGGAATAATGCACATTTTATTTACTGTAACTCTGTCACATGGGACACACACTGAACAAAGTTGATCTAAAGAATGTTCCAGATTGTAGTTTTTTATCTGAATTATTATTTTTTTAATTATTATTTTAACACAATAACGTTCAGTTAAATACAAAATTTAACAAAATGAAGTTCAGTGTAACACAAAGTTCATAATTATAACATTCTTCCTGACATATGTGGACCAATGGTGATATCTGTTCTGTGCTCACTAAGGCATCCACTCTTGGGATTCTGAAAAAAAAATCACACAAAGAATCTGTTAACTCTGATAACGAACAATGGATAACCTAAGATCAAAAATAGTTTATTGCTTATTCAAACAAAGTACAGTGCATTATGAGTGGCAAACACGCATATTACTGAGACACATTTTCTTCACCCATTTTCGGTGCTTCATTGCGTAACGTAAGTGTTGCTAGTAATCCATTATTGCTGTTTTTACAGACGGTTAAATTTTAAACGCACGGAATACAGTGTAGCAGCTTAATTTAAGACAAAACTAAAACAAGGCAGCAAAGCTGTCAAATGTACAGACAAAAAGCAGGAAATAACAAAATAGGCTACTGTCAATTCTGATACAAAAGTACATTATGTTAAACTGCAAATTCAACATCAAATTTTAATTATGCTCAACAGGTAATACCAATGTAAGTAAAATGTGTACCAAGCATAAGGCTTCAGGCCCATGGAAGTTCAAGTTCACACTTTGAAGATGTAAAACTTCCAGAAAAAGAAGTTAATTAGACTGCTTTTCCAACGTCAGGCTGCATTTTAGTCCTGTATTTCTTTTTTGAAAGTTTTGCAATCATAAGTAACATGGTTTTCTCATAATGGTCATCATGGCAGCAGCACCCAAAATTGTGTTTTCTTCTATTCTGATGCAATATTACATAATGGTTTACAGCATAATGACAATCAATTTTTAATAAGAAAATATACCTATCATGGATTTTCAGAAAATGTGACTATCATGGGTCTTCAAGCCTGTGGAACTTCAAAGTCACACATTGAAAATGCCAATATGTGAAAAATTAAATTTTCACAAAAAAATGTTTAACTGGCAGATTGCATTGCCTACTGAAGCTATGTTTTAGTCCCAAGTTTCTTTCCTGTAAGTTTGAGAACAGTAAGTGACATGGTTTTTCTTAAATGGTCATCATAGTAGCAGTGCCCAAAAATAGTTTTTTTTTCAAATTTTGATGCAATATTACATAATGTTAAACAGCATAATGACCATCAATTTCTAATAATAAAATATTAGTATCATGGATATTCAGAAAATGTGACTAGCAAAGGTCTTCTGGCCCATGGAACTTCAAAGTCACAACTTGAAAATGCCAAAATGTAAACAAGACAGCACTGTTCTGAAATGTTTTTTTCCACATTTTTAACAATTTTTAACATAAAACAAAATTAACAGTTTACTGCCATTTATATATGATCAACTAAAAAAATTGATGAGATGGGAAAAATATCAATAGAGCAGTGTTAAATGTCCAATTTCTTCCATTCTGAGATTCTGAACATAGTGAATGATTGAATCTGACAAACTGCAATGATATGAGTTTATTTCCATTTTTGAAACTTTATTACACAATACACGATAACAAGTTTACCATCATTTTTACAAAATCAACCAACAATGTTGTAAAGATGCAGGAAATGTCAAACAAACACTTTTACGTATCTTATTAATTAAATAATGAAACTGTTAACATGCCTAAGAATTGAATCTGAGGAAATGTGAAAAAAACAGCATAACTTCTAAAATAATGGCCCGATTATGCTGATTTTCAAACTCAACCTGAGTTTTAGTAAGATTAACCACTCCTGTGAGTTTCATGACAATTGGCCTATCTGTTTTTCTTATATTGTGTTAACAGTGTTGTATATATGCTGAAAAGTGAAAAAAACAGCATAACTACTAAAATAGTGGCCCAATCATGCCGATTTTCGAACTTGACCTGCATTTTAGTAAGATTAACCACTCCTGTGAGTTTCATGACAACTGGCCTATATGTTTTTCTTATATTGTGTTAACAGTGTTGCATATATGCTGAAAAGTGAAAAAAAAACAGCATAACTTCTACAATAATGCCTCGATCATGTTGATTTTCGAACTTGACCTGCGTTTTATGAATATTCATCAGCTCTGTAAATATAAAGCCAAAAAGTAAAACTGTCTTCCACTTATGGTGTTAAGGATAAAAGTGCACGGCGACGGCAACATGGACGGCGACGACAGATGCAGGTGATGGCAATATGTACATAATAAAATATATGTATCGTGGATTTTCAGAAAATGTGACTAGCATGGGTCTTCAAGCCCGTGGAGGTTCTAAGTCACACCTTGAAAATGCCAATATGTGAAAAATTAAATTTTCACAAAAAACCGATTAACTGCCAGAAAGAATTACCAAACAGACTGCATTGCCTAATTAAACTGTATCTTAGTCCCATGTTTCTTTCCTGTAAGTTTGAGAACAGTAAGTGACATGGTTTTCCTTAAATGGTCATCATGGGAGCAGTGTCCAAAATAGGGGTTTCTTCAAATTTTGATGCAATATTACATAATGTTTAACAGCATAATGACCATCAATTTTTAATAATAAAATATTAGTATCATGGATATTCAGAAAATGTGACAAGCAAAGGTCTTCAGGCCCATGGAACTTCAAAGTCACACCTTGAAAATGCCAAAATGTAAACAAGACAGCACTGTCCTGAAATGTGTTTTTTTCCATTTTTAACAATTGTTTAACATATAACAAAATTAACAGTTTACTGCCATTTTTATATGATCAACTAAGAAAATTGATGACATGGGAAAAATATCAATAGAACAGTGTTTAATGTCCAATTTCCTCCATTCCGAGTTTCTGAACATAGTGAATGAATTAATCTGACAAACTGCAATGATATGAGTTTTTTTCCATTTTTGAAACTCTATTATACAATACATGATAACAAGTTTACCATCATTTTTACATAATCAACTAACAATGTTGTAAAGTTGCAGGAAATGTCAAACAAACACATTTACATATCTTATTAGTTAAATAATGAGACTGTTAACATGCCTAAGAATTGAATCTGAGGAAATGTGAAAAAACAGCATAACTTATAAAATAATGGCCCCATTATGCTGATTTTTGAACTTGACCTGCGTTTTAGTAAGATTGATTACTAATGTGAGTTTCATGACAACAGGCCTATCGGTTTTCCTTGAAATGTGTTAACAATGTTGCATATATGCTAAAAAGTGAAAAAACAGCATAAATACTAAAATAGTGGCCCGATCATGCCGATTTTCGAACTTGACCTGCGTTTTAGTAAGATTGATTACTCCTGTGAGTTTAATGACAACAGGCCTATCGGTTTTCCTTAAAATGTGTTAACAGGGTTGCATATATGCTGAAAAGTGAAAAAACAGCATAACTTCTACAATAATGGCCCGATCATGCTGATTTTCGAACTTGACCTGTGTTTTATGAATATTCATCAGCTCTGTAAATATAAAGCCAAAAAGTAAAACTGCCCTCCACTTATCGTGTTAACAAGGAAAGTGCACGGCGCCGGCATCGGCATCGGCGACGGCATCGGCGACGACAGACGCAGGTGATGGCAATATGTACAGACACTTCTGTGTCTGTACATAAAAAGTAATTCAATTTCGATGATTGAGTTTTCGAGAACAAGAGAACATGAATACGGTATCACCGCGTCACCATGTTCAATGTGACCTTAAGTCCCCCATGTGACACAGACGCAAAGCGAAAGTTCAGACGAAGTCACCCTACTTATAGAATGGTAAAAATCAATCGGTACACAAATATGTTGAAACAATTGAAGAAAAATGAAACGAAACTCATTATTTCTCACCTCCATACAAAGAAGATCCCAATAAACAATCCTGTGACGGTTAAATCGAGGGAATTACACCTGTGCCCTGCATCCTATCTCGACAGCGTCATTGCGTGACATGTTATCAGAATGGGCCACCCGCCAGTTTGAACTGGTTTTTTTAGTGTGCAAAAGAAGCCATTCGTGTGTAAGACGTCATCAGTTAGTGAGTATGGAAGAAGATCGCTATCGATGTATAATTTTCACGCGGCATTTTAAAGTCGTCTGATAAGAATCGATCTCTGAAGTTTCAGCGTTGCGAACGTTATATTGGGACGCGGTGAAGAAAAATCGACCTTGCTGAGCAATAAATGTGAAATTCTTAAGAAAACTGATATTATCATGGATTTCGTGACACAAACTAACCGACATACTACTTTGGACGATTGAACAGTTTTAGTACGGAAAGATAGGATTAGATGAAATTTTCATCGGGGTGGGACACCGCATGTATCGTAAGTTAAGCTAATTTTGTGATCATTTTTCAGTCACTTCAAATAAATTTTTATTTAAATAACCATTTGCACATTCTGTTTATTATATCTTCTTGCAGTAGGTGTATTCCCTGCTTCAATAATTCATTCAAACCCTAAACAAACTGTTCCTAAATAGAGGTAGGGTCGAAATTCCACAAAAAAGGACGCCATTTTGAGGGTAATTTCGATATATTTTCTGCTTTTTCTCTTATTTTGCTTTTATAACAGCATCCTCCTTGCTCATGCAGCTTCTTTGATTTGTTATTGAAACATACACAACGATGTCATGAGAATTTGGTTGGCTATCTAAATTTAAATTACATTCTTGTTATGGCCCCCCTGCAGTGCACCACTAGCAAAGAATGACTGATATATACCTCAGTATTCAGATATGACACCAAAATCATGATTCGTATGTATTGACTGATTACTGAAAAAATTCTCCCCATCTGCACCAAAGGTTAACTTATCAAATGGTTTTGCTGTTATATGAGGAAAGTTCAACAGAATTATGACAGCTTCAGATACTATTTCAGCTGTGCAAACCAACAAGAAGTTCATCAAGTACAGTGGCCTTAGTGCTTCATCTACAGTTATAGTGGTCATGATTAATTGTGCATTACTTTGAGTGCAAACACATAACCAGGTTAACTTGTAAACCATGCTTGACCTATAGCAGTAGTGGTAAGACTGAGAAATGTTACACAAAACATGGAGTATTTTTATCAAACTAAAGGACAAACTGAATGCAACTAAATTATTCAAGTGTAACAGCATAGAACAATAGGGGTCTCCATGAATGAACTAACCTTGCTTTAGAGTCATTTTCCAGAGCTTTGTGGATGAGTTCTGTGATTTCTATCACCTTCACAACAGCAATGTTGGAGCACCTTAAGACCTGACGTGAAATAAACAGACAATATGAAAATAACACACAACTTCTAAGTGATGAAGGAAGTGCTCCAGAAGAAAAATACACTACTGCAGTGACAATAATGTTGACTCATTTTGACTTTAGGAAATTTGATTCATTCAAAAAGAATACTACAAAATATATAAAAAAAGAAAGAGACAGACAGACAGTAAGCCAGACTGTCCATCCATCTGTCTGTCCATCCATCACTCACTCATTAACTCATTCACTTGGTCTTTAAGTGACAACATATTTCCTGCCAGCTAAATGTGTTGGTGATTCACATTTACTTACTTGGTCTTTAAGCAACAACATATTTCCAGTCATCTGAAGGGTGCATATTTCTCTGTGTTTGTTCATTGCAATGACCATCTTTCCGTCCATCACCTTCTCCTCCTTCTCAGTAGGGTCAACCAATAAATATTTCCTGAACAAATGAATATATCAAACATGGCAATTGATGAGATGCAGTGTGAAAGGTGCAGTGTATGGAAGTAAGCCATGGAACTTTATTTATGGGCACCTTAAAATTGCTTTTAGACCCCAAGATCAATATGCCTTTTGTGGGACCAAAAGTTGCAAGAACAACTTCCCATCAATATTAATGGGTAATATTAATATTGATGGGAAGTTGTTCTTGCAACTATCATGATATCACATGACCAATTACTGAAAAATTGTCCCCATCTGTACTTAAGATGTAATAAGATACCAAAATAAAACAATCCTCACTGACCACAATACACCTCATCTTTTCGGTATTTCATCTTTTAGCTAGTTAATAAGTACAAATTGTTTTGTTCACTCACCCCTGTTCATAGAAGGCAAACGTGACACATATAGGCATATGGTGTAAACTGAGAGGAATGGGTTCCCGCTCCTCTGCTTTATGCTGGAAGTAGATGCAAGATCAAAATGATATTTTCCAAAATGCATTTTTCTTCTTTTAAAATTATGTGTCTACTTATTTAATTCATAAATATTTCAGATTCTGAAGATGTATGGTAACTTCTTAAGGATATTATTCAGAAGTGTTTATTTTTCCATCTTTCAGATTTTAGGTTAACACTTACTATTGTGACCTCTTCGCCATCGACAGTCACATCAGGACGTCTGCAATATGTAGAAACAAATTCATTTAAACTGAGAAAAAATACTATCAAGTTTACAATGAAACCTTCAATGAGTTAAAAATGAAGTTGTTTTGTACTGAAAGGTATTAAGTAAAAGATAAGAATTTTGCATGTTATAATAAATTGTAAAAGTGGTTTCTGGGTTTTAATTTTGAATTTTGAATAACAGCACTACATTACCCATGTAAAGAGCACTTTCTAAGCATCAGTTACTTAATCATCCAGTTTAAGAAATGCTCTCCTATAACCCCCATCCTCACCTGAAATGTGCAAGTGCTGCCATTGCTGCTATACTAGCACAATCCATAATATTCCCTTCTTCATTCAACACATGAACATCTACACGGACTGAAAACACCTAGAGCAAAGAAAGTTGTCACAGTACTAAAATTTTGTCATTACTTTTTTCAAAAACATTTTGGATTTTTACAAATTAATCATTAGTTACAATTTTTTAAAAAATTGTTTTAACCTGGAGACAATGACAGACAGTGATCAGATAAGTAAACATAACTATCAAGTATCAAGCAAACTGAAACTTAAAATAATTGATCTTAAAATAAAAGAATAAAAATTCTAACCTTCTCCCCTGCTATGATACACAATGATTCTGTATCAATACATCGAGAATCTTTGATGCATCTCTCTAACAGTCTGTTCAGTTCTACGCCATATTCTGATAACCTGCAAATTGGTAAATATACTTCTTAAAGACTGCAATAAGGTCAGACATTGTTATTTCCCTTGTCTTTTATATTGAAGTTGCTATATTATGCAGATATTTACCAAACCCTTTTACAAACAGAAAGGGAAATTAAACCAGATATGTACATTTTTACTCAATGGTGACTTACGTTAATAAAAGTCATGTACATATAAAAATCACAAAGCCAATTCTATCAAGGTTACACATGTTCAAGGCTGTTAACAAAGAAAATCAAAATTAAAAACAATCTGTCTTAAAACACTGAGCTAATAATCAACTTGAATCTTCAGGTATGACCTTTACCTTCCTGCTTCAAAATGAGGAGCCGCCATAGGCGACAACTCCAAGTTGACATTGAGAAGTCCCTCTGTGGGCCGTGTCTGCTTGGGCTCTGTGATCTCACAGGACACTTGTGCAAGCACTCTAGAAAACATATCACAGTATAATACATAATGGAATATAGCATTAGATCCAAATGAGGGCTCTGCTTGCATGAGACCCAGCTATATGACCTGATATGTCTCCTAAGGCATCAGCAATTATCACAGTATTAAATAATATGTATATTGTTAATTGATGTATAATTCAATCATTTTATTCATCATATCATCAGCTGTGCTTATCATAATACAAACATTATTTTGACAGGCAAAATAAATTTGAAATTAAGACATTTTAATTGCGCTTGAGTGACATCAATTGGTTCTAGTATAAATCATAAGCACTGTGTATTCTTTTTCAAAGAACAGCTCTTTACCTTGTAAGCCCAAGCTCTACACTGCAGCATCCTCTGTCAATACCAAATGTTATCTTCAGCTTTCTGTAATCATATGCTTCTCTGCCATCTAGCCTCTGAAACACAAGGAAAATCAACATTGTTTTACAATGACCTTTAATAATTTAGTTCTGATTAAACTCATTAATTCAATTAGCTTATTCACAATTTGCTACTTTTTTTATAGTATATGTATAAATATTATGTCAAATAAGCTATAGTTAAATGGCAAGTTCACTGTTGTTCCTCAATATAATTGCATCACAGCTAGGTTGTCCTTTCAAGAAAGTGTCGTTAATAGACTCAACAGAATTAAGCACAAAAAAGAGTAAGTTAATCCACTGAAACATTGGGAGACCGGCACAGGCCTAGGGTTAAAATTAAATACTAATTATTTCAAAATAGTTGGAAACTGCATGCATATTCTGCCAATAAAAACAAAATACAGAAGTTGTGCTACAGCGTGGATCAGCCTAGAAATCTTACCCTCCTTTCGGCAATGGCTTTTAATATGAACTCCCGTTCACATATTGTCAACGGTACTTCCCTCATGATCAGAATGTCATCTGAAAACAGTAAGAAACCTGTAGTCACATTTTTCGTTTACCCACGTTTTCTAGTTACAAACGTGACGTGAATCGAATGTTCCATGACTCGACTGTTTTGCGCATGTGCACTAAGCGCTAACTGCAACTGTTATGCAGAGAGTTATGAGGCATTTATTATGAATTTTCAATTTTTTCATGTCAGTGCTACCATGTTTTTTTTTTCTGAGATGAATTTCAATAAATTCTATTATTTGTATTCTTAATGTTGTATTCATATTTTTTTCAGGAGGCGCTGCAGCAGATTTCGCAGAACGTCTGAGCACGACAAAGTTTTGAGATCGTGATGCCGGAAGTATTTAAAACGACAATGAGGTCTAGCCTTGACCTACATAGGATCGAAAGTTGACGATATGTGCTGATAGAATAGTCACAAGATATTTATTTAATTAGAAGATGGCACACACTAGAGGCTACCAGAATTTACAGTGGAACGAAGGCAGTGTTCAAAGTACGTGGAATTATATAGAATTTCACTTTGTCCCATATCACTTTCGGTATTTTTCGGTGGTTTATTTAATCATTATTGTTTCATATGTGCACTGACATTTCATCGCATGTATTTCAATTTTCTCCAGCTTTCGGCCTGCAGTCAGTTCCGAGCATGTTAAGACGAAAACTAAAACAAACGACGAGTGCGTGCAATGTTTTGGAAAGAGTAACATGAAATATATACACTTTTGATGTGTGTATTTGTGTGTGCGTGTCCATGAATGTGTGTGTGTGTGTGTGTGTGTGCATGTGTGTGTGTGTGTGTGTGTGGGGGGGGGGGGTTGACTTAAAAGCAGGCTCCAGTGATGGGATTCCTTAATGTGTAGGATAATCACTATTGCATGAGCTGGACTGGAAATCGCAGCTGGCGGTCATTTAACTTTAAACAGATATGCCCCACTGTAGACATTCTTGACTGACCACTTAGCTATCCCTTCCATTAGGGTTTAGTTTGAATTTAGACAACTGAATGCTAGCTATTTCTGTAGACACACCTGCATCGGTCATTTTCATATATCATATATGATGTAAGACATGTTTTCTCAGCTTTGGCTTTTTTAACATTCGTTCATGAGCTCTTATGTGGACCTTGACATTTGAGATGTAAAAAGCTATATTATACAGTACAGTACTAGTAAATCTGGTAAATGCGTACATTGATCTTCACTGCAAAGGTACAATCATTCCGAATGTGATGGTATCAATAATTCAAATAAATATCTGTAAGTGTAGACACAAAAAGACATTATATATACTTTACAGCTTAACCTGCATGAGAATACATAAAGGGAAAGCTAGGTGAACAAGCAGATCTGTATCTAAACATACTACAGTGTTTAGTTATGTAAAGTGCTGGCTAACAATGACTAAATTTGGTACGTAGCAAACTAATTTTTTATCTTGGTACCTGTTTTGAAAATAAATTCTCCCACTTCTGATTTTAATTTAACCTCACTTGAAAAAATATGGCAAATGTTCACAAACACTTAAGGTAACCTGTACATGTAAGATATATTATAATGAGAATCCCTTAAGGGAGGCGATAATTTTTAGAGTGTAAAAGTCGTAATAGCTTGGATGACAGTAGACAGGTATGAAACTTTCCCATGGAATAATTATTAGTATAATAACTTGCAAGTTTCACATTAACTACTGCAATTCATGCTGTGAGATTCTTCTATAATGAATGATGATAAATACCCATTGCATTCATTTCAACAGAGTTCTGTGAGCTTTCTGTGTGCATAAAGCTGTTGCCTATTAGTATAGTATGTAATACTGTATACTATAAGACTCATGTGCTGAGTAATACAATTTTTAACATACGTTAACATTTCTGATAAATTGTATATGTAACAACAATGATAGCTTATGAACACCTGTGCACTGTATCTTTACATCAGTATTGATAATGTATTGTATTGATAATGTATTATACTAGTAATTGTACCACCAGCGTTAGCGCTGGCGGTACACATGGTTTCGGTCCCGTCCGGATCGTTCCGCCGGAGGGCTACCGTTACCGCTTCTCCTCCTAGACGGTAAGGGCCCCCATACCCATCTCATGGATTTAGGTCACCTATAATCTCAACTCGTTCCACGTAAAATTTGGGCTTTGTCGGTATTGGGGTCTGGGTGTGGCACTCATTACAATGCACCCTTGTCTAAAAATGGCAAAATTAAATGCTAATTATCTACCCTACAGAAGGAGTTATGGGAAAAATTTCTATAGACGGCTTTCCAAAAGTCATATGTGTAGATTTCAAATATACCCTTGGATTTGACCTTTGACCTTTACTTCAAGGTCAGATGGGCCAAAATTTTCAAAAAAATGAATTTTTTTACGAAAAAATTTTTTTTTGCCCCGTTATTCAGACACTACACAGACTTAACCAATGATATTATTGGAAAGTGTTACCCTTCAGGTCATCTT
Source organism: Lingula anatina (assembly GCF_051362555.1). Taxonomy (NCBI): domain Eukaryota; kingdom Metazoa; phylum Brachiopoda; class Lingulata; order Lingulida; family Lingulidae; genus Lingula; species Lingula anatina. The sequence continues at coordinate 15,417,962 of NC_141769.1, read as the reverse complement.
TCATCTCCATGAATTTGGGGTCAATCGGTGCATTTTCACGGGAGTAGCGGCCATAAGATACCGAAACTGAAAACTGTCTCTAATTCGGGAACCGTTAATGCTAGAGACCCATTCTTTTTTGCATTTTGTAGAGCATGTAAAGCCCAACACTGGAGGTGGTCTCGGTGTTTTTGTATTCCATACGGTTTTCGAGTTACGCTGTATCAAAAAGTACATATTGGTGGTAAAAGCAAAATGTGCAGTACGGTAATGGATAATAAATTTTGAACTCTGGAAAAATAAAACATAAGGCTTGGCAAAGCAGACAACTTGTGTTCAAAAATGACATTATTTCATCAAATTTGAACTTCTGAAACTTCAGAGCACCTCCTATTTCAAGAATTTTGACCAAAATGACATTTTCTTTATTTTAATTAATTTTTTCTGTACGAAATTTAAGGCACATATGGTAACTCCAAAATTATAACATTTAGTCCCTTATATCTCCAAAACTGGCAGAGATAGGTCCATAGTTACTATTGAAGTTGAATAGGAAGTCATATACTGGCAATCTTACTGTGACCTTGAAATTGACCTTTGACCTACTTTTCACCATGAACTGAACTTTGCAAATTTTTCTTCACTTTTATCTCCAAAACTGGCAGAGATAGGTCCATAGTTACTATTGAACTTGAATAGGAAGTCATATACTGGCAATCTAAATGTGATCTTAAAATTGACCTTTGACCTACTTTTCACCATGAACTGAACTTTGCAAATTTTGCTTCCCTTTTATCTCCAAAACTGGCTGAGATAGGTCCATAGTTAGTATTGAACTTGAATAGAAAGTCATATACTGGCAATCTAAATGTGACCTTGAAATTGACCTTTGACCTACTTTTCACCATGAATTGAACTAAGCAAATTTTGCTTTCCTTTTATCTCCAAAACTGGCAGAGATAGGTCCGTAGTTACTATTGAACTTGAATAGGAAGTCATATACTGGCAATCTATATGTGATCTTATAATTGACCTTTGACCTACTTTTCACCATGAATTGAACTTTGCAAATTTTGCTTTCCTTTTATCTCCAAAACTGGCAGAGATAGGTCCGTAGTTACTATTGAACTTCAATAGGAAGTCATATACTGGCAATCTATATGTGACCTTAAAATTGACCTTTGACCTACTTTTCACCATGAACTGAACTTTGCAAATTTTTCTTCCCTTTTATCTCCAAAACTGGCAGAGATAGGTCCATAGTTACTATTGAACTTGAATAGGAAGTCATATACTGGCAATCTAAATGTGACCTTAAAATTGACCTTTGACCTACTTTACACCATGAACTGAATTTTGCAAATTTTGCTTTTCTTTTATCTTCAAAACTGGCTGAGATAGGTCCGTAGTTACTATTGAACTTGAATAGAAAGTCATATACTGGCAATCTAAATGTGGCCTTGAAATTGACCTTTGACCTACTTTTCACCATGAATTGAACTTTGCAAATTTTGCTTTTCTTTTATCTCCAAAACTGGCAGAGATAGGTCCGTAGTTACTATTGAACTTGAATAGAAAGTCATATACTGGCAATCTAAATGTGACCTTGAAATTGACCTTTGACCTACTTTTCACCATGAATTGAACTTTGCAAATTTTGCTTTCCTTTTATCTCCAAAACTGGCAGAGATAGGTCCGTAGATACTATTGAACTTGAATAGGAAGTCATATACTGGCAATCTAAATGTGACCTTAAAATTGACCTTTGACCTACTTTACACCATGAACTGAATTTTGCAAATTTTGCTTTTCTTTTATCTCCAAAACTGGCTGAGATAGGTCCGTAGTTACTATTGAACTTGAATAGGAAGTCATATACTGGCAATCTAAATGTGATCTTAAAATTGACCTTTGACCTACTTTTCACCATGAACTGAACTTTGCAAATTTTGCTTCCCTTTTATCTCCCAAAACTGGCTGAGATAGGTCCATAGTTAGTATTGAACTTGAATAGAAAGTCATATACTGGCAATCTAAATGTGATCTTAAAATTGACCTTTGACCTACTTTTCACCATGAACTGAACTTTGCAAATTTTGCTTCCCTTTTATCTCCAAAACTGGCTGAGATAGGTCCATAGTTAGTATTGAACTTGAATAGAAAGTCATATACTGGCAATCTAAATGTGACCTTGAAATTGACCTTTGACCTACTTTTCACCATGAATTGAACTAAGCAAATTTTGCTTTCCTTTTATCTCCAAAACTGGCAGAGATAGGTCCGTAGTTACTATTGAACTTGAATAGGAAGTCATATACTGGCAATCTATATGTGATCTTATAATTGACCTTTGACCTACTTTTCACCATGAATTGAACTTTGCAAATTTTGCTTTCCTTTTATCTCCAAAACTGGCAGAGATAGGTCCGTAGTTACTATTGAACTTCAATAGGAAGTCATATACTGGCAATCTATATGTGACCTTAAAATTGACCTTTGACCTACTTTTCACCATGAACTGAACTTTGCAAATTTTTCTTCCCTTTTATCTCCAAAACTGGCAGAGATAGGTCCATAGTTACTATTGAACTTGAATAGGAAGTCATATACTGGCAATCTAAATGTGACTTTAAAATTGACCCTTGACCTACTTTTCACCATAAACTGAACTTTGCAAATTTTGCTTCCCTTTTATCTCCAAAACTGGCAGAGATAGGTCCATAGTTACTATTGAACTTGAATAGAAAGTCATATACTGGCAATCTAAATGTGACCTTGAAATTGACCTTTGACCTACTTTTCACCATGAATTGAACTTTGCAAATTTTGCTTTCCTTTTATCTCCAAAACTGGCAGAGATAGGTCCGTAGTTACTATTGAACTTGAATAGGAAGTCATATACTGGCAATCTAAATGTGACCTTAAAATTGACCTTTGACCTACTTTACACCATGAACTGAATTTTGCAAATTTTGCTTTTCTTTTATCTTCAAAACTGGCTGAGATAGGTCCGTAGTTACTATTGAACTTGAATAGAAAGTCATATACTGGCAATCTAAATGTGACCTTGAAATTGACCTTTGACCTACTTTTCACCATGAATTGAACTTTGCAAATTTTGCTTTCCTTTTATCTCCAAAACTGGCAGAGATAGGTCCGTAGTTACTATTGAACTTGAATAGAAAGTCATATACTGGCAATCTAAATGTGACCTTGAAATTGACCTTTGACCTACTTTTCACCATGAATTGAACTTTGCAAATTTTGCTTTCCTTTTATCTCCAAAACTGGCAGAGATAGGTCCGTAGTTACTATTGAACTTGAATAGGAAGTCATATACTGGCAATCTAAATGTGACCTTAAAATTGACCTTTGACCTACTTTACACCATGAACTGAATTTTGCAAATTTTGCTTTTCTTTTATCTCCAAAACTGGCTGAGATAGGTCCGTAGTTACTATTGAACTTGAATAGGAAGTCGTATACTGGCAATCTAAATGTGACCTTAAAATTGACCTTTGACCTACTTTTCACCTTAAACTGAACTTTGCAAATTTTGCTTCCCTTTTATCTCCAAAACTAGCAGAGATAGGTTCATAGTTACTATTGAACTTGAATAGGAAGTCATATACTGGCAATCTAAATGTGACCTTAAAATTGACCTTTGACCTACTTTTCACCATGAACTGAACTTTGCAAATTTTGCTTTCCTTTTATCTCCAAAACTGGCAGAGATAGGTCCATAGTTACTCTTGAACTTGAATAGGAAGTCATATACTGGCAATTTACTGTGACCTTGAAATTGACCTTTGACCTATCTTACGAAGAACTTAAATTTGATTGTACCATATATATTTTTTGCAAAAGTTTAAAAATTCTTGTTGATTGCATTTTTACAGCTTGTCAAGCACAAAACTGGTGGCTGTGTCCCTTATTTTGTGTATGTGGGGGTCTATACGAATGCGCTTGCTCCAGCTGGTGGTACAATATTCGGAGGCGGTATCGCCTCTCTGATCCTCTAGTTGATTTTTACAGTCGTTTCTTTACGTATATAAATTACTAGTAGTGCACTCCACACAAGTAACTCTTTAAATCGCATCTTTATGTATTGATTTACCTATCCTGAGTTAACCTGTTGCGCACATTGTTTGTTTTTTTTTCCCTTCCTAACAAATATCCTTATCCTTTTGTTCTTTAAAATAGCACAGTTGTTTGCCTTTGTAATTTGTACGTTTCAGCCATTACATTTTAAACCTACTATAGTACTTGTATATTATATGTTTTATATTACCATGTTTGTATTAGAAACAAAATGCAGTATGACTACTGTGTGTGTATTGTTCAATTCCAGAACAAGCTCTGTGTGTAATGCAATTCTAATGACATTGTCCATCCCCAGCAGACTGGCCATTATCTCTTACTTCCACTCTGTAATTCTGGGCTTGAAATCCAATCAGCTTCTGTATGATACTGATCTGTATACACTGTATTTTTTGTTGGAACACAATTTTGGCACACAAACTCTTATTCAGATGTGCTTCGCAAATTTGTGACTGTTCAATATTTCAAACATATTGCAGGATATACATGTGTTTCTTACAGGGCTAAAAGAGATAAATATAACTACTAGTAATTTAAAATAAAAAAGAAAGAATAATCTACCATTTTTACTTTCCTGAACTGCCTGATCATTTGCCTGGAATTATGGACAGAGATAATTTTCATTTTATTTGGGAAATAGCTGATGAGATTTGCTTCCATTTAATGACTGTTTATTTCCATACTGAAATGTATCTGTTTATTAAACCAATACCTGAGGTTCACCACCTGCAAGCATCTGTGCTGATTATTTCACTGTTGTTTTCAAATTTGAGTATGTTATACATTTGGCATATATTTTATTAAAAACATTTGTATAGAAGATTGGCAACTTAAATAGTTTCATAAATTTTAGGAGTGAAAGAATTTTTGAGAAACCTACGTGGTATTGTTCTAGTAGGTCTAATCCTTTAGAAACTGTTTTTCCCAGGATTTTAATCATCTTTACATTTTGTTTAATCTTCATTAGTTTCAAATTATCTATTATTACCAGGGCAAGTCAAGGGACCATATTATTTCCCAGGTTATCAAATTAATAATCCTTTTGTTTGATAAACTGTCCAGACTATTGATTTTAGGTCTGTTAAGAGATAAATATCTTTTGTAATGGAGGGAAATGTTGGCTTTTACTGGACTCTATTTAATCATTTCTGACTGAAGGGGAAAGCTTGCTTTTACATTATTCATTTGAAACAGTCTTTATTTCCACCATTAGTCAGTTATTGATCAATCAAAATTAAGTTGCACAAATATTGTATATGTTTACACAAAGAAGTATCTTCCAGTTTTGATTCAAGTATAAAGAAATTATTGCAGCATTGGAAATTTGATTTGCCCAATGTGGCCCCTTATGTAAGAGGACCTCTGTAAGGTGACTTCTGTGCATGGCTGGTTTAATAATACTTAATAACTTAAATAACAGTTCGGTTGACAGTATAGATGAACTAGGCAGCAGGTGCATTCCATTTAGGTTATTGCTGAGGGAAGGGACTCAAACTATTTTTATCAACCTCCCCCCACCCCTCCCATCTATGCAAACTTTCACCTACAATAGCCCCTTCCTGCCCTCAGCCCACCCCCTCCCTTACATCCACCCTTTAAAATTACGATCACATATTGTTAAATTGTTAAACTTTTTTTATTTCTCCATCATTGTCATGTGCTTTTCTATCCTTGAGAAAGAATGAAACCTAATAAGCAAAAGCTATCAAATGAAAACAAGACATCACATGTGCATCAATTTATTTTCAAAATGACGTCAGTCTGTCATAAAGACATGTAAAAGTAAAAAATCAATTTCTCAAGGGACATCAACACAAAGTATCATGAAAGGGGGGGAAAATCAATAATCATCCTTGCAGAGCTGGGTAGAAAGGTGAAGCTAATATAGGTTTATAGTTTTGTGCCGAGTCAATACCACCGGTTCTATTGCCAATTATTAGCCATAAGGGCTGTAGATTGATAGAAAATAGCAGAAACATTTTGGGAATAATGGAGTTGGGAGGTGTAAGGAGGTTTGCGTACATGAGAGGTAAGTTAATTCATGCAGCCGTTACGTACTTGTTGGTAATTTCCTGCAAGCTCCATGTTATTAGTTTGTGATTGAGCTTTACATTGTGGGAGGATGCACATGTATGAAAAATGGATATTGGTATTCAGAAAGTCATTTCATTTATACACTTTTTTGTTAACAGATGCATGTGTACTTTTTGGATAAATTTTCAGCTTAATGTATTCGGTAGCATACATAGTGATTGGTTTTGAATTGTTAAAAATTATGTCATAATGGACAGGCAGATATCAGCTCAGCAGCAGTCCACTTCTTGAATTATTTATATACTCTTGTCCAACGGATGCATGAGTACTTTTTAGATAAATTTTCAGCTTAATATATTCAGTAGCATACATAGTGATTGGTTTTGATTGTTAAAAATTATGCCATAATGGACAGGCAGATATCAGCTCAGCAGCAGTCCATTTCTTGAGTCCCCATTTGATCTGTGGTAAATGCAATTTATAACCAAGACTTGTTGAATAAATATTATCTGCTAGATTTTATAATTATGCATTTTGGCAGAAATGGGGAGTTGCCCTATCGAATGTAGGTTGGGAATTGATAGACAACGATAAATAAACTTAGCTATAATGTTGTAAGACATAATTATAAAAGTTGAGCCATTTGTCAAGTAATTATAATGTAGACATTTTTTGTGCTTGGTTATATTTTTGAACCACAATTACAAAGGAGTATATCACATGACAGAGATCATTAAAAATGAAATACTAAGCCTTGGTTTACCCACTGTGTTACTGAATGTTTCTGTGTAGAGATACAATCATCTCAGAACAATAATAGGAATTTGGTTGACATTTAAACCATATGGGTCATTATGATAAACATCAATTCCATTCAGGAGATGAACATCAAACCAATTATGTGAAGTTATAAAGGCTATAACCAATAATACATTTTATTGATATATTGGCCCTGTGTCCATTTCTTAATTTGTTCCTGTAGAAGCATGCATAATAACTGTTGTAGTGTAGCAGTGGCTAATGCATGTGAAATACTTAAGTGTTTTTCTCCACAATTTGCCCTGTTAGGTATTAGAAATGGGCCCATGTGTCTGTGTATGTGTGTGTGTGTGTGGGGGGGGGGGGGGGGCATGGAAGGAGAGCGAGTGGTTCGTACATGCCATTTTGACTGGGAAAAGGAATTGATGTAAAATCAAGCTGGTTTGAAAAAATGCTACAAATTTTAGGTTTTGTTGTGAAAAAGTAATTTATTCAGAGAAAGACCCCTTCTCCTTTTGAAATTGCTGGTTATGGGCCTATAGGTTTTAAGATAACCCTACTTAGTCTGCAAATTAAGGCTGAGAAAGAAAGTTCACACTTGGCAAGCAGGACTGGCAAAGCAGTCTCCACTAATCGAACTGGACAAGTGATGACCATTAGGTGATCGAGGTCTTCACCTTTACTCAGCACTTCCTTGCCATTCCGCTTTGGGTGCCATCATGCAGTTCTGCTGCCAAATAGAGATAAACATATTAAAGGGATGGGTCCAACAAATTTACAATATATTGATCATCTTTTCTACTTGTAGTAATTATATAGTATTACAAGGGATATGGAATTTTTTTAGATATCTTTTCCCTTCTATTGCCAAAAGTACTTTATATTCGTTGAGTTTGAAATGTTTAATGGAAGAAAAATAGAACCACTATCTTTCCTGAGTGGGGAAATGAGTTATGATGTTTTTTTAGTAAATTGCAAAAATGTATCTCCCAGCTATTTGCTTTTACCAATAGATCCATGCAAATAAGGAAATATGCTGGTTTAGATGTAAAGATAGATAATGTACTCAGACTGCAGTGCACTGAAATATGTCACTTTCATATATTTACAGTTTATGCACATGCAGACAATGATCTTTTCTTATTGATAAAGCTATTAAACATATTGCCTTTGCATACATTGTGTAGAAGCATAATGTAACAAGTGAATTACAAAAATACACTTAAGATCAATTTACTATTTGCAACAACCTGATAACAATTTTGTTACAGTTAAGTCCTGAAAATGATGGTCATTAAAAAAGATTGAAATTTTCCAATATTACTGCTATTTTGTCATATGTCAGAGAGGGTGATGATGGTGATAACCTTCATGTGACATTGGTTCTTTGCTGTCAATTCAGCAGTCCGACTTCATTGTATCCTCACCTTCACCTTCTAATCATTGATTGGATTAGCTCTCCAGCTGTGTACAGCTTTGCATATATTTACAGTATAAAACTCTGGCCTAATTAACCACACGGAATAATGGACGCACCGTTAGTGCAAGTGGATGTCCTTCTATTGTAATGGTCTATACAGCGCACCATGCCATCATAATTATGTCTGTCATATGATTTGATCTGCGTTGCGGCTACACCTGAGCGTCATGTATTACACAGTGGTTGGTTGCAGGTGACATTGCGTGGATCAACTGTGGCAAATGTTTCTCACCGTTGCCTTTGGTGGTGCTGACACATGCTAACTAGTGCATCTTGCTCACTGTGTTGAATCAGGACCAAATTGGCTGCATGGGCATAATTTGGGTATGCTATGTAAAGACCGAATATGGATTTTAGGTGTGATGTCATCCTGTGACGGCCACTTATTTATTATTCAGGACCACAGTTTTATTAATTACACGCTTCTATGACTTTATCTGTGAGGACTTGAACAGTCTACATAGACAGCTACATGTAGATTGGAAACAGTGGGACGACGATGATCTGGGTGTGAGATATCCAGTGTTTTAATCAAGACTAGACACCAGAGCTGAAGTTGTATATGCTCTTATATATGCACTAAAGCTTGGCTTTAAGAATCTGCTGGAGGTCAGTCTAGATATGGAATATTGAATGTCATAATAGATTTCTTGCACATAACAAATAGCGTGGATGCCAATATTAGCTGATTTGAACTGGATTGATATACCATATATGTGCTTTATTCCATTCTTAGTACCATTCCTCATATAGAGGTATCGATGTGTCAGGGACTCTGTTATAAGTATAAATCTAAAGTGTTATTTTCTTGAAACAGACATGGATTAGGAATATTTGGACGTTTATTTACCTCCACATATATATATACAAACAGGGTATAGTCTGCACTGGTAATGGCGCATTTGGAAGAAATATCAGTGTTGGATGGGAAAAAAATATTGGAAGAGACAGAAGAAAAATCAAGAGATGCGTGCCATGTGGCAGAGTCAGATGAATTACAAGGTAATGAATCAATTACAGCTCAGTTTTGTTTCATTTCCAGTGACTTAAATATGAAAAAAAATGTATGAAATAATCCTGTAAGTGGTTATTTGCACCTCTTTGCAGTTGGTGGCTGATATGCTTTTACACGTGATAGGGCTGAGAAAAAAAATTTTTTTTTTAATTATTTTCTTTAAGTTTCTGTTTTGTCTGTTCTCAGGTGACAGATTGTTGCTGAGATCCATTAAGGTATAAATTCTACATGTATTTGGGATATATGTGTACCAGTACTTTGAAATGGTACTAGTACTGATACTAATGGGAAGTGCCCTGCTTGATTTTCTCATTTTAAATAAGATAACTTCAACTCTGCATCTTTTCCAGTGCCTGATATTTTTTTTTTCTTTATACATACAGGTATAATGCTTAATTGAGTAAATTAAACATTCTTCAAACATTCCTCTTAGTTTCTAAAATGATTCTATATCAATGTTTTGTGCATTACCATTGTCACTTGCCTTATTGCATAAGCTGCAGAAAGAAATTCTCCTAAAAGATGCTATATATCAAATCTCCTGAGATTTTCTGCTTCATCAGTAGACCATCCTCAGTCCATTAGAATGTGAACACAGCAGAATTTGAGGTTGCCTGTTAAAATACACTCATTACTGCGCTATCATCTGTGACTGTTTTCAGTCAAACTTACACACAGTGGTATTGCAGGTCATTGCAGGACAAACATTTTATTATACTATAGGGTTTTATTCATCTCCCTGTCACAAGTTCTCCACAAGTTTGCTTTCTGCTGTTTAGTTAATTTAATTGGTGGCTTTAGGAGGTGGTCTCCATTTAGGTGACTTATTTTATAAAGCACCCAAGCTTAAAGTTGTAAATCTCTCAGACTGCATGGTGCAAAAGTACCAGCATTAGTAAAATTGCCAGTTTTATGAGCATATTTTTAGTAGCGATTTGTTTGACCAGATAATGAATGTCAGTTAAAGATGTACTGGAGTAACCCTAAATCTTCATTTATTGAATAAATCAATGATTTTATTTTGTTCTAAGAACCGGGGGTCATTTGTTTTCTGTGATTTATTTCTTTGTCTGAGAGCAAAAGGAAATTGGTATGAATAAGGTGATTTTGAACACTTCAGAAAATATGGTAAAATACTCGATCTTTTCAATGGGGAAAATTGAGAATTTTACAGATACTAGTTTTATGTCATAATTTCTTAAAATTTGAACATTCCTATTGAGTAGTAACAACAATATTGAAAAGCAGGGTACTCTATAATACAGGTCTATTTTGTGAAGTAAAAGCACCACAAATGCTATAGAAATATAATTTTGTGATTATAAAATGATGTATCTGGAAGTTTGATAATTTTTGCCCATTGAAAAGATCGCTTCATGATCCTAAACATTTTAATGGGGATCATCTGCAAGAATTTAAGGCTAAGGAAAAAAAAAATCATCCAAAATTTTGCCTGATTTGGATTGAGTGGGGTCAAAAATAATGGCAAAATAGACAGTGCAGGGCAGCAATGAATAAAATCTGAAAAACTTAAATAAATTAATATATTGCTGATTGTTTTTTCTTAGGTTCTGAAGAATGAAAGTTAACAGTATGAATTCACCATGTTTTTCATGTCACCTCGTACTGATTTTTGCACACTTTTCAGTCTAATCAGACTTGTATAACATCACTCAGTGGCTACAGCCTCATTTTAGTCTCAGATAATCCATTTTGCACTCCCTTACCAATGCTGCAGTATGACTGACCTCTTTGTTATCCTGAATGTTGCTCATTGTACCAAGAGATTACTCCAGTGATTATAAAAATTATTTTTATTACCGATGGAACTCTGACGAAGATTAATAAATTTATAATTGAATAGATGAAAACATTTCAAGTCCAGAGCTTCTTATATAACACAACAGTTGTGCTAGAGATCAGCAACTCAAATTTTATTCCCAATAATTATTTTTTCAAGTGTCAATAATCTTGATGGTCAGATATATTCTAGGTATTTTAATTTTCTTCTTGAGATATATTTGTATATATACAGAATTAAAGGGATTTTCTAAGGAAGATGGGTCATTTTGAGCTTTTACTATATGTCTTTGTGCATGCTTGTGTAAGTTAATCTATTCAAATTTCCAATTTTGCATTACTGATTTTATTTCAAAATCGATAATTTTTTTGTCATATTGTTTGTCAGATCAAATCTATTTGTAAATGACTTATTTAATATCAAGGTGACTTATTGAGTAAGAAAAGTCTATCTTGAACTGTCTTGTGGAAATCGATTTTGTCTCCAGTTCTTTTGAGTTAAGCTCAGTAATTTTAATGTTTCTTTGCATTTATATTCATTTTGTGCTCAGTTATTTGGCTTAATGGATTGAATTGGATGGCTGATTTGTTTTTATGCAGGTTTTTTTTTTTTACTCTGTCGCTGAAAAGAGGGCATATTGAATTTGAATGGTCTAACAAATAACATGAAATCCTATATTATGTACATTGCATGTTGAATAATTTTGCGCAGGATAAAAGCCAGTTCCATTTTGTATACCAATAAGCTTTTCATTAGAAAAGGAACTTGTGATCATTTTTGATCCCAACAATTGGTTTTCTATGTGATATCACTGCAAGCCACTGTGTTAGGAAATAGTAATAAATTAAATTCTAAATTTTCTATAAGGGAAAGAGTCCCTAACAGTCGTGCTAACAGAAACCCTTGCACATCCCTCCCAACCTTTACCTGTTTCTGTGCTATCTCTCTGCTAATACTGATCTCTAAGTGAAAATTAGTGTTCTCATAACAGTGTGTGTGTGTGTACAGTATATACCATCCCTTGGCAGCACTGAGTGCTATTATAGTTACAGTTCTATGGCTTAGTATTGACTGGCAGAACTTAATTAACATTGGATTGTGTAGTGTTGTTTTTCATCTGGAGAATTGAGATGTCATGCATGTATATATGGAGAGAGAGCATCTTGAGCCGCCAAGGGATGCTTCACTCATTCTTCTGAGAAAACTTGTTTTGTATCACCTGATAATGTGTTAGGGTACGTTTTGGCAAAACATAATTGTTTTTGAAGTACTGACCTCAAATAATACCGCCTCAATAAGTTGTGATAATTAATTTAGTTTCTTTTTTCTTCATTGATAGAATGTGATAAGATGTTGTGTAGAAGGTGATCAGAATGATCAAAAGGGAGACAAGTAAATTGAGTGGTTTACCACGAAAACCTTATTTTTGTTTTGTTAACATATGTGTAAACAAAAACCTGTGAACTCCATATATATATATATATATATATATATATATATATATATATATATATATATATATATATATATATATATATATATATATATATACTGTATTTCTTATTCTTATTTTATTTCTTTTTATCACATATATATACTTAAATACTCGTATATATACTTTTGTTGTATGGCATTAGTATATATCTGTACTCAGTTCAGTCTGATAAATGCTGGGTCACACTAATTGTACATTACTTTTATACTAGTAAGTGACTTGTATTTTAATTTTAATTTTTTTTTTTTTTTCATATTGCATGACTGTTTATATTCACAATCTGACATTTGAAAGGGAGAGTTTATGATGGGCAAATTCAGGCAATTTTTTATCTCTATCCTTTGTGAAGAGTTTACATACAGTATAGTAATGAGCAAGAATTTCCCAAGCATTTTCTCATTCTTGCAGCTCTGTGTTATACATGTATGTCAACAAAACATAGGTCATTGACTCAATTCTTTTCCCAGCGAACTGGCCAGTGGTCATTTGGACGACCAGCGGCATCATGGAACTGCCAATATTTTCAAAGAGGACTGGACGGCTTATGATTTTTTTTTTTTTTTTTTTTTTTTTTTTTTTTTTTTTTTTTTTTTTTTTTTGAAAAATGATGGTTTGGATTCCCTGCAATTTTGTAGGAAATTATAGGTGATAAATTTGGATGCCCTGTACCTCCAATCCTGGGAAAACCCCTAGTCATTGTAGATCAAAATGAAAGGCTGTTCATTCATTTTGATGTATAAGCCATTGGTATGAACATTTACAATTACATTAGGGTTGATTGTACACCCAGTCACATCCAGTAGATTACTATTGTGTTAGTTGTGCCTGACATAAAACACATCTGGTGTTCGGTATTGTGTTGCATCAGATCAGTAGCTATATGTACAATAATGTAATATGTGACTGCCCGGCTTGCTGATCAATTATTCATATGTGCTCACTTAACCTTATGACTAAGGGTCACTAGGGAGTCCAGAGGAGGATGTGAAAATGCTCAAGATATGGATAAGACGGCAGTGTTCTTTATGTTGTCTAATGTGCATTGAAGGTTATTGAGGATTCATTTTCAAAAACTTATGTAAAGAAACCTTGAATATCAAGGATTTTGTCCGAAACATTTGTTAAGTGATAAATGGAATCTTTACCCCTTGTTTGCTATGTGTCTATGAATATCTCTTTGTTTCAAAATTTTTATATTATTTTTTTATTAAGATAGCATATATAGTTGAGAATTAATAAATGAGTCTATACATGCAGTTCTTACGTCACTGTTTACGTCAAATTTATGCTCTCTCTTTTGCCCTCTTTGAACAACTCTCTGTCTCGATCGAGCTTTACTTATCAAGTGCTTACGGACTGCTGCTTTAAATATAGCCACAAGTGGGTTGATTGTGTAAAAAACATTAGTACAACTCACAAATTTGATTGCAGTCCCTGTTGTGCAGCCTGTTATCCCCAAAGTGTATGATAGAAAAATAAGAAGTGGGTGGGGTTACAAATTGATTACAAATGGGGAATTGTAAAGAAGCATCCACTTCTCCTTTAGATAAATAAGGTTTGCCTTAAACAGATTTTGTAAAAAATGTTAACTGCAACATCACCTATATTAAGTTCTTGGGGTTATAGGATAAAGATAAAGCATTATATAGCACTTAAGGCAATTTATATTTTTCCTTGGTGGCTAAAAAAAGTGCCATCATTGATTTCCTTCCACTTATACGACAGATAATCTGTTTTATTTCATTAGTCTTGCTACTTCTGGTGTTTTTAGGCTGTTCTGAGGGTGGAAGAAGATAATGCCACTTTCCCTGTCTCAACCATTGATTGATGTTCACTAATAAGTGATCCGATCTTCTAAACTGGCATGTTGTACTTGTCTTGTCCATGCTACACAGTTCATTGTTGACAGGGGCATATTTTAAACCAATAGTTTCTAGTCGTGCCATAATTTTGGGCTCATAGCAAGTATTGTGTTATAGTTAAAGTTCCAGTAAATTTCTTTAAGTCTACTTAGTTTTGATAAATACATGTAATATATAAGTTTTTGGTTTTCACATTGAGGATACTTGCTCCAAGATAACGAATGGTACATTTGAAACTGTTATAACTTTTTCCACTCTACAATTTCCAAGGGATGGACTTTTCATTATGTTGTGTCTAGTTTAAAGCTGATAATGACAAATTCTGTATAACTTTTAATTTTTCTGCATCTCTGACATAAAAAGGAATTTATATTCTGCACTTAACTCAATAATTTATTTTGAAACAAAATGAAAGCTAGGTATATATATTTCCATGTAATTTTGGCAGTTTCTGTGTGCGGTCATGCATCAGTTGGTTAGGTAATGAAGAAAACACATGAAATCAATCATTATTCAGGTGAGCCCTTTGTGATAGCATAGGTGGAGTCTGTACAGACTGCTATGAATATATAACCAATTTCTGAATAGAGTTTTTGTGTTGCAAACTTGAGCAAAGGATCATAACCATGTCAAACATCAGCTACATGATTGTATGATATCGTTGATCACTTCATCACCAAATTGTCTCTTTGATATGTTGAACTCCTCACAGCTGAAGTCCGGGAGATATTGGATCAAATTAGTTTAACACAAAGAGTTCATTTAAGCACATGGATATTTTGTATGCCTAGACATCAGAGGATCTATAGCATTTTGTATGCTTATAGTCTGCAACGTAGCGTGCCAATAATCATGCAAAAAACATGTCAACTTCCACAATGACTGGAGGAATCGATAGCACAATGGGAGAAATGGAGAGTGTACATTGGCTGGATAAGATCAGTTTACCTATTATACATGTGGAGCTCCTAAAGTGTATGATTTTCATTCAGAGGGATATGTATCCAATTGATTTACAGTGGCTCTACTAAATATTCAAGCCATTCTGTCTGTTAAGAATGATGGATGTGGTGGGATCACCAAGTTAAGTGTTGGAACAGAAGAGTGGTTATGGATCCTAGAACTACTAGTTAGTCAGCTGGTTGGTTAGATTAAGTGACATTCACTCTAACAGTTGTATCACGTGTGGGCATGGACTACATGTGCACTTTCACTTACGTTCAGGTAGTGACTTCAACAGGATTTTAAATTGTGCTACGACCTGGGTTAACATCTCACTTCTATTGTTAAATACCTGAAGCAGGCTGACCTGAATAACTTGATCTAGAAGTATTGAAAATGCCAAGGTGTTGTATTTAATAACATGTGGAGCTATCGCACCTCGTCCACCGGGTCTATGTGTGTGAATCCACCAGAAAATGAAATCTTGCCATTTCTACCATCAGAATGGAAAGAAGGTTGGAAAAAGGATGAAGGTACATGTAACATAATTACTATGGTTATTACATTGGTGGCTGTATATGAATATATTGACACTGTTGGTTGGTTGTGGTAGGTTTTTATAGATATTGACGTAATAAGTGCAAAATTCTATGCCTGATTGAACTGTATTTGTGTGTGTTAAGTAGAATATTGATTGAGTTGATATGTACATGTTGACATTGGCTTTACATATTAGATATTTGCATCTGACAGAAACTTAAAGAATTCTCTTTAAGGTTTTTTAATTAGTTATAACATATTTCAGAAATGTTGTAGCTTTCACTTTAAAGGGAAAAAAATTATCAAAAATTTGAGGACCTGAAATGATTTATTACTTGCTCACTTTTCGCAGTATGTTATAGGGCCTGTAGCCAGTAATTTCAAAGGGGAGTTCCTTTTTCTGAAAAATTTGTCTTTTTATCTCTCTTACATGACTAGACCAACTTGAGGAATGGCATACAAAACCTAGATCAAATTTTTATTCAAATGGACCTTTTTCTGGTCAAAAAAGTGGTTCTTTTGAGCTTCCTGAACACCCCCTCCTACATACTGTATATATAATTTTATACATATACTCCCAGTATATGGGCTTCCATGGTTATCATAGTTCTGCTGGCGTATTTGTTTATTCCCAGTTCATACGAGCATAGTTAATGCATCCACAAAAGAGTGAAGGAAATCCCTGGATACAAACAAAAAGTGTGAAGTCTACCACCAGTCCTGGATAAATGCTTGAGAGACTATTAATCATTGCATATGATGCTGCACCATATTGCAACTTTAAAACAAAGTAGATTACTTATTATATCATTATATTGCCTCATGCTGGTATGCTTAACATAGGTATGGTCTCTGTGGCTTTAAATCCAGCTTTAACCAGATGTATCTTAATTATACACTGTGCGAGTGTGGGACTCGGTTAAAGAAACCACCACAATTAAGTTATGTTATGTAATAATACAAGGCAATAAGAATCACAAAAGTTATCATATTGTATAGAAAAAAATGTACAGTGTATAAGTATGGGGTACATACATGCATATGTATGTTCGGTTGATTTGAGTTCTCCCAAGAATTGATGACTAAACATTTGAGCATTGGATTACCTGAAATTGTACAGGTGTATGCTCATTTTCAGTCTTTTTTTGCCATAAAGCTTTCAACCTCTCTCATACCACCAGAATTTAGGATTATCTGTTTGACAGTTAAAGTGCTTCCAGACTCAGTGCAGTATCTCATCTGTCTGTATTTTCAGAGGTTTATGTCACTGTCTTTCGTTCCAGGTTAACTTGGCAGTTATATAGATAGACCCCACACACACACACACACACACAAGAACATCTCGAGTATGGATAAAGTATGTCTTTGTTTGTCAGATAGTTATGTCAGTGTTTAAATTTGATAATAATTTACCTGTCAGTGAGATACCCCCATCCTGATATTTGGACAACACATAGAACAGTATAGGTACAGTACTAGTAAGTATAGATGGCAGCTATATCTGTATTACAAAATGTTTATGGCAGTCCTTCATTCCAGCTGGGCTTGGCATCAAGCACACACACACACCTCCTCACCACCACCACCTCTTCCCTGCCTCAGGGAGTATATAGCATATATCAGTATTTATCAGATATTTATATCAGTGTTTTAATTTAATTCTAGATGTCCCTGGCAACGAGGCAGTCCCCCCAGATTCTGGCAGTACATCAGATGACTTGGATCATGTCCTGAGGAGAGTGGTAAATTTGAACCCAATTGATAACCAGCAACCTGTGTCTTATGCCAGCAACAAAATATGGTGAGTCTTATACATGCCAGATACTAGTATGAAGGGTACTTGAGTTTGACATGTGGTCATTTTCAGTATCTTTTCAGCATATCGTAAATCAACAAATGTCGGAAATGGATTTTTTTAGAAAACTCGGTTTACTTTACAGGTAGGCCACTTTTTGAGAAGGAATGTTATGTTTACCTGATAAAATACAATAAGCTGAATTATTGCACATCCATTAGTTAATAATAAAGATTTTAATTATTATAATAATTATTATTCCACATAATTTGACTTTTCCTATTTATTCATCTTTTACAGCACTGCAAAGTACAACATTTTGTCTTTCATTCCAAAGTTTCTATTTGAGCAGTCCAGGAAATATGCCAATATTTTCTTTTTGATGATAGCTTTATTGCAAGTAAGTTAAAAAGTTTCACGCAGACAAAAAGATGTCAAAAAAACTAAATCATATTTCAGATGTTTTTTTTAATAGAAATTTGAAAAGCTTTACCTAAATATTTTTTATTTAGAAGTAAAATACACTTAAAATTGAAAAAAAAAAGAAATATATTAACATATGAACTGCTGTCCTGTTTTTATTAAAAAATAAATTTTCCCTAACAGGTTTTTCAGTGATAAGAAGAAGGGACTTTTTCATTTTGTTCTTTTTCTTGTGTGTTTCAGCAAATTCCCAATGTGTCCCCCACAGGTCGCTACACTACAGCACTTCCACTGCTTTTCATTTTATCTGTGTCTGCAGTCAAAGAGATCTTTGAAGATTTTGTAAGTAACAGCTTTTACAGACTTTCTGTAGAGTATAATATACATTACACAGTGGTCACTGTAGCAAATATTTAGTTCTAGCAAAAGAAAATGTTGCCTTTTTGTCAAATTCATTTAAAGTAAACTAAAAAAAATAATCAAATATTATACTAAGTTTACTCTAGCCAAATTCATATTCTGCTGAACACTTTTGCCACAATATTACTGGAAGAGAAAAAAACTGTGTGTGAAAAGCTTTAGATTCCTAGAGCACACATCAGTAAATCATATGCCCTGATGGGTAGATAAATATAGTTTTGCCATAAAACCATTGCACAGCGTGCCATAGGAACATTGTCTTTGAATTTCATTATAAATTATTGTGAATATGTGTTTTTATTTCTTTTAAATATTTTTGATATGAAAAAAATATATTTATGCTTATTTTTTGTATGTTCTTTTAGAAGAGGCATAAAGCTGATGGGCAGGTGAACAACAGAAAAGTGTGGGGTGAGTGCTTCTTTGTAGACATCTGAGAATTTATGATAATATCAACCTGCAGTTTTTTTTCCTCTGTTCTACACCAAAAGTCAGATATTAGAATTAAAAGATAAAAGCTTCCATGTGATGAAATAACAAATCTTTTTAAAGATTCAAGCTATGGCAGATTGACTTGGTATCATGGGTTTGCCATGTAGTACATATCAAATACATATTTATTAATGCCATTCATATTGAATGTCTGAGGGAGCTAAATGGTTAATTAAAACACATTGCTGATTTCTCTTGGGAGTTGGGTTTGATTTGCCAGACTACACTGGCCAGAATGAAGGTATTGATCCATCCTTGGTTCTAGAGTACTAAATGAGACTCACTGACAGGTGCTTGCTTGGGGACTGGAATTGTGTGTAGATAAAGAGAGTAATCTCTGTTTGGATTTCAAACACAGGATGAACCAGTATTGATCAGTCTGGCTTGAATGAGATGATAATACATGTTGTATTGACAACAGTGACGGTTGACTAAATTCACAGTTGCCATGCCTTCAAGTCCTTTCTTACTTGTCAGTGCATGAAATATCTCTGCAAATGATTCCTTTATGAATCTTTTCCAAAATTGACATTCTTTTCTGAGCCTTGTGTGAGCCTGCTTTCTGGGCCTGTTATATATGGCGATTAATATGGGAATTAATACAATCTTCAATACAATTTTAGTGTTAAGACGCCATGACTGGCAGTTGATCAAATGGACTGATGTTGTGGTGGGGGACTTTGTCAAGGTGGTTAGTGGGGAGTTCTTCCCAACAGATCTAGTCTTATTATCTTCAAGGTAAGTCTACATACAAGGCTCTTTTCACTACGACTGCATTCCCATAGATTTAGATCAATCCATCTAGATCGACCTAACTCCCTGGGGGTTCACGCTAAATTGCTGTCAGCCGAGTGCGCATGTAGTTAATTACCCCCTTACAGCTTTTAGTGGGCGGGACAGACATTTAAGCCGGCTAAGCTGACAGTAATCTAGTGAGGCTCCCCACAGAGATAGATTGATCTAAAATCTGTGGGAATGGGGTCTAAGAATCTGTACACAACCAAGTTGATCTATGGACTAAGTGAGCTGTGGATCAAAAATGGCGTAACCCACTTGATAGCTTGTTTCATAAACCCTTAATGGATTCCCAACAAGGATTACGGGATTATGCAGCAAGCTTTCAAGTGAGTCGTGTCATATTTGATATGTGGCTCAGTTAGTCTGCAGATCAACTTGGTTGTGAATAGCGCCTTATATTGAGCAGTATAATTTAGCAATGTACACTAATATGTAATTACACAATAGGAGGTTGTACTCCCTTTCATGAGTTTCATATGTTCGTATTAAGGTAAATTTAAATGGAGTCAAACAGCTTTTTCAGAATTAGGTCAACCTTTCGTGACACAAGATTTAATTTATATATCTTTTATTTATAGTAATTGCAATGTTTTCCAGTGAGCCTCAAGGTATGTGTTATGTGGAGACGTCCAACCTGGATGGAGAAACAAATTTAAAGATAAGACAGGTAGAGATACCATTACTAAAACATAGTTATAGGTGTATGTAGATAAATATAAATATAGTTCTTCAGCAATTGGCGAGGTTACCATTGCCAACAATGTGACTTTCAGAATAGCTCACCAATCACTGAGGATACTATTTCTTAGATTAAGAAATAGCTCACTAAATCCAAGCAAAATTGATTAAGTAAATGTCAAAGACCAACACTTTTTAGTACTATTTGAAAAAAAAGGTAAACACATACCCTCACACCACCCAGTTCAAAGACAGCACGTTGCTGCAGAGTGCTAATCGCTGAATTATTCATCCTATCATTTATTGGGGTATTCCTGGCTTTTTGATATGCTGAAGACAAGACCAAAAATTGATTTTTTCACGGGGAACATTTTTCCTAAAGCTGTAGCAGACGTGGAGATGATTCCACTGGGATATTCCTGCAGCTTGTCATCAAGCTGAGAGATGTGATCAGAGAAATTAAAAGAAAGCTGCATGTACACCTGACTACTTTGGGGACCATTCACAATGATTTTTTTCAACCAAGCCAATGTGCACTAACTCCACTGGAAATCTCGCTGAGTGCAATTAGATTAACAGACTAACAGGTCTCCTCCTGATGTTGAATAGAATATAGAAAAGCTGGTGATTATACAAGTAGCTTGGAAACAAGAGGAGGCATGTTAGTCGCACTAGTTAGGTCAACAAAATTTATTGTGAATAGCCCCTTAGACAGGAAATTGGTTCAATGTACCACTGAATGATTAAATAGTTGATAGACAGTGATGTTTAAAGTACGATCTACAGAGGAAACAGGTTGAGCCTATTTTTATCTGAAGTATGTAGGCATGAATACAGTAATAAAGACTCTATCCCATGACATTTAAAATAACCTCTGATAATTTTTCACAAAACCCAACATCTTTCTAGATTTTCTTATCCACAATATAAAGAGAAAGCTTTGCCCTGAAAGAATGACAGAATTGTTTGCTTGGACTTCAGGCTCTGCCACAGACAGCCAAGTTGCTGACCAGTGCTGATATTCTGTCCCTCTCTGGAACTGTGGAGTGTGAGACCCCAAACAGGCACCTGTATGAGTTTGTGGGGAACATCAGACCTTCTGGAAGGCTGTAAGTATTATTATGGGATGCAGTTTTTTTTCTATTGTCACTCAGATATTGATAGATTTTTGTACTCTGCATTTGTAAAAAAAAATTGAAAAAGGCAGTATTTTTTTTTTTTTTTTTTTTTTTTTTTTGTAATGAATTTTTGTCATCTACTTCTATCTTTTTTTGGTAGTTAGATAATTCTTCATATTTCAGGGCCTATCCCCTGGGTCCAGACCAGCTGTTACTACGAGGTGCTGTGTTGAGAAATACCAAGTGGATATATGGTGAGAGCTCACCTGTGCTTTATATATATCTGTTGTCATGTTTGGACCAAATTACACCAGAAATAAACTGACAGTGTGTTTTGTCCCTTTTGTAGGTGACCAAATTAAATTAATTAAGAACCTGCCCAGTGAGCCTCATATTCGTTTGACACAAATGCTAGAAACCCAAAGCTGTGTCTTGAAAGTATTGCTGAAAAAGACTATAATGATAAACTCGAGTTTTGATTTCATTATCTGCATGGAGTTTAAACTGTTCTGATACTATTTAGTCTGATACTATTTTGTGATTCCAGGTCTGGCAGTGTACACGGGTCATGAGACCAAGTTAATGCTCAACTCTACTGCAGGTGCTCCTCTGAAACGCTCTCATGTAGAAAAAGTCACCAACTATCAAGTGAGTTTGAAAAGTAGTGGGTGAATTATGTTGCCATACTGGTCCATAAAAAGTGCATTCTTTCTAGAATTCATGCAGTCTGTACAAAATTGACATTAAAAAATCCAAACAAAATGTAGATGGACTGACAAACGGTCAAAATCAAAACAAGGAATAAACAGGGAAGTAAGGACAAACAGATAACAACGATGGAGGTGGATGATAGTTTTTTTCAGTTCTTTTTCAGTTATTTAATTTACCTGTATCATTTATAAAAGATAAATATCTCTTTGTGCTCTTCCAGATTGTAGTCCTTTTCCTTATCTTGCTGTTCATGTCAGGATTCAGTGCAGCAGCCAATGAAATATGGACCAGTGGCAGGGACAAGAAAGATTGGTATCTAGCCTTTAAAGGTACAACTAGTTTTGAACTGTATAGTGTGTGTGTGTGTGCATTGCATATATGTATATGTGTGTGTGTGTGCATCACACATGTGTATGAGGGGGGAGGGTTGAATTTGCATGGTAGATTAAATGTTTCATTTGTAGAAACAATAATTGAGAATGCTGACATTCCAGAAATTACTTGACCATGCTTGTGTTTTTTACATTATTCTCTATAGACTGTCTTTGCTCTTTTAATTGAATGTACACTTTTGCACCTTCAATTTACTGTATGCAGCCTTATTTTAGGATTGTTTGCTCTTAAAGGAAAGTAATGATTTGCATATTTGAACAAGTATTGTCCTTTTCAGAAATGGCACCCAGCAACTTTGGCTACAACTTCCTTACCTTCATCATTTTATACAACAACCTCATTCCCATCAGTCTTCAAGTGACCATTGAGTGTGTCAAGTTCATACAAGCTATTTTTATAAATTGGGTGAGTGGTTTCAGAGTTCCCTTTGTCCCGTGACTAGTGTGACTTTTCCTTGATATATTATTTCATAAATTTGGGAAAAAATTGTTTAACTTGTTAATTTGTGGTGATTTTTTTTTTACCAGATGCGAATTAATGTTTATAATATGCTGAAAAATAGACAACATAAAGTAAAAAACTACATGAATTAATTAGACAAAACAAAATGTTTTATTATAATTATATAATGAAAGCTTTTTAATAAAAAAACCAAAGGAACTCATTTAGATGCAAAAAATTAATAAAATGTTGTTAGACTTTTCTTTCACAATTCAAGCACCCTGTGTTTGTGTTCTGCAGTTTATGTTCCTGTCCTTTATTTTAGGATATAGATATGTACTATGCTCCCACTGATACCCCAGCCATTGCAAGAACATCAAATCTCAATGAGGAATTAGGACAGGTGAATATTCTTTTATGAAAACTGCTTCTTAATTTTTGAAATTATCATTTTAATACCAGTCTGCCAAATATTGATATGGTGTCTTATGCTGTCAGTAATTAAAACAAGACTTAAAGGGTATAGAATGTCATCCCATTTTTATCACTTCCTGACTAATCAGATGGGACTAGTTTACTCAGTGATTTGATTAAATTTCATATAAATCAGTGTGTCTGTGTTTCAGGTGAAGTATGTTTTCTCTGATAAGACAGGCACCCTCACAAGAAATGTGATGGTGTTCAAGAGATGCAGCATTGCTGGGGTTATGTATGGGTTAGTATATATACTGGTAATTATATGCATAACACAATACTTTGTATGTATGGGAAAGTACATGAAATTATATGTAACACATTTAATTATTATGTTATGTATAGATGAGCTTACGTAAAGTACGTATTGGTGAGTTTAGACAGCTCTAAAAGCTTATAAATCATGGTATATATAGGCCTACTTTCAGTTTAACCAGAATGATATTCAGTTTGTGTATTTTGTTGAAAAACAAGAAAAATATTTTAGGCTTGATCAGTAGAGCTATCAAATTTACAAGGTATCCTAGTGTGTGATATGTGAAGTTTCTTATTGCAAACAATTACTTTTGCTACTACAGTCAACACGATGCTGATGACACAGATGTGTTTGATCCAACTCTGATACAAAACTTGAAAAGTAACCATGTAAGTAGTCTGCTGAATTCTTCACTCGTATACTAGGTACAGTACAGCTATCAGCTATTTAAAAGGCAAAAAAGAAAAAAAATTGTGGAAACTTAAGAACTTATCTGAAATATATATGATTATATATATATATGACAAGAAAATGACTTTTGTCATTTCCAATGTATTTTTTTTATATGGATGTCTTAGAACTTTGTTCCTGAGACCAAGCTCATGCACTGTGGAGAGAGTTCCATTGCAGCTTTAAATTTTCATTGAATCTGAAGATGTGACTACATTTCCAGGTGTCAGCGAAAGTGATATCAGACTTTCTGTCCCTGCTGGCAGTGTGTCACACAGTCATCCCTGAGGTAGATCCAAATGATGAGAGGAATATTATATACCAGGCCTCCTCTCCAGGTATTGCCATATAAAATATATTATATAAATATGACACTATATTGGACAAAGTTGTTCCATTATGTTTATCAAAGTAACACCAATGATAGATGTTTCAAATTGCAAAAAAAAAAAAAAAAAAAAAAAAAAAAAAAAAAAAAAAAAACAGAAGAAAAAACTTTTGAGAGAAACCTCAAATAAAAATTCATAAAGAATGAAACATTAAAAGTGAAATATTTGAAATTTGTAATTTATCAAATTTGACATGTTTATGTTGAGTATTAGTGGTAAAATCTGCTGTTTTCTTTAGTTATTTGTGCCATATGACAGTCTCATAATTATATCATTCTTATGCTGTCACAATGAAAATGTCCAGTATACACCTATAATTTATGCCTAACATGTATAGCTTTTATTTTACTCTTATGACATTTCAGTTATACTGATTCCAAACTCTTATTTCCAGATGAAGGTGCGTTAGTCAAAGGTGCCAAGAAACTAGGATTTGTTTTCACTCAGAGAACTCCAGAATCTGTCACAATAGAAGTGGTATGTTTTCGGATTCTCACATCTTTTCCCTTACAATTATGTGACTTCTGCTCCTCTCACACAGATGGTACGTCCAATACCACTGATGAAGTTCATCATTTTATGTGACTTAAATAGTTTAAGGGAAATACCCAAGTGAAGCACAGGTGTTATGAATCTATAATAATTATTATGATAGATCAACATCATAATTATAAAACCATTTTTTCATATGGAATGAAATCACCTTCTTATGGGTAATATTTGTTTGCTAGCAGCTAAATTGTATGTAATGCTTTTTAAACTTGTATAACATATTTTGTCAGCTTTACTACTTTCATTAGGCAAAACATATAGACTTGGGCTTAGGTTGATTTTTTGACCAAAAGCAAACATCTGCAATTGCTTTATTTGGTTAATTATTATCTGAATGTCAGCTTCATCCAAGATAACATCAAAAGTTCCAACATTCCTGTCAACTGAATTTGTTGTTGTCTGATGGATGGATTAGGCAGCAATGAATTGCTTTTTTTCTCTGAATGGTCAGAAATGATAGCATTGGTCAATGTTATGCTCAAATTCACTGATATCATTATCTATGCTAACTATGTAATCAAGTTTAATGTACAATGCATTTGATGATAACTCATTTTAATCATCATGTATTTTTTACAGATGGGTACCCCTAAAACATATGAAATACTCAATGTGTTAGATTTCACAAGGTATGAAGGAAAATGGGTAACTGACTCAAAAAAATTAATGTGAAATTGCATAAGCTGTTTTTCATACAGTGCCTTAGCTATTCCAAAGTGCCCATTAATTGATTTGTTGATCTTTGTTTGACCTTTCTGTATGTCAGTGAGTATAAAGAAATAAGTTAACTTTTATGCAGTCATCCCACTCATGCAGGTCAAAATTTTTGACAAATTTTTTATAGATTGAGGTCTGTGTTTGAAGGTACATGTACTTATACAACTGAATGATTTCATAGTTTTAGAAAAAGAATGTCTGTGGTAGTGAAGACACCCAGTGGGAGGATCAAACTTCTTTGCAAAGGAGCTGTAAGTTTGGTATTTTTTAAAATAAATTCCAAATGCTTTTTATATTAAAAATATCATTATCACTGTGGTTACCTCGGAGCAGTATGTGCACATGTGAAAAGTAGATTTACATTTGCCCTCAGACTAGAAAGATTGAAGTTAACCTTGTTTGTGCCTTAAGGCAGGGTTATTGTGACAAATAATGTTGATGGTGATGATAAATTTGTACCACAAATTAAAACACTTGCATATGTTTTATGTTGGATGCCATAATATTGATTTCCTTTCCTTTCCATAATATTCATTTCCAGGATTCTGTGATTTATGAAAGACTAGGCCCCGAACAACCATATAGAGAGGACACAATGAATCATTTAGAACAGTTTGCCAATATTGGTAAGAAAAAAACGTGTTATATCCAAATTAATATTTTGCCTATTTAGAGTTGAAGAGTTGATTGCTTCAAGTGAGATCTGAAGGTTTTCAAACATTAAAAAAATATTATTTAATTTTGAACCTTTCTCAATTCTTTCCATTTAGGTCTGAGGACATTGTGTTTAGCTGAGGCGGAAATAGAGCCTGAGTTTTATGATGAGTGGAAGCACACATACTACAAGGCCAGCACTTCATTACAGAATAGAGAAAGAAAGCTGGAAGAAGCTGCTGAACTTATAGAAAAGGTATTTTGTTTAATGGTCGTGTATGTGAAAATATTGATAAGTTATGTTTACGCTAGTTTAATAATTGGGTGAATCTATAAATGAATGATTTCGTAAATGGAAAGATACTATGTATAAAAAGAAACAATTATTTTGATCACTTGAAAGCACTGTCTTTATTGTACCAATTGCATTTGCTGTCTCAACGTCTAGACATGATAAATATTGAAAAACTTATCGATCAAGTCAAACTTTTTTTTTAGAATCTCAAACTTTTAGGTGCCACAGCCATAGAGGACAAATTGCAGGAGGTAAAAATGACATTTTGTTGGATGTATAAAATCTGAATATTTAAATGAAATTTTCTTATTGCATGCTAATTTTTCATACCCATAAATATTGCTAAAATGGTTTCATCTGTTGTACATTGTAAATCATGTAGTTTACCCAAATAATTAATTATATAATTTCATATTTTGATTAAGTGTTGTAGTGAGAGTTTGGTTTTATAATTGAATAGGTGTCTCTAGTTTCAAGACAGTCATCCTTATAAATCTCTATATAAAACACTTAAATATGCTGTAATCAGTCTTAATGTCTAACAGCCTTATAATCCACTGATATTGTTCTGTTGCCTG
The DNA here is from genome assembly GCF_051362555.1 of Lingula anatina. Classification (NCBI taxonomy): domain Eukaryota; kingdom Metazoa; phylum Brachiopoda; class Lingulata; order Lingulida; family Lingulidae; genus Lingula; species Lingula anatina. The sequence goes on along the minus strand of NC_141769.1, from coordinate 15,390,320 downwards.
CAGGGTGTTCCAGAAAGCATAGCCAATCTAGCCAAAGCCGACATCAAAATATGGGTGCTAACAGGAGACAAGCAAGAGACAGCCATTAATATTGGTAACTACTTAATCTAGTTACTTGATAAATTATAAGAATAGACAAAAAGCTGTATCAAATTATGGGCCACAGGGTTCATGGAAAACCTTCCAAGACACACTTCCTCTCAGTCTGAATAAAACAGCTATGTATGTTTAGATGGCTGCACATTTTAAGATGATTTTATATACAGGCAATGACCTTAGAGGGGATCAAGTTAATTTCATTCCTTCACACAGGAACTTGCATGCAATCAGCACTCACAATAATATATAGCAATAATCAAGGGTTGCCATCTTTGTACACATTTATGGTCTTAACATTTTGACTGTAACAGTTGTATTTATTATACTGATTTGAGCTGCTGTCTTTTTTAAGTGATTTAGTAGCTTTCCCTATTATTACCCAATGTTTGATTCTATTGAAATAGCAGCCGTGATAATGGACTCTAAATAATGTATCTATTTGGCTGGATAAAAGACTTAGAACTCATGGTATTAAAACACAGCCCTGAAAGTCATTTTAAATTATACAATATTAACAAAAAAATATATGTGCATGATAGCATTTCTGTTGGTATTTTTCCAGGCTACTCTTGCAAGCTTTTAACTCAGGGAATGCCACTACTTATCATCAATGAAGAAAGCTTAGATGTAGGTTGCTTACAGCATCTAAGACATGATGAGTGTTTTTGAACTTGCCAAATATCTGAAAACATTTAGTCAACAAATTGACATGTTGGCGTGTTTATCAAAGTGGATTGATTTTGGCATTAAGTAAAAAGAAGGAGAAAATAGCTCCGGTTTGCTTGTTTATTTGGTGTGGTTCATATTACTAATTATTTATTTGGTATGAATGTTGAACACTGTATTCAACACTGAATCACATCAGGAAAATGCAATAACGCATTTTTGTTTCTTTTATCATTTTTTATTATAACAAACGTAAAATCCAACTTTTAGTTGCAAGAATAAATAATTTTAATTAGAACAAAAAGTGTAAAAATTACATAATGCAAAATAAAGCATAATAGAAATTTCCTCATAATTCTAACCAATTTTTTAGTCAACAAGAGAGACATTACGAAAACACATTGAGGACTTTGGTGAACAGTTAGGCAAGGAAAATGAAGTAGGCCTGATAATAGATGGCCGTACATTGAAGTTTGCCCTGACATGTGATTGTAGGAAAGACTTTCTGGATATAGCGAAATCATGCAAAGCTGTGATTTGTTGCAGGTAATGTACAGTGCATAACTTGTGGTAGTTTATGAAGATATTCAACATCCTGTACATTGTGCATTAAAATAGAGTTAAAAGATTAATTAAAGATGATGAAAATTTTTGTTGAACCATATTTTAATTCTTGTTTAATTAATTTTAATAAAATGGAAATTGTAATTCAGCAATGTCATGTTCATGTAATTCAATAATAAAATGTTTTCCCTGCAGAGTTTCTCCCCTACAGAAATCAGAATTGGTAGAACTAGTAAAGTCTGCTGTCAAAGCTATAACCCTGGCCATAGGAGATGGTGCTAATGATGTTGGCATGATACAGGTGAGAAAAGGGAAATAATTAACCTTCATGTTATCAGTTTATACCTCAAGAACTTTTACATAGTACATGAAATGGTATTGTAGAAAAATGAAAATACAGGGACATTCAGTACTCTCTCTTAATATGCTGGAAGTGGCACTGAAAAGTGTGGATGGAGTATGTGGTATAGAACATTGTCCCATATGCTGTTGTTTCAGGCTGCTCACGTTGGTGTTGGTATCTGTGGATTGGAGGGTTTGCAGGCTACATGTGCCTCGGATTACGCCATTGGTCAGGTAGTAGAATTTATTCTTGTAAGAAGGCATTGAAAAAAAAAGAAATGATGGCAATAGGTTTTGAGGTCATTTCAAAAAGATTTTTTTTCATGTAAGATGGGCAACTAAATATCATAAACTGAGATGCTGGCAGAAGGTTTTGTGGTCATTTCAAAAGATAGCATTGTTTATTCTTATAAAGAGACATGCAGCTGAATTTGGAAAACCGAGATGGTAGCAAAAGGCTTTGCAGTCATTTCAAAGATAGAATTGTGTATTATATAAGGAGAACATGCAGCTAAAATTTGAAAATTCAGATGGTAACAATACGCTTTGTGGTCATTTCAAAGATATTTGATTTAATGTTTCATGTTTGGATATAACTTCAACCATTAGTAAGTATTGTGTTTGATGATATGCAAAAATATATTTTTCTTTTTTCTTTCCAGTTCCGCTTCTTGAACAAGTTATTGTTTGTGCATGGTTCCTGGAGCTATACAAGAACTGTGAAACTGATTCTGTACTCTTTTTATAAAAATGTCACCCTCTATGTTATACAAGTAAGTATTCATTTGACATGATATGAATATAAAACAAGTGATAATTATTAAACAGAGGATTATACTTTTTGTATAGAACATCAAAATATTTTGGATTGTTAAAGAATGATGATGAGCTATAATAAAAGCAGTTATTAGCTTAAGAATATAATGTTTGCTGTTAAAAATAACATTTCTAGAAACATTGTTTAAAATACTGAGGGGAGTAAACAGAATACTTGAAAAGTATATTTAGGATATATTCGACATTCAGCCATCCTTACCAGGCTGTGTTTGTAGTTGACTTGAAAGTTCTTCTCATCCATTACTTTTTTTCAGTTCTGGTTTGCTTTTATGAATGGCTTCTCAGGGCAAATCTTATTTGAAAGGTGGACAATAGGTCTCTATAATGTGGTGAGTGTTGAAGTTACATCTTAAGTTTTTAATGGAGATAAAAGAAAAGAATTGTACATATAAATTAAGGTTTTTAAATGGAGTTTATCATTCTGTGAGGAAAATTCATTCAGATTTGCAAATGGTATAATTTATCACACTTCATGCATTTCAATGCTATATTTTCTGTGCATGGCAAGGGTGAAAAACCCATGAAAACTTTGTAACTAAAGTTTTAAAATGTCACCGAAATTTTGTTTTCTCTTTTGATAAAAACTTGCTGACAGTTAAGGATGTGATCAAAATTGCTTTGATGATAGCGTTTCTCCATTTAAATTATTCATTATTAATTTTTTTCAATCAGATCTTCACAATGGCCCCTCCAGTGGTGCTAGGTCTTTTTGACAGGTACTGCAGTGCAGAGAGTCTGATGGAGTTCCCAGCTTTATATAGAACATCACAGAACTCCGATTTATTCAATGTCAAGGTAACTTTCTATCTATATATATTATGAAAGATATTGCTTTTAAATGATAATTTGCTTTGTTCTGAAACTGATGACTTAGTTCAGAATCACAAGGTTGCTTGCATGATGATATTCAGAAAGTTTATAGCTATTGTTTGATGGGTCATTTAACAATTGAATAGTGCCTAGAAGTAATGGGAAACTATCATGTAAACATAGAATGCAAGTAAGTGCAACTAAGCACATTTTACTGTATTATTATAGTATTACAGCAGGAGAGGGAGCTCACTTCATGAGCTGGAAATACATGCAGACAAGGCATGTCTGCGAAAGACTGTTAGAGTATACATTTTTCACTTCACATTTGTAAATCTTTTTGTTTTTCATTCTTTCAGATATTCTGGATGTGGATATCAAACTCAGTTTTCCATTCCATAGTTTTATTCTGGATGACCTTGCTAGCACTAAATCAAGACATAGCATTCTCCACAGGTCAAACTGGAAACTATTTGTTTTTAGGAAATATGGTATATACAGTAAGTATCAGCAGCTAAAATGCAAAAGCAGTTATTTCTAAAAATGTAATCTATATAGTAAGTGTCTATTGGTCAAGTTAGAAACCCCTTATTTCTAGGAAATGAGTCACACATTGAGATCCTGCCCACAGATCAAATAAGACATTACTTATTTCTGGGAAATATCAGGTTAGTATGCAGTGATAGATTACCTTTTAGCTTTATTGATGAGCACAGTTGATGAATACACATTTTTAGATTTGTTTTAGTTTAGAATAATATGTAATATTGCTACATGTGGTTTGATAGATTTGTGTCAAGTTCTGTTGGTACATGTATCTGACTGGTTTCACAAACAAAAGTTCAGCCAGAAAATTGGCCTAAATTATTAGACCAAAATTTGGATCTTCAGTTCAAACTAATGTGAGTTGTAATGTCTTACCTGCATTGGAGTACTACTGATTAAACTTTGGTCAGAGTATACGAAAATTTTGGTCTGACAATTTTGACCAATTTTCGAGCTTTAAAAGTTCTTTTGTTACACAGTTCCCTGCATTTTATCTTCCCTGTATTTCAGTATGTGGTAGTGACAGTGTGTATTAAAGCTGGTCTGGAGCACAGTGCATGGACATGGGTAAGATATAAACACACACTTAAACACTAAATGCTATATTGTTTCAGTTGCATGTATCTCCCAGATAGCCAAGCACAAGCTTGTGTAGGTACAAATACTAAAATGAGTTGTTTGGTTGTCTGTATCTCCAGTAAAGCAACTGCAAGCATTTACTTTCAAAACCTGCTTGGGAATATTGAAAGATGGAAAAAAATATGAGGGTTGATAGTATGCACTTCACAGAGGTTTTGGATTTACTTACGGATATTTTTACTAGCTGCCATTGATGGTTGCATTTCTACAGTAGATTTTCTGTCCAATAAACCATGAATATTGTCTGTTCCTGATGCTCTAGTACAAGCACATAATGTTATGTTCCAGATATCTCACCTAGCCATATGGGGCAGTATAGCAAGCTGGTTCCTGTTCCTGATAGTTTACAGCCATGTGTGGCCAGCCATTGATGTGGGACCAGAGATGGTGGGGATGGTAAGTACAGTGGTTGAAGGCACATACCCAATGAAACTCTTGTTCTACATAGATCAATCCAACTTGACCGAACAACTGAGTTTCAGTAGTCAGATATTATCATTACAATGCCTGCTGCCATCTTGACTTGTACTTTAAGTCCCTAAAGCTTCATGTTAGGCTTTTTTATTTATTTATTTATTTATTTATTTATTTATTTATTTATTTATTTATTTATTTTATTTTATTATTATTATAATTTTTTTTTTTTTTGCATTTAAATTATCATAATGATTTTAGAGTAATGAATTTGTCATAAAAGACATTTGTACAAAAATGTTTTTAACTGCAAAAATGATGATGATTGATGGACAGATACTTAAAAACAGATAAAACCTGAAGTGAGGTAATTAATATATATAAGTAAGTGAGAACATGGCTGCTATACTAGCGATAGCTTTGTCAAATGTGAATTAACTTACATTGTACATGAAGGACTCAGAATGACAATGTATATTTTTGTATTTTCAGGACGGTATGGTACTTGGTTGTGGGATATTCTGGATGGGACTGATTCTTGTTCCAACAATGTCTCTTCTCAGAGATGTGGCATGGAAGGCGTAAGTCTACTTGCAAATTTGTAAATTGGAGATAAAGAGAGCTAAGAATTGAAATTTTGAGTAAAGGCCAATTATTTTCCTTTGTTTTATTTTATAAAGGCCGCATACAAGTGTAATCTTTTCTATGTGCAGTAACTAAGAAACTGAGAGGTACTAATGTATATACACACAACCTTAATTAAATTGTGGTGTTTTAAGAATTGTTCCTGTGTAGTCTATGCTCATGTGAATAAAAGTTTGTTACTATAATAGTTTATAATGAAAATGTCCACTTTATAAAATGGTTAATCATTATGTTGCAATGCTACTTGTTATATGTTTATCAATGCCGTGTTGGATGTTGAGTATTGTTACTACGTATTGTAAATGTAACTCTTAGGATTGTTTCTCCATCTGCTATACTCCTGACTCCTGAAAGCACATACATGTACATGTAGTCAACACAGATGAACTTAACCATATCACTTGTCAGTCACTGTATCACTTTCCAATTTCTAATTAATTTGAGACATTAATTTTTTTTCATTTTAAGTAGTTAGGGCACTATGGTTTTCAATGGTGGTAATAAACATTTAAAAAGAATATGGAATTAAAGAATCTGATATAAATCTTCTGTTTTGATCTGAAGTTTCCGCAGAACAGTCTTCAAAACATTGCGTGAAGAAGTACAAGAAAGGGAGATTGCAGGAATGGATTTATCCAGTGTCATTTTTAAAGCAACTAAGAAAAGGTAATTGTACTTTTATGAAATAAGTTTGGGATTATCTTTTGATTTTGGTTTATTGTTATTATTATTTTTTTTTTGTTTTGTTTTCATTTGTTTTAAGCTTTTGTCTCTCCGTCCCTTACTACAGGTATCTCATACAGTTGTTTTACTTGTCTTAAATTCCACAAACCTGAGGGTATTATGTAGTATTTTTTGTCTGGATAAGTTTTTTTTTCTCTCTTATCACATTGCATTGCTTTTTAGTGCTCTTATCGTATTGCATTGCTTTTTAGTGAATAAGTTGCTAGAACATGAATGGGACTCTGTTTGCACTTGTATGAAAATCTATGAAACAGAGTTATTCACAAAATCATCATTGATAATGAAAATGGAGGCTTATGTCTAATATTATAAAAATGGAAAAGAAAGAAAGAGAAAACAGTCGCACTTCTCTCGAAACAAAAAAATCCAAGAGGCAAAGTACTAATAGTGCTGTACAGAGTCAGCTGTCAGTAATTGCACATGCCATAGAGATAAACAATTAGGAGGGTGCTAGATTTAAGTAATTTTTGTCAATGGATGAATAAATCTAGTCATAAGGAATAAAGTGCACTGGTTGAACAGAGCTGGCATAACACTTGTCAGAAGAAAATGCACTTGCATGGGTGAATCGGAAAACACTTGTTTGTGACAGGTTTATAGATGAATTCATCTCCTATATTTGTATGCACTGATTTTAGTGTGAGCATGCAATATGCACCCTGATCAATTTTATGTGGTGTATGGGTTAAATGGTGAGCTGTTAATCAATTTAGTGTACACATGCTTATGGGTTGGGAACTCGATGTGTTTTTTTTTTTTTTTACCAAAAAAAGTTTTTGCAGTATGTGATGCTCTAGACACAAGTTTTAAGCGATCATTTATTTTAAAGTTAAAATTGAAGTTTGATAAGCAAAATAACTTGAAAATATAGATTTATTGCCATTTTATTGATTAACAGTAACCAGTTGCATGTTCTTTGTCATTTTACCATACGTTTATTTTGACAAACAATTCAAACAATTCCAAAGGAAATACACAAAGGCATCGAGGTCATTGCTAAACTACCTCCCTAACATGAAAATTGAGTTCACTTTAAAGAAAGTGATGTCTCTTTTCTGTGATAGTTACTATTTCCTTAGGAATTTTTTGGGTGGGAACTCAAATAACTTTTTATGTGCCAAATTAAGCAGTTTGCATTTTTTCTTATGTGCTTTCATTTTACTTGCAGAAGATCTGTTATAGATAGTAAATCTGAGGTACTGAGTCTTAATTTATACACAATTTAAGATGTAAATATGCAAAAAAAACTAACAAATAAATAAATGCTTATTATGATCTTTCATTAGTTACTGAGCTGTTCCTAACCATGCTTTTTGAATTTTTGTTTCATTTTCTTTTTTTTTTTTTACTTTTGTGCATTTATTTTTTTTTAACTTACTTGTGATATGTAAAATCATGCTAAGATTTGAATTTGGCAATGTTCATACTTATTTCATCTAATACCGAAAAAGATTTGTAAGATAATTTAGCTTTTATGTTGACAACTAATGCAAATTATTGTCTATTGTGTATTTTTGATGAGAAATGTCCAGCTTTGATCTACATTTTATACTAATGTCAACTTTGAAATAATGTTTAGACTCACAGAGACGGCACGGTTGCTGCGGAATGTGTTCACACGACCATCAACAGCAACCATTCAGGCACCAGAAGCTCAACAGAGAGATCGTGAGTAATGAGTTACAGTAGATTGTATTTGAAAACTTAAAAAATCAAAATGTGTGTTTGTCTTCTACAGATTTACACTCACTTTTGTTGATATAATCTTGGTACCCCCCCCCCCCCCTCCAGTGACTGTGCTGCACTTGAGGATTTTATATATATATATATATATATATATATATATATATATATATATATATATATATATATATATAGCCCCAAGATGTTGGACTATGGCCCCATCCAGAATAGATTATCCATGTACTAAATGTACCACTGACTAAATATGTCAACCCCACTTCAAAAGCAATGCCCCTATGGTCTCCCAGCCTACACATGGGCCATTAAACGGATTTCATTTTGGCCCTGAGGTTTAATTGCTAGCTAGGCCCCTGCAGGGACGGCGCATGTGGAGGCGGGGAGACCATCATGGAATTATTGGCATCGCTTTTTAACTATGGTCAGAGGAGTTATTTTCTGACAGTCTTCCAATTTATCTTTGTTGATCCATCCTCCATTTTTGACCGTCATCCTACAGAAAAATAAAATACCCATTCATGTAAACTTGAACCCAGACCCAGAAGGTGCCCTAAATCTGCCCCTGGTCAGTCATATTTAGTGGGCAGATCAGTTAGTACTCGGATCACCTATTCTGAATGGGGCCTATTTTATTTTCTGCTCTTTGTATTGTAAATATTTTGTATTACGCTGGCATAAAACTAAAGCTTACAAACCAGTTCACTAATGTTGACATTTAATCCATCTTTCAGACGGTTATGCTTTCTCCCAGGAGGAAGGCGGGGCAGTGGCATTGGTAAGTGTCAAAGCAGAAAGGCTGTGATCTCACAGAAGAAATGTCTTTCTAAATAAATCTTGTAATGCTTGGCGTTATATTAAATTATCATTTCTTCTTTTTTTATAGTGTGCAAAATTAACAAAAAGAGGTTTATAGTTAGATACAAGTTTACGACTGAAGCATTTGTTTCCCTTTTACAGCATTAATAATGTCTCAACTTAACCAGTACATGTAATAGTTAATTAATTTGCTTTAAAAAACTGCAATTGCTTTGAATAGTTTAAGTCATCTTTTTAATCATTTTCTTTTTATTTTGACCCTTTAATATGCTTTTAACACATTCATTTTAATTCATTATCACCTGTTCTGTTCTGAATTTCTGTAGGAACACATGGGTTTTTTGTCACCTAGGTATAGCCCCAAGTACAGCTTTGCTTCAGAGGCACTATGATAATCTTTCCTCTATGGGGGAGGGGAAAAAATTTCTTCTGGTTTTCTTTATTTATACCTCGCCCCCTGTGATTTAAGAACCAGTATATTGAATTTACGAAGAAATAAAGATGTGATTAAATCCTTAATTTATTTTGTCCACTCTCATGTTTTATAATTCTGAACCAATATATCCGAAAAAAAAATGTGATTACACCAAGTTATGTATACATGATGTGAACCTTATTCTTCTGAGACACCTTGCTTGAATTAATTTTTTTTTTAAATTTCAGTTGCCTTGAATAAATTCATAACATCTTGGGCGATTAATGTTTTTTTTTTTTTTTTTTTTTTTTTTAGATTCTGAAATCTCTACTTTGAAACCAGATTTTCATATCAGAGAAGAAAATCCTCTCCCTGTTTCACCATGATAAATACCTTCAATTTTCTCTTCACCTGTTGTGCTTCTATCTCGGTGCTCTTAATTGTACCACAGAATGTGGTTCTATTGCTTATGCTGCATTAAGACATATGTATGAACAATATGATTTGTAAATTGTAAGAAATTCTACCTTGGTTGGAAAGAAAGATATAAGGAAAGAAAGAACTTTCCCTTTCCTAAGTTTAACTAGTTCACAGCTTATTTTTATGTCTGAGACTCAGTGGAGTATCTCAGCACAGAATTTTTATTTATTTATTTATTTATTTATTTATTTATTTATTTATTGGGGGGGGGGGGGGCACAGAGAGTTTTAACTGCCTTGAATAATTAGATCCAGAATTGATTCTATTAAGCAGTGATCTAGTTCAACTCCTATTTAAGTGCCTTATTACTTGCTTAGTCTTCCTTTTTCATCAACCAAGAATCTTGGGTATGAAGTCAAAATTCCTGTATCAGTTAGCATATGGTCAACTTTTAAATTGCTATAATTCTTTATCTAGAATATACACTGGTGCTTATGACACAATGTATCATAAATACAAGTCAGTATTAGAAGTTAGGTTTATAAATTGTTACGGTCTTTCATATGTAAGGTTTTAGTGAATAAATATGATCTAAAAAGATGATCTAGATAAAACTTAAAACAAACTGGGTCGCAGTAAATGTTTGAAGTGGTTTTCACATTAGTTTTTACGAAACCATATTGATTTCAACTCTAGAAGAAATACTTCAAGTGTGTGTTCTCACACATGCACGTGCACACACACACACACACAAACTATAGTCCCAGAGTTAAGCTGTGAATATCAGTATTATGAAGGATAACCATGCAATCAATACATTTTATATGACACACATCTCACATTAATTCAAAATAAGTGTGAATGAAATATGTATCATCACTGCCAGGAATTATCACAGAAACATTTGTCTTTAGGCTTGAACATAACTAGAAGACCTCTCTATACTTTTAGTTGAGTTAAAATGTGATAAAAACCAAGTTAAATTATCAAGCTTCTTGTCCTGAAGCCAAGATATTAAAGAGACATTTCACAGATTTTGTTCAATATTGGTCGTTTTCAAATTTTATATCTGAGCTTGTGAACCCGTTTTAAAATTTTGACATGTTTGTCTTGTATTCCAGTCAACTGTAATCCGACAGTATGACACGTCTGATCGAAAACCTGATGGTTCATAAACCTCTTGCTGGACTGGTACCTCATGTCCAAACACAGAACTGTTCATTCGACTGAGAGATACCTGGATGACAAGTAATATATCATAACACAAGCTGAGCGAGTCATTGGCCCAATGGTGGACAAATTGCATCTGGAGATACATGTATTGAAGTGATGGGTCTATACCATCCTGTTGTTTTCGTGTCACTACACGTCACAAATTTACATTACCTCAGCAGCCTGGAGTACAAACACATTCGAAAGAGATGATAGTCATATGTCGCTATACTGTAAATTGTAACCTAGAGTGTTAACTGTAGCAAGATTTGACACATAGTTGAGACCATAGTTGTAAATCGTGAAATCTAAATCAAACAGAATTCCAAAGTATTATTATGTCATATTTTTTACTTTTCATGTCTTGGGCTTGATTAGTGAAATAACAGTCTGTTTATGACAAAACATTTCAGCCATCTGTTTTACCTCTTTTTGACTTATATATGCTTTTAAATGTTGAAAACAACAAGAAATCGTCTTTACTGATTAAACTGTTATTATTTTCATTGATCTGATTTTTTGTTACCATTTTATATTATTTGCTTATAGCTATTATACAGAACATACATAAAATGTAACTTTGTTTTCCATATATTGAATATTTTTGCATCATCTTTGTTATGTGTACTTGCATCACAAGTACAGTGCATATAAAGTGAAATTAAGAAACTTTGTTACAATGAAGGAAGGGGATTTTTGTTTCCTATTGTAAATGATATCTAGATGTCTGTTTAACGTATGTGACTTGAAGATTAATGTTATAGTTGTAATATATGTTCTTTTAAATTATCAATTATATACATTGTAAATCTAATGGTGCATTTCTCAAATGCACCAATGGTTTTGTTGGCATACAATTTTCATTGTTGTTACTAGTAAATTAATGTTATATTTTGCATTGACATCAGTGTTCTTTGCATACAATGGCAGCAAAATATCTTGCCATGTTATTTTTGACATAAGGCAGATTGCTTATCTGTACTAATATTGAATCAGATATAGTTACAATCGGCTGTTAGCGTTGGAAATTTAAATGTAATATAATAATAAATAAATGTGATCTCTATTTTGCTTAAATATTTTGTTAAAGATTGTATTCACTAGATGCTAAGAGGACAAGGGAAGGACAGAACACCTGCCTGCAGTTTGAATAACCTGATTAATGACTGTAGAACATTACATTTTTGACAACATTTGCCCCATTTCACTTCAAAATGGGGTAAATTAGTAAGAGAAAGAGAGAGAGAATATAGAACATCCATTATGTATGGTGCATGGAAGCGAGTTACTTTCAGATTTTAGCGAGGATTTCAGAGCAAGTATAATCCAGAAATTTATCTTTCATTTTTTGTCAGCCCTTCTCCCCTGTAAATGACATTTTCCCACAAACAAAATGAGGATAGAGGGACAAAATTGACTAATTAATATCATTTGTAAATATTTTTTTCTCTTGTATATGTCATTTTGTTTGGAGATAGTGTCCCTCCCTCTCTGCCTGCCTTTGACAAATATGTATTACTTTGTATTTTTCAAGGGTCACCAGGGTGATAAACAAGCCTAAGCTACATTCCTTGAATTCAGTCTTAATCCATCTATCCATTATGTCACCTTAACACACTGTGTTGCAAAAATGTTTAGAAATGTTTTCTTCCCGAAATTGTCAAATTTCACTTTCACGTGTCAGTTTAAGCTTCATATTGCACTTCTTTAGGAAGTTATTTTACATTGTGCAGTATGCATGTTGTAATCACCATTATTGATTTAACTGTCACTTCATGTACAAATTTAAATAAAATTTCTCAAGGAATGGGGGTTTATTTACAAATATAGATCTTGGTAATTAATTTGAACAACAGTTATCTGTAGAATCATATTTCAATGTCATTGCCCAGGTAAAAATTGGAATTGGTTCTAAAAGAAGGATGGAAGGGGGTTATTGAACAAATATATTAAAAATTGGTTTTGATATGCCTTTCATCCCTAAAGAAGTGCAATATTTTCAAAATCTTATGTGAGAAGCAAATTACGTCTTCTTGGCTGTGTAATTGTTATTCATGAACTGTCATTGTTCTAAGATGGAATAAAAGAATTCTTCTAATAACTATAACTTATGCAAGGTTATTACTAAAACAAAAATACAATTAAAAAACAAATAATTCATTTTGCACATCAGCACATTAGGGGACTTTCCAGTATTTGAAACTATATTAACTTCGACCAACTAAACAAATGTTTTCCACATTACAAACACTAGATATGTAGTTTTGAAAATGACCTCTCACAAAATAATTTTGTAAAGAACCCTGCAAATCACTTTTCCTTTTAGGCAATGTGGGTAAGAACTTCTATAACTGAAAACCCAACTTTCCCTGAAATATAGCTACTTTCCTCAATGCCAATACATGTCCCACCTCCAAATCGTCGATAACTAGAAATCAAATAATAGGTTTCTTTAGATCAAATATGGGGGGATGTGCTTCATTTTCAGCTCTACTGCTAAAGGCTTCAGGTAGGAACTATTGGGAACAGAGTAATTCAGAATGCGGCCAAGACGTTTTGCTTACATCATGAACTGAAAGAATGGCAACACCAGTTTCACTTGGGCTTTATATACTGCCACAATTCCCTTTTTAATTGAAGAGTAAACAATGGTACGTTTTGACCATGTGTCAACCAGTCTCCTTATCCCTAAGAAAACAAAATCAGCAGTTGATATAAAACCATTTTATTGTTGTTCAAGATAAAACCTGCTCACAACACTAATGAGAAATAAAAATGTTTCTCTGGATCTGTATACACCAATTCCGTAACAATGCCGTTTTCCCAGCTCATCATCAAGGCCTCTTCTCTATTCACAGCCACTTCCCGATTTTAATGCAATCTCTTGCCAGATGCAACACAAACAGATGGCAATAGTCAAAAGCTTAAGAATTTCTCAAATGATGACTAAAACTTGACCAATACAGATAAAGAGCAAACATTTACTTCTGCTAAAATGAACTCCCAGAAATCCACAGAAAACGAGAAGTAAGTGTTCACAGGGCTCTGTCACCAAGAAACAGAACACACAATATACAAGTATAAGCAAAATATAAAACAATCTACTATACAAAGACAATAGCAATGAAAAGATGAATGAATTTCAGAATGTTGCAATTTCTACGTCAGCAAAAGGTCATTTACTGTGGCATACTATATTTACATCTAAATTTCAATTTTGGCCTGCAATTTCAAGTATTCACAAGAACTTTTGCTCAGCCCATTATGGTATTAAAAAATAATTCTCAGTTACCCAAGCATCTACTTGGTGAAATCTTTCTTTACAAGCAATCTAATAACCATTATGATCTCCTATATACAGTAATGAAGATCCATCCAACAAAATGATGGTGGCCATCTCACTTCTGAACATTTTCAAAACTGAATAAAACTCCTTACTGATCAAAACTTAACAGAGAAGTGTCCAATAGTAGGGAAATATTCAGTGTCTATGCGAGAGAAGGTGAAATTACAGCCTACAAATTAAGTAAGTGCAAGATGGGAGTGGACACGAAAGAAGTTGTAATCAAAGACAGTTTATTCATCATCATCATCATCATCCTCATCTTCCTCCTCCTCATCATCTTCCTCTTCCTCCTCACTCTCCTCTTTGGCCTTCTTCTGTGGAGATGCCTTAGCCTTCTTACTATATGCACTCTTTTCCTGCAAGCACAAACAATATTTATTAAAATGCTGTTGCTAAATATGTAAGTTCGCAATTCCCTGTACAGCATATCAAATGCAGAATTTTCATTCTACATATTACTAATTTGCACAGGTTTCACACAAGTACAGATCCTAAATGCAAGTTGACATTATTATAAAACCATTTTTAGGTAATGTTCATCAGGATCCCCTATGCTGTATCTGCATTCAAGGTTTAACTCTCCCAGACACACTGATCATTAATTTGTGAAAAACAGACAATAGCATTTAGACAAATGCATTCCTTTCCAAAAAAAAAAAGTTACCTTTTCATATCTGGCCTTGTCATTGGCAGCCATCTTTTCGAAAGCACTCTTGTCGGTAACCTTGGACCATTTGTCACCTAACTTCTTAGCAATTTCACCGACGCCCAAGTCTGGAAACTGAGCCCGCAGAGCAGGGCGTTCTTGGGCACAGAAGAAAAAGAATGCAGACCTGAAATGTGAAAGAGCACAATAAAGTTAAACAAATCAATTATTGTTACTTAGTTTATCAGCCAACACTTGAATGTGATTGCAATGACATAAATTCTTGAATCTTAAAATGACTCTCAACTTCAAAATACTTACATTCCCCTCTTAGGTGCATTAGGATCCTTCTTCTGCTTCCTCTTCTTTCCTTTGCCACCAGATTCACCTGGAGGGGGAACATATTTGGCCATCTCTCTCTCATAACGAGCCTTGTCCTTTTCAGCCATTTCTTCAAACCTCTTTTTTTCCTTGGCTGTCATACTCTGAAAACAAAGCACATTTTTGACTTAAAATTGATTTTTTTTATTGTTCACTGCAATTTTAACACATAAGTATTTCAAAAGAATAAGAAATAAAAACATTGAAAGGACAATATTCCATACACTTCATACTGCAGAATATTTTACACATAAATAACTGCTGAACCCTATGGTAAAGAGAAAATATAACTTCTGTTTTCTTGGAATTTTGCAATTTAACAAAATACTTACAGCCCACTTTTCAGAGCACTTCTTGGAGAACTCTCTGAAGTTCACATTCTCTCCTGGGTGTTTCTTCTTGTGCTCTTCGCGGCACACTTGCACAAAGAACGCATATGAAGACATACGCCCCCTTGGCTTATCTGCATCCTTTTTGCCCATGATTCAAGATGCTAGAAATTAACAGAAATTGTTTTCATTATTCTCTAAAATACACAAATGTTATGTGAATTTTTCAATAACATTTTATTGATTATGTAATAATGCATAATAATAGATTTTTAAAAAAACATGAACGCTTATTCGTAAAAAATTCCAAAACATGCTCTAAACCATTATAAAATATGTTCATTTTACCAACAAAATCATGTATACAAATGTCAAGACCACTAAAAATCAATGTTACATAAATAATAAGACTATCCAAGCATTTTTTCATCTTTTCAAACAGGTGCATTGTTAAAAAAGGTTTAAACTTTTGAAAATTTGCAAATAAATATTCCTTAATATTGCACTTCTACAAATGATGCAAATATTGCTCTGATGCAACATTATAGTGACCACCTTTCTCTAAATGTACCATATTCCAAATACACTATCAAAAATATCATGCAAAATATGCTCGAAAAAACAACAGAGTTTGACCTTGAAAAACAAAGCAATTTACTCCAAGGTCATCCATATAAAATCTTAAAATTAACTCTAAAACATCATATCAAGAGATTGAAAGAGGTTTCCTCAAATTAAAACCATCGTATATGACCACGTAAATCACCAGGCTAGCATTACAATACAGCCAAACACACCGCCCCGTCTCGAAAGATTCTCCACAGTTGCCATTTCAACATGCAAAATCCAGTTTAAACCAGTCTGACAAACAAAGAAGGTCACCATCCACCCCCCTTACTTCTGTTAAATCCCCCCTAAATAACCCCCATCTAATGGGCCAAGTTTGCCCATCGTGTACCAGGTACCCATTTACAGTGTATACTACATGCTATAGTGCCCATACTATGGCTTTACACTGTAAAGTATTGGTACACAGCCGACATTTTTCTTGACCCCAAAATCCACCTTCCACGAAGCAATTTTTGACCTGATGAATGAAAGTCCCCTTTAAAATCATCTTTGAATAGTTTTATGATGGTAAAACCCAAAAATGATAGCTTTTGTGGAAGCTAGAGACTTCGTCTGACAAGCCCCCTACTCCATTGCATGGTACATAGTGTCTATATGGATATACAGGCTAGATGTAGGCAGCACATTACAAGGCATAGGACTGTTGTTTGGCCATGTAACAAAGGCATACTAAATTGAAAAGTCCAATTTCTCAAAAATTCAGCTATCGATCATCAAGAATTTTTGCATGTGCCTTTTTCCCGTTAGTTTCTATCAATATCTCATCACAGATTTTACAATCACTCATTTTAAAATGATTTTCAGCCAAATTGAAAAATCGAGCACAAGCCGTCCTCCATCATTACATTGACGGACCACAGGTTGGAGTTATCAGCTGATAAGCTCACTTTGAAAATAAATTGCATTATAAAAATAACTCTGGACACAGAATAAAAAATATGCATAAATTATTTATATTCATATTCTGCCAATGCAGAATGTTTTTTTCAGTGTCCGTTGATTTAAACATAAAGATAACTGAACTTACATTTTACCGGTCTCCTGCCTTGCAGCTTGAAATGGCTGGCCCACGCTACTTATGCGGCTACATAAGAAAACACAGCCCGGAAAACTCTGGCTTATGATTGGTCCGTTTCAGATTAACCGGCAATGTTGACCAATCCAAGCTTAGAATTGTGCCTCGTGACTAGCGTCCCCAGCGCTGTCCAATCAAAATGTAAATCTCCGTCAGGTGCTCTCTGTGGTAGCGGGAATTCAAACAAAAGGTCATTATTATAAGTTTTAAAGGTTAAAAATCACATAAAAAGTACAAAGAAGACATTTCTGTTGGATGTTTTTACAGAAAACCCAGATAATAAATAATTTTAGCCTTTTTACCAGCTAAAGGTGTATCATTTAAATATTGTGGCAGATGGAGAAATTCAGCCACCCAAATAAGGTTTGCATGACGTCAGTTCACCTTTGACCTACCACATCGTGAAAACAGGCCGCCATTTCAAGCACTTCATCATTGTTCGCAAAAGCGAGCAAGCTGAAAAAAATACAAATTTTGCCAAGTTGTCTCCGTAAAAAATTGAGTCCAAGTACACGTCCAGGTGCGCCCATACTCGGATAACACCAGGCTCAAAACTTGGTGAGTTACTTTTAGCAATATTCTTGATTTCAGCACTTTTTTATGAAGTCATTTGTAGGTTTTGCTAGTTTCGAGATCGAAAATAACAGCTTGCATTTAGGCGAGGACAGCATTATTGGCTTCTAAAGCCTTTATATCAAACTCTGTGCCTTTCTAAACCGGCGAAAAAAAAAAGGTTACGTTACCTATATACAGCATTAAGATCAACACTGGGCAGGTAAAAACCCCCATACACTATGGTTTAGCACAAATACAGCAGTGACACGTTGCCGCACTCCTGTATTGATTTCGATTTGCACTGGACAAATATATTAAAAATCAAATTTGATTCTATACAGTTAATTTAATTTGTAATGAGATTGGGTTTGGAAAGCAAAACACCATAAAGCCTCAAAAGGACGTTTAAGTAAACATATTCCTAAGGATCCTTAAACTGCCTCGCCAGTTTGTCTAGAGCTTTGAACAGTGTTCAAGCTTTATATTTTTGGTCTATTCCTCCTTGCCATAGACGTTTTATAGCACTGGCAGGACCTGGTAGTGGAAGTATGCATTACAATGATACCATGATGTGTTGGGTGTTTTGCTGACTGAGGTGTGACCAACACCTCATTTGCACCATAATTCAGATATTGGAACTAGAACGATATAGGAACTAGAACGAGCTGTACTGACAAGGCCTACTTGACAGTTTGTAGCATAAAGGTCACATCTAGGTGCCATTTCATTTTTCAAGATTGTACGAAATGGTACAGTCTATTGAAAAAGCTATTTTTATAAAAGGATTTGAAAGGACATTCTGATTTCATAGCATAAGGTAAGTCCTATGAAGGAAATGAAAACATTTTACTTTATAAGCCTGTATTAGGTGAAAGGATTTAACTAAAAAGATGTCAACTTGTAAGTTGACACAAATACTTAAAATTTGTGAACCAGACAGAAACAACATAGCATGGACTAACAGGCCTTGTTTCCAACACATTCATAATGACAAACTTCTCTGTATTCTACTCAATGGCAGGAGGAGACATGTTACATTGTTAGTTTGTTAATCTGATTACATTCAGAGAGTGGAGTTAATGCGTCTAGCTACATCGAAATAACTCGTTCTGATGAGTCTGTATAGAGACTTAAAAGATTTATCTGAAATTTGATTTGAAAACAAGAATGGCTGATTACAAGCTTAAACATATGGACAAAAAAGATGTGTTCAGTAATACGGCCCCTCCGCATTTAGTCAGTAGTGAGCCACATCTACAATACTGGAGAAGCAAAGAACAAGACACTATAGGAAGAACTGCAGGACATATAGTAGGGTTTTTCGGGAAGTAGATAAAACATGAATTGGTTAGGAATGCATGACAGGGAATTCCTGCATGGAAAGGCTATTTATAGAGCATATTGTAAAGAGATTAAGAAAGGTCAAAGTGCACTCCTGTGGTTTGCGGAAGTGATGTTGCTGCACTGTGGTTTTGGAACTAGTGTATATTTAGTGCTGATTGTTTATTTAAAGATAGAAAATCTGAATAATGAATGAGTCTGCAAGAGATAAATATACAACTGTTGTAGTTAATTTGGAATAGTTTGAGAGATAAGTAATCCATCCATACATCCATACATCCATATTTATTTATGTATTTATTTATTTATTTATTTATTTATTTATTTATTTATTTCAATTTAAATATGATTTTTCCCCTGATTGTTTTCTGCCCTGAGGAGCCTACAGACCACCGAGTCATACCTCTTTAAATACTTTTTTCTTCCAACTTAAAATAATGTCAGTTAATATGAAAAAAGTCATTTTTGTTGTTTATTTAGTCTGACCTATATAAGATGACATAAGCAGGACAGATCTTTCTGATGAATTCTGGGAAGATGAACTGAAGCAGGATGTGACCATCATGACTTTGGTTCTTGAATAGAAATCTAGGATGTGGTTATAGCAATATTATTAGCAGAAGCCAAAAAAAGCTTTGATTGAATTATGCAATAAAACTGCAAAGATCATGCTTCTGGGGCAGTATTGAACATGGAGACTGCAATTTACTGTAATGTGAAACAGGATGATTCATCCTTAAGTAGCAAAATTAAGAAGGATATTAGTGCAATTATTGTATTAGATATATTATCAAATGGATACTATTTCTCAGACCCGATGTGGAAGAAATATGACAATCTGTGATTGAGGTTTTTTATAATTGTTTTTTGAAATATAGCTTGCTACAATGAAGTTACATTGAGTGGGTAGTATGGTTTGCCTCACATTTATCGGATGTCTAGATCCCAAGGATCTTTGTTAATGATTTCTTGAAGAAGAGGAAAAAGTTTTGCTTTTAGAATCCAACAAATTTCATGCTGAAATAGTCCAAAGGTGCATATCCAGTCTGAAAGTGGCAACTCAACTTAGTAAGCACTAAGATATTACTTAGTTACTGTGATTGGTGGGAAACAGGGAATAGATTGTCTTCCTGTGGTCCATGGCACAGTGTGTGCTACATTGTCTATATATCTAGACAAGGTTGGGAATGTACTTCATGTTTATCTGGTTGTTACTAGTAGTATATGGCTGCATTCACAACTGGTTGGTCAGTGGATTAAAAGCGCAATCAGAAAAGCGGACTAACACATCCGCGGATCAAATATGTCTGACCCACTTGAATGCTTCTTGTGTAATCCCCGTGGGGATCTGTTCAGTGTCTAATCAGGGAAAAAATCGCAAGCTTTTAATTCAGTCCATATAGTGTATCCGCGGTTCTGTTAGTATTCTGCTCTGAATGTGCTCTAACAGATCCACTGATCAAATGTGGCCGACCCAATTGAAAGCTTGCCACATTATCCCTTAATGGACACTTAATAGATTCTCTGTGAAGATCTCGCGGCAAGCTTTCAAGTAGGTCGGCCATTTTTGAGGGGTGATCTGTTACTTCGCAGGTCTACTTCGGTTGTGAATGCGCCATGCCCAAACACACACTGGAAATCATAATCTTGGTATTGACAAGATAACATACAAAAATGATGAATCAATAACAAAATCTTCTTATTCACTTTCAAGTTTATGACAAGAAAGAAGTTCCGGTTTAGCTTGCCAAGGAGGAGAAGACTAGTTTCTGAGGCGACTGCATCAGCTGAGAAGCTACTTCAGTTCTTTCAAACAGGAAAAGGTACGAATATCAGAAATATTTGAGATTGTTACTTGGACTGTTGGCTATTTATCATGTTAAAATAATTTGATATTGACTACAAAATGATTAGCAAATGAGAATGAATTTAAGTTATTATGAATAAACCAGTCAGTCATTATGATGTAAAACAGATCATATTGCTGAAACGTAAAATATGCTTCAGTGAAGTCTGTTCTTAAAAACCTTTTTAATGCAGAAAGGGAGTTCTCACTTAACGGTATGCACTGGCATCTGTTTGGAAACTGTCATTGCATGTTGTCCAGAACTGCGCAAAATTTAGCAATGAATGAAATTTACAAATAGGCTCGAAATATGGATATTATTGTATACTTTTTGGTTAGAAAGCACTTTAGTACTGCTTTCCAATAGATGTCCCTGACAGTGACCCGACTTCAGAACATTACACCTAGCATTGTAATCCCAAGGTCAGGAGAAAGCAAGGTCTCAATTAAACCAGATATCTGGGCTTCAGTTTAATGTTCTACGGTGATTGCTTGGCTCTCGTAGTTTGCTGTGTCGAGGTTTTTAGAATATTTAGGAGTTGCCTTTTTATTCATTAGTCTACAATGCTGTGTATATATGAAGAACTGTGGTAGACTATTGATTAAAGATGGCTGAGAGTGCAGTGGTAAGCTGTCTACCAATCTCTCGGGAGACTTGTATAGGAGTATTGAGAGATTAGATTTCTCTTTCTGTTACACCGCAGCTAGACTTTGGTTGCAAAAGGTGATATCTAGGCAATAGTTTGTACAGTAGAAATGCATTGCAGACAAAGTGAAATAGAAATACCTGTTATTCTAAAATGGCCCAGGGAATTTGTGCAGCATTAAAAGAAAATATGCATAGTTATTTCCACAGCATATATTTAGTCTTTCAAGGAAATGTAGTCAATAAAAAATTAACAAAGTCCCACACATATACATGCACATGAAAAAAATTTATTTGAATTTGGTATTATATTTTTCAATATATTGGTAATTCATTGCTGAATATTTAGATGATATGGACAATTTTAAACTGACATGTTAGACATCAGATTGCTCACTTTTCTATTGGTAGTATAAGCAGGAGAAAAATTCATGGTCTCAAACACGTGATAAATGTAACCCTATTATTGATAGATATATATTGCTGGAAGAGGCTTGTTTATTGATGACAACTAATATACATTGTTTTATCACTATTACGTGGCACTTTGTTAAATGCATGCGTTTATTCTATATTCCAGCTATGAGTGGCAATATCAACGGTTTCAGTACGGAAGAAGACAGCCGCGGAAGTCATGAGCAGATCTGCTGCCTGGTGGACCAGGGCACGCGATGCACGCGCCTGGCTGGGAATGCCTGCTACAGCAAGAGAATACAGAAAACTGTACAGCAAAGGAGGCTGAAACTCAATTTAGACATTACAGTAAGTAGCATCAAGGATATATCACCATCTATGCAGTTGATCTTAGATTTAGTAAAGGCTATACCATAGGATAAAAGCCCAGACCGAGAGAGCGCTCTTAATTACTTGATGAGGAAAAAAATTAGGTGCAACTTGGTTTTTCTGAAAAGAAAAAAGGAGAGCCAGGGGTAGGGAAGTTGTGCTGAAGTTTGTTCTTGACATGCATTGATATAATTATTTTCTTTATGATTCATGATGTCAGAGAACTGTAGCTGGCAAAGGATACATACTTATTCTTAGAATTTCTGACTTTTTTGCAGGCACACCACATTTACATCTGTGAAATACACAAAAACATGATCCAGAGCGTGCGAGCAAAACGGAAGAGAAACAACAGTGATGACGACCGGGTGTCTTTGGATCTTGATAGTGAATTTCCTGAGGTAGGAGTTGGTGGCCTTGCCAAGGGTGGAGGAGTTTGTGTTTTTATTAGTGCAACCTTTTGGGGTTGAGATAAATTAAATGTCAAGTTACCTCATTTTCTAACAGTCTTAAAGACCTTCAAAGTGACAATTTAGGTAACTCAGAGTGTGTGTGTGTGTGTGCCTGGTTGGATGGATGTGCCTGCATGTGCATGCATGCGTGCCTGCCTTACCTTACTCTTAGTAAAGTACAAGGAAGAGAATCAAAATAAATATTTTAAATTGACCTGGCAGTTCATTGGTGAACCTGTTCTGTATTTCTGTGATAAAACAATAGGTCTGTCGGTTGTATAATTAACTTCCTTATTCTAAATGCAACATTTTACAAACCAAGGCAATTTCAGATTCTATTTGGTCTTAATCTTCAGCTTGTTTTTATTTAAGAAGTTTGCTTAGAGTCATATCCTCCTATTAATTTTCACAGTACTCGCGTTATTTGATAGTTTGATCCTTGCATGCTGCTCATGTACAAGCGTGAATTTTTCTTGTTTTATTTTTTTGTAGATTGATTTTTTTCAAATGCCAGTGAACACATTACGAAGATACAAGCGTCATTATAAACTGCAGACAAGACCTGGACTCAACAAAGCACAGCTGGCAGATGTAAGTGTAAAGTGTTAAAAAATTATTTTTGCAGAGTGAAAACTTTGATCATAAAAGAATGATGTATATAAAGTAGGACTAGAACATTTCTTTACTTTAAATAGGAAAATTGAAGCTATTTCACTTTATTCAGACAATAAAGACATTTTGGGGACAAATAAGTTCCCATAGGAATAGTTCAGGTGTGGATTTTCTCTTTTCAATGAAAATTTCAAGTTTGAATTTCAATTTTCTCTGATTTTAAAACCTTTGTCTTCTCTGCATTCCATACAGCAAAAACAGCAGTAGTTGGTTGTTGGGTGAAAATGGCATCCACTAACTTAATTTTATCTTAAGTGATTTAGCATATTTATGAAGCAATTGATTGGAATGAATAGCTGAAAAATTATATAATTCTAAAAAATCCAGCTTTTTTCATGACATTAGAAAAATATTTGGACTAAGGAAAGTGATATTAAATGAAAAATAGCCAAATTAGTGTCTTGTTTGAAATTTTATAAATATGTGTACATATCTTATGTCATTTCAGACGGTGTCCAGGCATTTCAAGACTATTCCTGTTATCGAGAAAGAAGCCCTCACTTTCTTTATTTACATGGCAAAAAGTAATAAGAGTAAATTTGACCAGAAAGTACTGGATGGGTTCAGCTAACACTGGAGTGCTGGGACTACAATTGAACTGACATGAAAGTTTTTGGTATAAAACAGACAGGAAAGACTCATTTAAAACTGGTCTTATTTAACCAGGAATAATCTAAATGTTGTCATTAGATTGATATTCATTAACTTTGAATTTTAAGGCGTGATGGGGGTAGGCAATTTAACACTGATTTCCTGACATCAGCAAGAGTATTCTTAGTTAAATTTGATAAGAAAAAAGGCACTTGTTGAAATAAGGGCCAGATACTTTGACCACAACATACCACGAGAAATTTTTTTTAAACAAAAGGGATGTTAGAAATTTTAATAGATGAATACGTAATTCACATAAAATGTGACCTGCAGCACAAGCATTATGTGCCACACGAGCAATTATTACCACTGCCAGGGAAATGCTTAGAAATTACCTGCCTTGGTGGAGCCACACACTTTCTGAGTGCTTTCACAGTTCCTAAAAAATGTATGGATTTTTAAGGCGTATTATTTCTCCATACAGCTGAAATTAGATTTGTTAATTGCATGAATGTCTGTCTTGAATGTTACTTTCTCTTGTTATTGTCAATTCCTACAAAGTGACAGATTAAGACTTGCCTATGGGATGTATTGAAATTAATTATGATAAAATCAATTTAACAAGCTTCCTGAATTTTTTTATTGCTGTGAATTGGAAACATCCATTTGAAATGGAGACTTGCCATTGTCTTAGCTTAATGTTAATCTTTGTCTTCAGTACCTTTTGAAAAGGATTCTAGGATTGTGGATTTTTTCTTCTCAAAAAAAGTTGTAGAACATATATGTTGTACTTATTGCAAATAAAATTGTACACAATATTATAAATATTGACTTTAAATTTATGTTTGGTTTCATTATGATGCGGTGTCACTTGATTACAACAAAGCTGAGCAAAATTAGGTAAAGTCGGTTCTGAAATTAAAGGAATACAATCCTGTATGATGTACGAGCTGAAATATGCCATCCACTTTTCCCGTGTACTATCAAATTCATTTTATAGTGGTTATCGAGAGGGGGATAACGAACGCTGACTCGAAGCGCAATCGATGCCATTGAATATTGGAATTGAATGGAGGTGAAATATTGTTTTGCATGTCATCTCTACCACAATGTGGGACACCTGGTGTGCCGATCACTAAGGCTTCGTTCACATGCAATGTCTATTTTCTATTTTCTATTTTCGGTATGTCTTATGATCACGGTCTGTGCACTGAATATCCCGCGGCGTAATTACTGGCAGCGCGAGCCAGTTACTTATAGTAACTTATAGTAACTGGCTCGCGCTGCCAGTAATTACGCCGCGGGATATTCAGTGCACAGACCGTGATCATAAGACATACCGAAAATAGAAAATAGAAAATAGACATTGCATGTGAACGAAGCCTAAGCCCAACACACGATGCCCATGCAAAACAACAGAACCATAGTTACGACAATGACGACTGGTCGATCCATCATCAAGGGGTTTCCGGCTGAATGGCTTTCAGCTTAAGCAGCTTAGATGTCTGGCACGCCTAATGAGCTGCTTAACGATAATTAAGTACCCCCTAGCAGCTTCATAGGGCGTGACAGACATCTAAGTCGCTTAAGTTCAGAACAATTTAGCGTGAACCCCCTTGGAGAAAGAGCAATCCTCAGTTCGTACGATAGGGCCTGGGAATGGTCCCTTATTTTAGACCAGCGGCTACACTTTTTTTGTGGACTACTGCAGATTTATCCAAGGTTGAATTGGTCACTTTACCGAGCCGCATTCCCATTAATCACAATATCCGTTTTCCCTACCTTCTACCAAGGTCACAGATTAATGTTTCACTAGATATTAACAGAAACGTCTCTAGTTAAGTATGTCATGAATTTGCCATGCACATCTGTAATCATGTAGTGGAAAAATCAATCTGTGGCCCTGGTAGAGATATTCCTCCCCACTTTTTTTTACTTTGGTGGCTAACTACCGTAGTTAGCCACCATTCCCACCAAAGTAAAATAGTACCGGTTAATCATCCCTGATACTCTTGATATTTTCCGGCGTCAAATTAAAGGTCCACGGAAGCGCCTTCAAGTTCTCGCACGCACATGCACTATCTCGATGTACATCTTTTCCAACTATATATACTGTTTTACAACTTATTCAAATTTGTCTCTATCTGAGCTCTAAAAATGTAATATAAAGTCTTTTAATTTTTTAAGTGCGAAAAAAAATTGAAAAAACCTACATATTATTAAAAGGAAAATGTGCTTAAAATGTGCTAAGGCTTCGTTCACATGCAATGTCTATTTTCTAAATTCTATTTTCTATTCGCGCTATCTTATGATCACAGTCTGTGCCCTGAATATCCCGCCGCGTAATTACTGGCAGCGCGAGCCAGTTACTTATAGTAACTTATAGTAACTGGCTCGCGCTGCCAGTAATTACGCCGCGGGATATTCAGGCCACAGACCGTGATCATAAGACATACCGCAAATAGAAAATAGAATTTAGAAAATAGACATTGCATGTGAACGAAGCCTAAAACAAAAAACAGCCAAAAGTAAAAGCTCTCCAAACACTACCAATTGCCTTTAAAAATTTAAAAAGCACTTGTTGCTTTGTAAGGATTTTAAACCAAACTAAAAACGGAGTGAAAAGTGCTCTCATTAACAATGCTCTCCAAGTCCACACTGTTCTCCTCTCACTCTGTAGCACCACCCATTGAGCTACCTTGCTCATTGCACCACCCAATCAACTGCATGGATTACGGTTCACGTCATTCAAATAATGCTCCAAAGCCTACATGGACGACTGACCTGGAGTTACCTTCGCGCCAAGGTAGGGTCAAGGCAAAGCAACTTACATAAGTAGAGTGTATATAGTTATCGAGGCTCATATTCTGATGAGTGTTATGTTTTTGGGTGTGAACGTCATTCCAACACCGTGAACCTCTTCAGTTGGGCGCGAGCATCCTCGGGAACAAGATGACTCTTAAACAACGTGTAGCCGCTGAACATCTGCTGCTTCAACTGAGGAAGTCTCAAAAGGTAGGCCTGTAGTGAAGAATTGAATCTGAATTTTGAATACGCTCGAACATTTTCTGTTTTGCGAAAAAGGCGTAGGCTACAGTAGCCTACGCATCAGACACTTTAGATAAATCAAAAATACTATTAGAGAAACTCAGGAAACAGGGCGGGGTTTAGGTGCCCTAAGTACTCCCACTCCCCTAAGCAATACCAGGTCGCACTAATGCCACTGCCACTGGTATATACTTATCATTTATGTTCTTCTACCATTTCTATTGTTTTGTTCCAAAAAACTTTTTTACTCTGACGGTGGCTGGTACCCTCCTAGCCGTGATGCTTTAAACAAATGCTTAGTATTCATACACATTTTTCCGGTTCTGAGAGAAACCTGTGTTCACGCGAGTAATATAAAGCGATTTATGTTCTTATTACTGTTTTCTGCAATGGATGCGGTCATGATAAAAGTCCAACAATGCAAAATTGGTCGTTTCAGATTCAGTTGAAAGCCAGCAAGAGAGAGCAGAGGTTGCACGAGAAAGCTATAGCCAAAGTTATGGCTGGAAATCCGACAAAAGCCGAGAAATTAGAGGTATATGAATAAATACTCCACCAAAAAATGTTTTGAAGACTTTAAGACACCCAGAAAGTGTAAAGTGATGTTTTGTCAGGTTATTTGGGTAATTGCGTCCGTTGTGTCGTCACGGGTCAGCCGAAGTCTTCGTGAAAAGACTTTTAAGGTCGTACAAGTAATAGTCGTTATAATTATTTAACTGATATAAATCGTAGTTCTAGAGAATGAACTTTACAAAATTATATAAAATGGATGATTACTGTCAAAGACCAGGCAAGAAGAATACTGTCATGTTTTCATGAAGTTACGCTCTACAGTAACTAAGACATTTAAAAAGATAAATTGCCCTTTTAGAAACGCTCCGAAAGATGGGCTGCAAAGCGCATGGAGGCCCAAAAGTCTGAGAGAGAGTACTTAGACAGGATGATGCAACAAAACCGCGACCGAGACTGGTCCGAGGTGCTTTGTTCCGTTCCCAGCGAGAAATGCGGACCGCCCTCTGGAGCCGATGTGGTCGAGGTATGAGTTTCACAGGACACTTAAGAATTTTGAGTGATTCTTTTTAGGTTGGTTCACTGGAGACGAGATCTTCTTGAAGTTCAAGTTCAAGCTAGGTTAGGTGCAGTTACGTATTCTGTAGTTTCAGAAAAGCACAGTTAGTAAGTTGTGCTCGTCTATTTTGTTAAGTTGATCTGCCTCACCAAATAATAATAATAATCGTTTACGGGCGCCTCTAATACCTTACAAAGTAACCGAAATAAGACACTACTTGTGTAAGTCCCATGAATTTTTTTTCTTATATAAACTACTGACCTAACTAGGTCATAGCTTTAAAACTGACTTACACACATTTATGCAACAAAGTTTGGCTGCTACCCATTCAATGTCCCTGTACCCTCCTTAGTGGCCCATATTTATCGCTGTGGGTCAGTTCTGGGACTCATCAAACTCCACAGCTAGGTCTGCATGACAATATACCAATATAATAACTGTCAGCATTCAGTAGGTGTAAATGCTACAAAAAGTCTAATAAGTTAACCGGATTTGTTTCCTTTCTTTTTACAATAATAACAATAATAATAATAATAATAATAATAATAATAATAATAATAGTTGCTATTGTTATTATTGTTATGTGTGCGAGTATGTCAGTGTTGTTCACCTGAACAGGTTGCACTAGACTTCGCCTTTGAGTTCACTGCGATGACCTGACCCAAATACTTACCTAACTGGCACGTTTTTCGTTCAAGGTATGCGTTACTCAGGAGCATGGTTGTACACCTCACGTGCGGTTTGTTATAAAATGTGAAGGGCCTTATAAAAAGCACAAATCTGTGATGTCGGCACTTCTTGAAAAAAACTCCGAAACATATTAACTCCCAAACACTGGTTTTTACGATGATAATAATAATATGTTTATATTCTTATAGCCCGTGTCTGTCCATGGCGATGTTGGCCGACACAATGTTTCATCATTTAATGGTTTTACTTTAAATTTACTGAATTACTATGTTTATTAAATATACAGGTGGAGTTCGAAAATGAGCACTATCGAATTATTTCTACGTATTTTATTTATACGAATTATTTCTACGTATTTTACTCTTGCGACCTTTTTTCTTTAAATGCCAATCCGTATTTTCGTCAAGAGGGGAGTTTATTTGCTTCAAGTCAGGTTAAATTCGAATATTGGCATTCTTTGGCTAATTTTGAATAAAGTTTGAAGTAATAAGTTTTGCAATTAAATAGAACATTTTGTGGTAGTTCCCTATTAGGCTTGTCCAATGTTTTCTTTAACCCAAAATGATTGTGCTCTATAAAGGGTAATAAACTTTGCTCTCCCATATATAATTTAACTTATTTAGTCGAAAAATGAGCGCGCAGCTATTACTAAACTGGCATTCGCATCTTCACTGTTATTTGAGGGAAAACTTTAAATGAATTTAATAACAGCGATTCATTGACAAAAGACCAATTGAAAATAAAGCACAGATAAAGAAACGATCCACTTTTTATTGATTAAGGAAAGCGACGGACTTCGCTAGGGTCGTTGCTTTTTTAAAGAGTGCCTTTTAAAATAATTAGACTATTTTTTCACCGGGACGTATATTTTCAGATAATTGATGGAACGGATTAGGTACATTTCTGTAGACGAATGTAGCTGATGGCTATCTATCAAGGAAAGTTAATAATTTTGAATTCATGGTTAATTTTTTTTCTATTCTAAGGCTCCAAGTGGTCCCAGCAGTCTCGGGAATCCTCCGGCATATTCACACCAGGACACACAGCTTTAACATCGTGCAGTTCTAGTTTCCAAACGAGGCTCAGAAGATGAAGCCTTTTTGACTGACACCACATCACGGCAAACGCATGAAAAACTATTGTAAACTTTTTGTGAAAAGAATTTAAAAACTATTGAATGAAAGACAGTGAATAGTTTTACGCTATATGCTGACTTAAAAGGAATGTAAAACGTTACGACTCGCGTTTTCCATACAGATATACTCTATATATTCAGTATTTCTTGAAAAGTGTATTATTGACTGTGCAGTTCCTTATACAGGAACATTGTTTCATTAAAGCGAAAACAGCTTAGATATTAATCTGTCTGCAAAATGGCATTCTCTGATAATGGGAATTTCTTTTTAAGAAACATATAAATTTGTTTTCGAGTAAATGTTATGTATATTCGTAATGTACGATGAACCACTTTACACTACATATATATTTAATTGTTTTTGTACATAAACCATGAGTTTCATTAATGATTTATGCTCCTATGTAATATTTACGAAAAATGGCAAATTAAATGCAAGTTCATCTAGCTATCTATCTATCTTTTTATCTATCTATCTATCTATCTTTCTATCTATCTATCTATCTATCATCCATCTATCTTCCTCTAGGAAATGCGGAATCATCTGCTTAACTGGTGTAACAGGAATGATAATCCTAGGAATGAAAGTCCGAGCCCCCCATGATTAGAACAGATTAGGGTTAGGCCGAGTATAAGGCTCTGTTCTCACAACTTTTAGATCGATCTATCACCGCGGGGAGTCTCACTAGATTACTATCAGATAATCCGCCTTAAGTGTCCGTCCCCGCCTACTACAAGCTATAAGGGGTAATTAACTTTCGTGTCCGCCCGGCTGACAGCTATTCAGCGCGAAACCCCAGGGAGTTAGGTCGATCCAAAGTAGGTCGATCTAATCTATGGAAATGGGGTGTTAGGTTCCTATGTGGGGCTAATGTCGCCTGTACGAAGTAATGGGGAACGGATTACGGTTCCTAGCAGACTACTATTCCAGTCACACCTGGTTAAACTCATAATAGTATCGTATTATTTTGCAGTTATATATTTTCTTTTTATATTAAAAAAATATTTGCCTTGCATGTGAGACTTTCAAAAACATAAAGCTTACCGCCAAGACTAACTGGCCAGATACACATTTTATCTTCATACTAAAGCATGTGAAAATATGAAAAAATATATCTCTGAACCATAGCAAGTTGTTTTACAACTTCATATTATTTGATCAAATGGAATCAACATTTAAAAATGAATAAATATATCAGAAAAATAAAAACAGAACGTATTTGATATTCACTTTTTAATAAAGCTTATCGTTTAATTATATTTTTAAACAGATTTATTTCTATAATAAAGATAAACAAATATACAAAATAAATAAATTCAAAAGCAGGCGGCAAGTCGCCGCAGCATTATGTGCTTGCCTGCGTTATTTTTAACTAATGATAAATAAATGAAATGATAAAGATTATATGAAAGTAATAATAATTGTAATACCAATACTAATACTAATATTAATATTAATGAGAGCAACAGGGAAGGGGGGCATAGGCACGGGGTGATATATGCGGGAAGTGCTAGACTAGTTGATCAGGAGAGGGAGAGGTCGGGTCGGAGGAAGACCGTCAAGGATGTCCCGACTAATCAAAGCATTTAAACATCATGAATTAGAAACGTCAAAACAATGACGGAGTGATTCCTTCAAGAGCAGATTATTCCATTGTCGGTGATCGGTTGCATATTTCTAAAGCAATATTTTATGAACGGTGCAACAGCCTGAAAAATATATTTAAAAATTATTAGGTTACCATAACACCGGGAAAATCCATGGATATTTTAATATCCATATCTTTAAAGATTTCTGTTGAAATAACAAATACTAATATAAATACATTTACAGAAACAACATTTGGGTGGATCAAGGATTTTCAGTAGGTTAAGGAAGCTTTGTTATATTCCTATTTCCCCATTCCACAGTATTAAATTTTTTATTCATTTTCACTTATAAATTTAGTTGATATAGCAAATTGACAAACGACACTTAAATAGTCTAATTATAATTCCGGACTCTGTGACGATAAATATGTAAAAACTTAGCAAAGACGTTGTTGTGAAACCATTATGTATTTTATTTAAGTATATAATTCAAAGTAACACTATATACACAGACTTGCGGAAAATGGCGTTTATTTTCCCGATTTATAAGAAAAGTGAAAGAAGTTGCATTGATAACTATAGACCAGTTTTACTTCTGAGCGTGTTATCGAAAATATTGGAAAAAATTATATAAAAAAGGATGATTAATCATGTAGTTAATGGTAATCTACTATTTGAAAAGCAATCTCGGATTCTTAAGTGTAATAGCACCGAACACCAATTACTGGCAATTCAAAATTTGATAAAGTTCCGCATATTTTATTACTATATAGGCAGTCAGTCTATGGTATTAAAGGCAATCTACTGTCACTATTATCTTCTTATTTGAGCGATAGAAAAGTGAAGGTCCGTATTGATGGTACGCTATCCGAATGTTCCAAAGAATCATATCAATACTAGTGTTCCACAAGGCAACATTCTCGGTCCTCTGCTTTTTCTCTTCTATAATTGATCTAGCAAACAATCTTACTGATTACAATCAGTGCACCCAAGTGAGAATTCCTGCAGAGATAGATCGACCCTGCTGGTCTAATAATTTTTAATCGGAACCAAGAACTGTGTGTAAGCGATCAAAAAGTTTTTAAAAAACAGGGTGGTCAATAAAATGACCTATTTTTCTTTCCATATCGATTTAAAATAGGTTTGTTTTTCATGGACCACCCTGTATCTCTTTGGTCTAGTGTTCATATCTAGACGCTGACCTGTAGGATGATTAAGATATATTTGACAGAGTGGAAGATACAAAAAGACTGAGATTTTACAAAGACATCAAAAATTCTTTTTCAAAATTATCCATCAGGAATATAATTGAATGAAGTGTTTTACGACGATAAGCTCATATTTTATGACCAAAAGAAATAACATTTTTCTAACAAAATGAATAGTATTGGTCGGATTGGTTATGGGCCGAACAAGACGGGCCCCTTCTAGATAAGTGGTAATGAACATCGTTATCGCAGTAGAAGTTTTATTAGGCACTTATAAAAAGTGAACAAGGTTTTGCTTATATTCTTTGAACGTAAGAAAACAAGTGATAGGTGAAATTCATATCTTCATATGTCAGAAAGAATGGGACCTAATTTTGTTACATATGCGACTGTTTGATCTGCCAAAAGGTCACCACAGGTCACAGTCTTACTCTAAGTACACCTTCTGGCCTCAACAAGTGACTTTCGAGACCGGGTTATGTAAATACCACGTGCTTTCTTTCTTTTCAGCACGTCGGTTCTTTGTAAAGACGTATAAAACATGATACGTTTGACATGATGCAAGCATCGATGAACGTAAATTGCACCACACATTTCACAAACCTTGGACGGGCTGAATTCTTACTTCATTTTTCTGGCGACTATTTTTTCAGAAATCCATTGTGAAAGAGCTGAAGATTATCACGCTACGTATAAATAAAAAGAGGACGTTTGAAACATTGAATTAAAATCCGACTGGTCACTGTCCACTTTCTGGCCTCAAGTTACTTTCGAGACCGGGTTGTTTGACCTTCCAAAAGGTCACGCCACGGCACCGGGTCACAGTCTAAGTCAACTTTCAAGTGACTTTCGAGACCGGGTTATGTACCGGCAGGTCTAAATACCACGTGCTTTTTTCTTTTCAGCACGTTGGTTCTTTCCAATGACGTATAAAAGATCATTCACATCGAGGAGAGCCGAGGTCGAGCGAGGTCGATGCCAGCGTCGATGAACGTAAATTGCACCACACATTTCACAAACCTTTGACGGTTTGATTTCATACTTCATTTTTCTGGCGACTATTTTTTAGAAATCCATTGTGAAAGAGCTAAAGATTATCACGCTCCGTATAAATAAAAAGTGGACGTTTGCAACATTGAATTAAAATCCGACTGGTCACTGTCCACTCTCTGGCCTCAAGTGACTTTCGAGACCGGGTCGTGTAAATACCGCGTTTTCTTTCATTTCAGCACGTTGGTTCTTTGAAATGACGTATAAAATATGATCCGTTTGACATGATGCAAGCGTCGATGAACGTAAATTGCACATTTCACAAACCTTGGACGGGCTGAATTCTTACTTCATTTTTCTGGCGACAATATTTCAGAAATCCAGAGTAAAAGATTATCACTCTACGTAAGACGCGTTATAACGTTTGAAACATTGAATTAAAACCCGACTGGTTGGAATCCAGGGAGAAACATGTAGTTCATGATTGTTGTATAAGTTGTTTGTTTAAATCGGAGCTAATTTAATTACTGTTATATCCAAAAGTTACACTCCAATAATGCCAAATACAGTGGAATTAAGGAAACATTTATTCCCGAATGTCCCACATAAACGACGGGTAATTTACTAGTATTTTTATGAGTTTGGTTAATATTTTGACTTGGAAGCTTACGTAGGGCGATCCAACAGATGATTCCTTAGATGCGTTATCTGAGACCCGCGCTTACAGGTTATAACCCAATGTGGAGGAATGGTACCACAATTTGTTAATTAAATACTGTTATAGGGAAAAAACAGATTATCCAGAATCTTTAAAAAAACTAAAATGTTTAATTACGAAAGTTGGAGTGAAAGCTTCCATACACAGCTCCTCCAAACCCAGGACAATGGGCAAAACTGGGTTGGTGTGTTGGCATTTCAACAACGGGGGGCACAATCAGCATTTCTGGGGCCTAGCCTCCACTTAAATCGATTACAATCGTTATAGAAACTTTTGAATCTATCATCAAAAACTGTTTTTGTTTGTTCTTGGAATTATCCTGTGCTGGCAGCTGCGTAGGTGCACCTGCAAAGGCATGCAAGTGCGAATTTACGTCTCAATTTTCCTTTGTGTAATGCCAAGTTCACAGTTTTCCTCATTAAAAAAAATTATCGTTTATGATGGATTTTTTTGTGCCACATTTTGGATGGCAATTTCGATGAGTATCAGTAGGCCTACTTTGCTTGAAAGATTGAAGGTTGTTTTACTCGAGTCATCATATAATTTAGAAAATAAAACAATCATAAACTCGATGAGGTATTTTGACAAACATAAGTCCACAAAGTCTTAAAATGTAAATAATAAGTTCTATTAGATTTATTTCTATCTATCTACCATAAAGCTATATCAGGAACATGAATATATTACCTAGTCAGAAAGCACTTTTTCCTTTTTCTTTTTTTGAAAATAACCAAAATTGACATAAAGCAAATTAACCAGTTTTAAACACAGATACTAGAAAGCTCTACTGTTAACTGTTATGCCAGAAGTTATACAGAGGCATGTTCTAAATAATATAAACTTGTCAACTGACCTTCAGAACTTTTAACTTAAACACACGCACAGGAATGTTTGGCACTTACAAATACACAATGTTTCAATGACAACAAGCAGATAAATAAATAAATAAATAGCATATTGATAAGTAACCAACACATTATTGAACATGAGCCTAGGATAAAAAAAAAAACTGAACATTTATCATTTTATTGCAGATCTTGATGAATCTGGGGAACAATCGCACACAACTGAATTAAAAAATGGAGAATTCCATATTTCTGTGGAAAAAGCTCTTGACTGCAGTATGCAAATATCACCATTATAATTTTGACCACTTTTGATTCTTAGAGATAATCTTTTCAAGCGGTAGGACAACCTGCTGCTCAATTCAAGTTTTAAAATAAATAACTAAAGATGACCCCCAAAGGGGCTTCGAAACAACAGGTTAGGTTGTTCACCCGGATTTATGCTCTACAAGTGCTAACAGTGTTTAATTCAACTCACCTACACAAACGTGTTGGGGAAAAAAAGTAAAATCTACACATATACTTCGAATGTAAGGTTCTGCACCTTTATATTACAACTTGGTCTAACCTCAAAGTTCCCTTAGTAATGAGACAAATGTTCAAATTTTCACAGATTAATACAAACTGGCTTAAATTTGTAAACTAACAACAAGAACCTTCTGACTGTACTTGCATATTGATAAATTATCACATAAAACTGAGACACAATGTGGTATAATTTAGAGCAATTTCACAAGAAAAAACAACCGCAAATTTTCCTTCTTATATTACGTGTACTAGTAAGTCCTCAGTATAAGACAATGCGTTCAGCCACCACCATGTTTATACTGCTGGTTTACAGTTAAAAATCAAGCAGATCATATACATGTATGCAATTTGTTAGGACCACTTTGTAGCACCTGCTGGCATTCGGTTCCTTTGAAAGAAACCACGCATTGTGAAGGTCCAGCCATTAAGAAGCTGCAATGCACAATGCAGAACTCTCAAAAACTTACTGTGTCAGTGTATAACAAAGGGAACAAAATGATAAAATATATCATCATTTAGCAGCATTCAATCCTGGCTTTTTTCCAGAATCCTTGCTTCTTTCAGTTTATCTCTATATCTATGTGCCGCAGATGAGTATGTTTTTTCTGAAAAATACCAAAAATATAAACAACTCAATTATTTGCAAAGAAAATTTCATGAGTTGTTTCATACAATTAGTAACTTATTAAGTTCTTAAAACATGCAAAATTTGCTCTACATTTTTTTATCTTTACGAGAGGTTTATTTATATATCCTCCCCCTTTCTCTCCCTCTCTCTCTCTTTGTCTCTACAAAATACACAACACCTTACCAGGCGTTTCACCAGTATTTGGTGTACAGGAAGACCAGAAAGTGAATCTACAATTTGGTTCTTCATTTACAGGGAGTCAAACCTAAGAAAGTCCAGCCAACCAACCCCAAAATTTTGTAAGCCAGCCAGCCATCTTTGGAAATATAGGCCGAATTTTGAGGCTCCTGGCCATTATAATAACAGCTGGATGGCTCTCTAGGGGAAAGCCTTGCACCTCACTGAAGCATAAAGCAGTTATCTTAAAGACTAATCTCTGAAACTTAAAAGACCATGCGCCCCACCTTGAGGTTACTCTCCAGCCTGTCTATCTCCATGCCAAGTTGGTCTGATATCCCCTCCCCATGCTTCACTATGATAGCTTCTGCATCCTCCACAGTCTTGGCACACTTCATCTCCTTAAGTACACATACAAAATAATAATCATAACAATATTCATTGCTTTAAAACCACACTTCTCATGCAATTCAGTGCTGTTCTCATAAAAATAAAGAGCATATAAGAAAGACAGGCTCAAATTAATAACATAAACGATGATAAAATATTAAGAAAATAGTTAAAATACAGTGAAAGTTAGATTTTATGATGAGAGTAAAATTTTCAATCAGTTATAATTACTTGGTTAAATATTGATACTCGATTAAAGATTGAAGTGAAAATTTATAGCCATTTATAGTCATGTTCTTAAAATGTGATTAGTTCACCTGCCTGCTTCAGTTCTGATAAAAATAAATGGGAAGGCAGCAAAAGACAGAAAGCTTACCTCCAATATTGCCTTTTTGTTTTGTCTACTGAGGTAATTTAAGGAAACCATCTTGCCATCAAAGTCCACTTCTGCCTTGAATTTTGTCGCGCCTCCCATATCAGTGGTCTTCACGTCGTGGACACCTCTGAAATAAAGCACAACGCCAACAATGGCCAATAATTCCTATCAGTTCCTGTCATATGGGATAAAGCCAATGCAATTAAAAAAAAAAACTGCTACCAAAGACTTCAAGTTATATATATATTAAAAAACGCTACTTTAGAACAAGGGCTCTTTATTCTTTGCTGTTACCTTACAACTTTATCACATTCCAGATCAGAAGTGATCCCTGCCAGTTGTTTTGGTGGAATTGACCTGCAATAAACAGTCCGACATATGATACCATAAACAACATACAAATGATGTTATTATTCAGCAATTTTTATTATGTGCACAACAATAACGACTGAACTGTTTGCTTTTAATACAATATATAATAATATAATAATAGGAAAATGGTGAGAGAAGGTCTGAATCAGTCAGCAATCATTGTTAAAGTTAAAACTTACTTTCCAATGATTGTTTCTAAATTACTGCGTAGTATGAAATTTGCCACAAACATCAGAAGTCCTCCAATACAAACAGATCCCAAGGAGTCGTAAAAAGGATTGGAAGTGAGATGAGTGAGCCCTACACCTGCAGAGGCTAAGGCAACGCCTATGACTGCTGCACTGTCTTCCAGTAAGATCAGATTCAGGGTGGGGTCCTTCCATGCATATACTGGAAAAATAAATATTGCTGAGGATTTTTTTTTTACCACTCAAAATGGGTCTAAGCAGGAACATTGAATTCAGTCTCATTCCAAAATGTCAAGATCTTATCTGAAATGTGAATTATTTGGCTAAGAAGAAGGGACAAAGAGTATGATTTTTAAAACATGTTAAAAACATAACCACTTATTGTTGAACTTCCCTGAGGAAAAGTAAAACTTTTCAATTAATCTTTTTTAAACAGGTAAATGCCGTGAATCAATGGGCCCAATGATTTTTCCCATCCTGACAAATGTTGCCACTCGTCAACAACCTTGACATAATTTTAGATAGCATACAACCCAAAACTTAGTGCTCGAAGTTATGGCAGAATTTGAAATAAACATGCTTAACCATGGATCAAGGACTTTTTTTATATATTTTCAGATGGTTTAATTTAATTTTCCCAGCAAAGATATATGAAATTATGATTTTAGGTTAACAAAACTTTGGGACAACAATGTTTCAAGCTTTTCAACTTACACCAGTTTTTCATGCTCATATCTGATGATTTTTTTTGGTTTATTGTCTTGAGTACTACACGTAGAGATACTGAAAAAGTAAATAAATAAAAGAACAATTAATTTAAATTTCAAGCACAATTAACTGTTTACTTTACTACAATGACTAAGAAAAGGCTCACAAGTTTAGATCATTTCTTAACCAGTAACCAGTTCATCACCAGATCTGGCCAGAATTTTTCTAGCAAATATATCTTCACCCAGTTGACCTATTGCCTCCAATATTTCAACACAAGGCTCATATATTTGCTCTTCTTGAATATATACGTGTATAATTATATACTTTTATAATATAGGAAACCATGACTGAATCTAATGAGACATGATTATAAACACTATCTCAGTTATCAACTTTTAATCATATTTCCATATGCTAGTAATCTTAAATATCAGATCAGAAGGCACCATTAAAAAACATTAATGATAAACAAGAAACATAAAGCAACTTAGATTAGAACTAAGAGAGAGAGAGAGATTTGCCAAATTTGTTCTTACTTGCTTCACATATCCCAGAAACGGCCAATACGATATATGCCTGAAAAACAAGACATATAACTGAATTTCAAAATACCTTATTCTTTCTTTATACTTGACATTACATAATCTTGGACAAGTGAATTTGAGAGTATTACATTGAAAGAATAATCGATCTATTTGTGAATATAACACTGGAGATTCTGAATAGTATTTTCTTTCATTATAACACTAGGTCAACATAAAAACCTTTATACCTGAGATCAATGATTGTCACTTGACATTTATAAACCTGACTTAGTAAATGATTAAGAACATATACATTTCTTATGTAAGCTCTTACATAAAATGGGGAAACAAGTTCTCCTGGGTTAAAAAATCCAAGGATGCCATGGTATATTGACACTGCTCCTACCCCACATATGACTAAGGCACTGAGAAAGGAAGTCAGTGGCCTTATTTGGCTGTAACCATACCTACAACATAATGATACGATCTTATAACATGGAAAACAGTACTGAAATAAAAGAAAAAAGATATGTAAGTGACAAGACAAAAGGGAAAGGGGCACAAGGGGTTCCAAAGAACTACCCCATTGATTGGAAAAGGCTTGATCTGAAACCAAATTTTATTTGGTACGTAAGTTCTATGCCATTTCTCAAGCTGGGTAAACTAATTTGGGAGCAAATATATATCTACTTTTTCAGCAAAAGAGGCCTAATTAAAATTCTTCTATTTAGGAAAACAATACTGTGAACAGCTTCATCTGATGAAAGCATCATGAGGCACATGTTAAAGACTGCAAACTGTTTTTTTTTTTATAGACAAGTAAGTTGAGCAAGCTTTACCTGTGTATGTGAATACATGTATTGGTCGGTCAATTAATATTGTAAGCCAGCACGCTAAGTCTTGGACAGTGACAAATCACTGCTGACATCATTGAATTTGTGATTGTTAACAATGCATTTTGTTGCTACATATATGGTTCTGTTCTATTGTCAATGATGTCTTTTTTTATGCAACTTACGGGTGAATGGAATCAGGTTTTTTGCTTGCTTTATAAACCCCGTACAGAAGAAAAGCCTGTAAAAAATGTGCAGATAAGTATTGCTATAGTGTTTGTGAAAATTGCATTCAATTCTGGCCACAGAATAATTACGTAATTCCACAATCGATTTTGCAACAGTTAAAAATAAATAAATAAATAAAGAGTTAAAAATTACAGCTTGTAGCAATAACTGATTTCTTTCTGTGATAATTCACAGTTGCACTGCAGCATTTGTCTGTGACGAAAGAGCTTACCTGGTTAGTTACATCTACCAAAGAATGCAGCATTTCGGCAAACATACTGTCAAACCCCGTTTGATACCATATAATACCTTTGGCACCAAAAGCTACAAAGTTCCTGGAAAAAAAGGGGAATAAATGGCAAACATGTCATTCCTTACAAAAATTTGCCCAACATTTCAAAATAAAGCACTATTTTCAAGTTTGGTTTTGGAGAGACATTATGGAAATAAGAAAAACGTACACAGCTATCACAGTGAAATATAGGAATCAGAAAGAAATCAAAAGTATTGAGTTTCACAGTCTAGCAGATCTATGAGTAACTATGAAAACTGCCCATACAATAGCACAAAGCTATCTCAATGAAAAATAGGAATCCGAAAGAAATCAGAAGTATTGAGTTTCAGTTTGGCAGATGTATGTGCATAGTAACTTACGTGAAAACCGCAAACTGGCAGGCCCATACAGTTCCCTTGTCAATCTCTTTACTGTCCGAAGGAGGAGTAAAAACCTAAAAGACATAAGATCTGGATACATGTATACTGTACCAATGAACAAACCAAGCAGAACAGTGGAATACGTGTACCAATTAAAAAATTACAGATATCACTGCAATTTTTAAAAAATGATCAATAAATAGCATGATTAAATCCATTCTATTTAAATTCTAGTTTAGTGACTTACTTTTGGTGGAAGATGGAGAATGCGCTTGGACAGTTGTGTAACATCTGATAAAAGAAACACAGAAAAAAAGTATTCATCTTTGTGTCCAGTACAGGTTGTTTCTAAGGTCAAAATTTTCAGGCTCTTATATACCTGTCCCCATAAAAAAGAGCTTAAATAAGGCTAGAGAAGAAGTGCAACTTTTTTCTTAAAATATTTAAAAATATGTATTAAGTCTATTCAATCTGAGAAGCCAAGCATATAAACATTAATTCATCTCACGTACTTAGGTTTAAAATACAATGAAGGCAAAACCATCTTACCCATCTTTTGTGCCCTTTCCCTTAATTCTTCTTGTCTACGTTGCATTTCCAAAAAATTGGCTTGTCCTCCATATTTTTTATATGCTCTGAAATATCCAATTTAAACAGACTATATGCTGTGTTGCATATCTTCTTCTCTACCTGACTGTTTCATGAAATATAAGATCTATTACTACTTATTTTCATAGAGACTAAATCCCATGTATACTACATAAAACATGGTCCTTATTTTCAAAGTTAAATTTAACATGAATGGCATATTATTTCCACTTGTGTCCCCACAAAATAATCTTATAACAAAATAATAATAAAAATAAACCTTACAATGCTCTCACATCTTTTTCCATGTACACCACAATATGATCCACACCAGAATATGGACTTCGCTGTTCTTTCCCTTTTAGTTGCCTAATATCTCTATAAAATCAAATATAAAATCAAAATGTCATCTTCTGCACAACTGACAATTCTCAATTGATGAAATAAAGCAGTAAATAAATAATAAGACCAAGGGCATTTCAATTAGAAGTGAACCAACCATTTACACTAGAGCAATATAATATAAATATCTACATAAACTGTAGTACATACACTCAGTAATATAACATCAATGTCTACATACTCATCTGATAACATAAACTTCTTTTTGACATCATGGACAGTCAACCTTATATTATCTGTGTATCGGTCTGTCTTTGGTACACTGGTTTTTGGCACAACTGGAATTGAAGAGTGAAATAAAATCTAATGACATGCCATCAATGTAAAAAAAAAGTTAACAGCAGGGGTTTAACCAGGAATTCTCATAGCATATTGAGTATATCATAAAAAATCCTCAAAATTAGGCTTGGCTGTGGTCATTAACAACTTTATCAAATTTTTCTGCCCTCATCATCAAATTGGAATTCATTTGGCAAAAATAATCAAATAACCTAAAATTTTCTCATTTAGTGTAAGCCAGATTGTCATACTAGCATAAAAAAGTCTATGAGCACGAAAAACCCATTTTTGTACACATACCTTTTACATATGAACTCTGCACTGGAGCACTTGTGTCCTGTTTCTCTCCACAACTTTCAAGCCCAGAAGAGCTTCCCTCACTACTAGATGACATGCTAGGCTCTTCCTCTGTACTATCAGGCAACTTTTTCTTGTTTATACCACCAGTTTTGTTGTCATTATTGTGAGATGATGATGCATGATACATAACCCCCAAGAAAAAATTATTTGCCATTTGAGGTGCTGTCCTTTTAGCTATTTTTGTGGTAGTTTTGCCTAGGAGTGGGTGATAAAGTATTTGTCTATGGCATTCTGAAATATTGTAGAATAAAAATCACTATAATACTAAATCATACTATGTAGAACAAGAGAGCTATAACATTACATGGTTGTAAAAAAACAAAAAAATTATTTAGTCTGCATCTAGGCTTGACACTTCTAGAAATACCAGTACCTAATGCATAACAGGCAATATTAATTTTTGATGAAAACATCGACAAGGCAAAAATTAATGTTACATCTCGGTTAAATTTGACAAAAAGATTAACAG
Organism: Lingula anatina; assembly: GCF_051362555.1. NCBI lineage: Eukaryota > Metazoa > Brachiopoda > Lingulata > Lingulida > Lingulidae > Lingula > Lingula anatina. The sequence continues at coordinate 15,347,157 of NC_141769.1, read as the reverse complement.
TAGTGATATATGTGAAGTCGTATGCATTGGTCAATGTGCACTAGCTCCCAGCTTTCACAACTTTATTCTAACACACATATACACAAAAAGGAAACACTAAGACCCCATTCCTATAGATTTTAGATCGATCTATCCCTGTGGGGAGTCTCGCTAGATTACTGTCAGCTTAGCCGTCTTAAGCGTCTGTCCCGCCTACTAAAAGCTGTAAGGGGGTAATTAACTATGGTGCGCGCTCGGCTGACTGCAATTTAGCATGAACCCCCAGGGAGTTAGGTCAATATAAATCTTAATCTCTGGATCAATCTAAATCTCTGGGAATGCACCCTAAACAAACATGTACTTCCAAACCTTTATAAACAGTCCATGTTAGATATCCTCTGTTATAACTGACAGGCAGTCTGCCAGATGCCAGCCAAAACCTCAGGAAGCTTTTTGTGTGATGCATGACTTCTTTTACTGGAAATATACATTTCAAATTTAATGCACAAATGTTAATAAGTAAACATTATACAGATAGTAAAATTATATCCACCACATTTTCATCGAAAATGGAAGACATGACTTCATTTTATATATATACTAAAGCTGCCAAAATGTACTTGATGTGCAAAACCTCTAGGTTCACTAAAAAAAAGTTTCTTGTGCACCTTCAAGGCTATATTTATTAAATAATTATCTATATCCCTTTAAAGCCTATAAAACAACAAATTAATATAATATTAATATTTAAGTAGAGAGAATAGCTCTGACAATGTGCCATGCTTTGATGATGAGCCATAGATCTCTGTCTCCCTGTACCTATCATGAAATTGATAAAAACTCCTAGTGACAATACTGACATGTATGCTGTGCTAATGCGTGAAAGCAAAGGCCTCAAAAAGTGTAAAATGAAGACCAGTTTGAGCAGCGCCTACGTACAGTGTTTGACCTTCGTTTGAAATAGTACAGGCCAATTTGGCCAGTGTGCTCTGAAAGTTACTGGCCAAACCGAAAATGCACAAGCCAGACTTTGGCCAGCTTTATTACGAAGTTACTGGCCAAATATTCAAAGTGCAGGCCATGTGGTAATGACTCATGATGGAGATGTTATCATAAGCAAATAAAGAAAAAAATTTAAAACCTTTTTTAAACCTAGAACTGTGTTTATTCTTTAGTCTACAGATTTTGCACATTCTAATTAAACATAAACTATATGCATATTTATTTACCCCACTTTACCTAGAGATACTTTGATTAGATTTTTAATAAAATTTTCTGTACTTATATTTCTAAAATTTTCTGAACTTGTACTCCGTGAACATAATTTGTTTAATGAAATTTATATTTTGTATCTTTAAGTTGCATCATCACACCAAGAAATATTCATACAATAGATGCAAGGATTTAAGCTTCATGCTCTTTACTATATATTTGTACATAAATGTATATTCTTTGGGGGGAATCGGCCGGGGTGAAATTGTCCTGATACCGATGAAGAGATAAAAGTCAGTATAAAGATCAATTTTGTCTTAAAAACTGCTCCACATCCTTCTCAGTCATTTCATTGTCTTCATCTGAATCACTATAACAGTCATCAAACCCCTCATCACTGTCACTGCATCCCTTTTTTCAATTCTTGGTGTTTTTGGTTTGGTACCTGCAATTTTTAAGTGTCAAGTTTATTAAAGACTGCCAACACAATCACTGAGTCAGACATAATCAATTACTGGTACATGTGAAAAAGAGCTAAACATTTAACAACGTTAAAATCAACAATTGGGACAAACAAGTAGACCGTTCAGATATGGGGTCTTAATAAATACATATAAAGAAATACTCGTTTCAAAATAAATATTAAAATGAGGTTAAATTAAGCACTATCATTATTAGAGAACTTGTGATATTCAGGGTGAACTCCGTAAGTCGCACTGACGGAGATGCAGTCGGTGAACTGCTGAAAACCTAACGAGATTGTTAAAAGATTCAATTGTATCCGAGTTGAAATAAAATTCATTATTTTGTATTATTTGTATAGTATTGCACTGTACTGTAATAGCGTGCGCTAGGTAATTCAAGTTCTCTTACCCTACACACGTTGCACGTCGCACGCATTTAACCCCCTCCCCCCCTTTTTTCTTTTTTTGTTCCGCTCAGGAAAAAAATCAGAAAACGTCAAAAACATGCGTTGGGTCAAAGAGCTCAGACTATTAGTTCGTTTCTGCTTTGATTTTGTTTACTTACCACTTGAAGTTGAAGCCGATTCTGCTACGCTCTCACTCTCAGTCTCTTCTACTTGGCGTTTTGAAATTTTTAAAAACTTTTCCATGCAGCTTGATGATCCACGTGCATCACGTTTTCTCCCGGAAGCGTCAACTGCGCAAAATCGCAAGACGCAAGTGAAACGAAACAGACAGCATTTCCTATACTTCGTCAAAATCCGGCGCGCAAACGAAGGCTAGATGCTTTCAAAAACGACAGCGAGACTGTGAATACGTCATTACGGAATTCCCCACTTTCAAGCAATCACGATTATGAGAGTGAAAATGAGGTTAGCAGTAAGGGTAATCCCATGAACTTCCCTGTAATTTTTGGCATACGAGTCGGACTTAAATTGAGTCTAAATTTTGCCGATAAACTTGATACAGTAAGTTGACATAAATCGCCAAAATGGCGACTTGCACCATCATTTTCACTCGCCAGATTTAATTTTAACTCGCATTGGCGAGCTGGCGAGTGCGAGTGTCAAACGCTGACGTACCATGGTCCTCATGAACTTGAAGTCTTCAGTACCCTGTGGCACACAAGGCAGCGAAATCGACCTGCCAGTAAGCTAAGAACAGTAACACACAGATAACGCCACTGTCAAGTAATTGGAGTAAGGCAATTTGACCTCACCTTGTCTTTATTGAATTTGTACACAACCGCAGTAGCTACCGTACATGAACAGTGTAGCAGCTCGCCCGCAGCAGCTGCCTCCGACAACGGACGCCGGACGGCAACCTCGTTGACGTCGTCTAGAATGGGAGGCAATCTAAGGCGTCAATATAAATGCAAATAAATATTATTGCAGACGCTATAAATATGACTAGCGAGATCTGCTACTCGTATTTTCATCTTTTGAGGGAGCAACTCTCTGTCTGGTCAAATTCGCTAATGTAGCTAGACTTCCGGGCAAACAACTGGAGTCGATAACACATCTTACTGGTTGGTGGAGATGATGCTGATAAAGTGTGTAACATTAGCTACATGTTTTTTAGTCGGACATGGGGTGCATGGTCTTTGCTAAGGGAATTTTCATTTGCCTTTCGGAAAATTTTGCAAAGCCAGATTGTATTTTAAGATGTATAAGTCGTGTAACGTTGCGCAAATGCCACTCTGCTTCAAAGGAACAAACGGAGATTAGCGACAGCGTCAACAAAAAGAAAACGACGAGCTTGAACTTGAAGATAAAAACGGAGAATTTAAATGACGATCTACTGAGAAAGGTATTGATTAAACAGTAATTTCCCTGTGCCTCCATATTTTAGAAAAAAACTTAATATTCACTATCAGGGGCGGATGTAGGATTGTTTGAAGGGGTGGGGTGGGGGTCTGCGGATGCGAAAGCGAACCTCCCCCCTCAACTTGGCGTGAAGGGTCCCATAATTTTTTGGTATTTTAAAGGGCGAACGGTGCCATTTGGTACGGTTCATACCTATGATACAGCAAGTCAAAATTCTAATTTCAAGAGGGGACCAGAAATCGATGGGGGGGGGGGGGGGGGGGTCAGGACCCCCCCCCCCCCCCCCCGACCCCAGTTCTATATCCGCCACTGACCACACTGTCTTTATGTACATGCATGTCCCAGACCGCATGTATTTTCCTTACTCCCTAGGCTCTACCAGGGCCAGATATTGACACTTTACTACCCTAGGTTCTAGATTGCGGTGTTGCCAGCTCCATCTGGATTTCATATATAACCCACAAGCTAACACATTAAAAGGTATAGTGAGCAAGCTGTCTTAAATTTATAGTGCCCTGATATTCATAATACGCAGGTCAAGTTCGAAAATCAGCATGATTGGGCTATTTTGAGGGAATTTATGCTGTTTTTTCACTATTTTCAATATAAATGCAACACTGATAACACAATATAAGAAAAACGGATTGGCCAATTGTAATTATACTCACAGGAGTGGTCAATCTTACTAAAACGCAGGTTGAGTTCGAAAATCAGCATAATCGGGCCATTATTTTAGAAGTTATACTGTTTTTTTCACATTTCCTCAGATTCAATTCTTAAGCAAGTTAACAGTCTCATTATTTAACTAATAAGATGCCTAAAAGTGTTTGTTTGATATTTCCTGCATCTTTACAACATTGTTAGTTGATTATGTAAAAACATGGTAAACTTGTTATCATGTATTGTGTAATAAAGTGTCAAAAATGGAAATAAACTCATATCATTGCAGTTTGTCAGATTCAATCATCCACTATGTTCAGAATCTCAGAATGGAGGAAATTGGACATTTAACACTGTTCTATTGATACTTTTCCCATCTCATCAATTTTTTTAGTTGGTCATATAAAAATGGCAGTAAAATGTTTATTTTGTTTTATGTTAAAAAAGTGTTAAAAATGGAAATAAACCCATTTCAGAACATTCATGTCTTGTTTCACTTTTTTCAGCATATATGCAGCACAGATAACACAATAAGTGGAAAACTGTTTTTTCATTTGGCTTGAAACTTACAGAACTAATGAATATTCATAATACGCAGGTCAAGTTTGAAAATCAGCAAGATCGGGCAATTTTTATGGAAGTTATCCTGTTTTTTTTTTGTTTGTTTGTTTGTTTGTTTTTTTGTTTTTTTTTTTTTCAATTATTTCAGCACTTTTATAACACCGATAACAAGATAAGTGTAAAAATGTTTTTCCTTTTGGATTGAAATTTACAGAACTGGTGAATATTTATAATACGCAGGTCAAGTTTGAAAATTGGCATGATTGGACTATTTTTACAAAAGTAATGCTGTTTTTTGTCCCTTTATTCAGCATACATGCAACACTGATAACACATTTCAAGGAAAACCAATCAGCCTTTTGTCTTGCAACTCACAGGAGTGATCAATCTGACCAGTATACAGATCAAGTTTGAAAATAAGCTTGATCAGTTAAGTTTTGATGAAGTTATTAGCCTTTTTGTATATAAGTGGTTTTTCTTCAGATTTAATTCTTAAGCATGTTAACAGTCTCATTACGGAACTAATTGGATATGTAAAAGTGTTGTTTTAACATTTTCTGCTTCTTAACAATATTGTTAGTTGATTATATAAAAATGACGGTAAACCTATTATCCTGCATTGTGTAATAAAGTATCAAAAATGGAAAGGAACTCATCATTGCAGTTCGTCAGATTCAATCATTCACTATGTTCAGAATCTCCAAATGGAGCTAATTGGACATTATAAATTGTTCTATTGATATTTTTCCTATGTCAACAATTTTCCTAGTTGATCATTTAAAAATGACAGTTAATTGATTATGGTTTTATGTAATAAAAGGTGTTGAAAATGGAAAGAAAATCATTTCAGTACAGTTATCTCTTGTTAACATTTCGGCATTTTGAAAGTGTGACCCGAACTTCCATGTCCTTGGAGACCTTTCCATATCACATTTTCTGAATATCCATGATACTTTAATTTTTTTATAAAAAAATTGATGGTCATTATGTTGTTAAGTATTATGTTATATTGCATGAAAGTTAAAGAAAACCCTATTTTGGACACTGCTGCCAGGATAGCGATTAAGGGAAAACCATGTTACTTATGATAATCAACCTTACTGAAAAGACTGAAGTGCAGCTTGTGTTGGAAAACCATCGTAATTGTTTTCTGTTTTGAAAGCAATGCAGTACAGTGCTATTTGGTGCAATAAATGTATATGGATAGTAGGCAGTTAATTCAGGGTTATAAAATAATTTGCTTAATTGATTTTCAAGTGGGCATTAAATGAGATTACATAAACACACATTGAGATTTCATTGTAAAGTCCCATCGGTCTAGCTTTCTTAACTGTGTCACATAATTAGGAATCGATGATTATTATGCAGGTAAATGTTATTTAATATGGAAAATAAGTTTACAAAAAAAAATTTGTGTAACGCTTACATTAATGCTAAAGACGAATAACAGTGCCTCATTATTCTCAAACTCAATAGGGTTATTCATATCATGTTAGTAATTGTACAGCTAGATTAAAAGTTTGATTAGCAGCTTTATTGGTATTTTTTGTTATGTTTTATTTTACATTTTCTTTTAATTTTTTATGCTGTTTTTTTCACTTTTTTCAACATATATGCAACATTAATAACACAATATAAGAAAAACAGCTTAGCCAATTGTCATTATACTCACAGGAGTGGTCAATCTTACAAAAATGCAGGTTGAGTTCGAAAATCAGCGTTATCGGGCCATTATTTTAGAAGTTGTACTGTTTTTTCAAATTTCCTCAGATTCAATTCTTAGGCATGTTAACACATATCATTGCAGTTTGTCAGATTCAATCATCCACATCTGCCATGATGACCATGATGGGAAAACCCTGTTACTTATGATTGTCAAACTTTCAAAAAAGAAACACAGGACTAAAATGCAGCCCGAGTTGGAAAAGCAGTCTAATGGGCTTCTTTTTCTGAAAGTTATACATTTTAGTGAAATATTCATTATCTTTTTGGCATATTCACTGTGGGACTCGGAGCTCCCATGGACATGAAGCCGGATGGTAATCAAATTTTCTACATGTTCATGCTATTTATAGTCAATAATCAAAAATTGGTGATAATTATTCTATAATTTATTATGTAATGTTACATCAAAATTGACAATAATCTTTTTGCACTGCTACTGCAAACATTATGAAAAGAAAACTGTGTTATTTATTATTATATTTAACTTAAGAGTATGATTTTTAGGATTGGCATGCAGTTCAAATTAGAAAGCCAGGTCAATTGGGTTATCATTTATTATTGAATTTAATGCAATTTTGTGTGAAATTTCATTTTTCTCATTCTGGCACTTTCTAAATATAAACTTGAACTCTGATGGGCCTGAAGCCTTATGCTTTTACTTTCGTTGGTGTTACCTGTTGTGCAAAATTAAAATTTGATGTTGACTGTGCAGTTAAACATAATGTATTATTGCATCAGAAGTGGTAGTCTCCTATTTTGTGCATTATTGTTTTGTGCTCTTCTTAAGTTGTGACTTATGGGCCTGAAAGACCTTTGAGAGGGTCAGTCTATAAATTTCCCATGGGTATCACTTCGCTAATTTCAGTTATAAAGTAATTTGCCTAATTGATAGGCTACATAAAGCACACTTGTGATTTGAGATTACATAAAGCACACTTGTTGATATTTCCCTGTAAACTCCCATAGGTTAAGCTCTCTGCTAGATTAATAATAAGGAAGCAGTGATAATTATGCAGGTAAATTTTGTTTAATATTGCAAATAAGTTTTATATATATATATATATATATATATATATATATATATATATATATATATATATATCAAACTGAAAGATTAAAAGTTTGAATAGCAGCTTCATTGGAATTATATTTACCTCTGCCAAGGAGGTTATATTTTCACCCCTGTTTGTCATCAACATAACTCAAAAAGTTATGGACCGATTTTGCTGAAATTTTCAGGAACTGTCAGAAGTGGGCCAAAGAGGACAAAAATCAATAATAATCAACAATTGCTACCTTGGCAGAGGTCTGCACTCTCGGAGCGCTTTTCTAGTTTTGTTATGTTTTCCTTTATAATTTTTTCTCAAACACTTGCATTTGTGACTTTTAACTCTCATCCGCCTGAGACTCTGACATTTCTGTATTTCCACATAAGCAGTTGTATTGTTTTTTATGTCTTTAAACATTATGTTACTTATGTAATATTATTTTATGCACTGTCATCATTTTTCAAATATTGAGACTTTCATCATGTGAATTTGAACTCTCATGGTCCTGAAACTGTAATCTTATTGAAAGGGTAGATTGAGACCATCTTCTGGGACTTCTGGAAGACAGTCAGGTTATTAAGTTTATATTGCCTGGTATCTATTTTTTCTTCTGTTGGAAGACCATCAAAATGGAGGATGGATCAAAATAGATACTTTGGAATACTGTCAGAGAATATCTCTGGGTCCGCTCATGTTATTGACCATTTTACCTGTTGTGCATGATTAAAATTCAGTGTTGACTGATAGTGCTATTATAAGCATTATTTATTATTGCATCAAAATTGACAAAATGACCTTTTTTGCATCTTTATTTTCTGTTTTTTGTCTGTACATTTGACAGCTTTGCTGCCTTGTTTTTTTTTTAAGTAAACTTAAAAGTCTGGTATAACTTACAGAATTTTCAGTTAAAATAATTCCAGAATTGTGTCCTTGGGAGCAAAATAAATTTATATAAATAAAATATACAAATAAAAAATCTCAATTATAATAGTAAGTGAAATAAATAAATGAAAAATAAAAAGGAGTCAAATTTTGAAACTTCCATGTCAGCACTTTTGCCTAGGTTGAGTTATACCAGTGCATGCCATAAATTTTCAGCTCACTGGTCATTGGGACCACCACTTTCCTATAAATGTAATGGATCTAATCAGGATTTACTGGTTGGAATAAAAAAATCAGTAATAGTGGACATTTTCCCTTATATCATAAATATTAGTAATTATGAGTGATATTTTCTAATGCTTTTTCTTAATTTAGAATAATCTTGTTACTGTAGCAGTAACAGTTACATTTTTAAAGAAAATCATGGAAAATTAATCAAATTGAAAAGTTCAGCTCTTCTGATAACTCTGAGAAAAAACAAATGGAAGTGCCAGACAACCTAATTTACACTTTCTGTAAAATCAACTGGTCCATACAATTTTACTGACCGTGGGCATCAGACTAGTGGTTAACGTATGCCACAGACTGATTATACCAAACAAATTATTGCTTGACCAGGAAATATGCATAAGTACATTTGCAACTGTCACAATTACACTTAAGTTTTGTTTTTCAAAGAGATCTGAGAACTTAATTTTCTGAAAATTTGAAATTGGCTTGCAGTGGTGAAATTATGTCTATTTTTAGAACTGGGGGTCAGCAGGAGTGTGATCCCTCTCACCATATGAAAACAACAACACTCACAAATTAAATCAATGTCATTATATTTATTTACAGCCCTCTCACCATATAAAAGCAATAACATTCACGAATTAAATCAGTCATTATTCTAATTAATAATCAGAAAAACAAAAACATATAGAGGCTTGAATCAAGTACATCTGTTGAGTCTTCTTAACTACGCCTCCGGAAACAAGAAGTCAATCTGGAGAGGAAGCGCCGAAATCGTCCAAAACGTTTGTATTTCTTTGGTGCTGGAATGAAAATAAAATTGCACGTAATAAAAAAAAAGGGGGGGGGGGGGCAAAAAGGAGTTAAACTTTAAGAGAAACATTTGGCTTTTATAGCTTTATCTTATAGTATGTGGCAAACAAAATACAAATGTATTTTTTGTTTTCAACTGAAACCTTATCTTAAGAATATGATTTTTAATTTATTAAAATATAAAAAGAATGATACATTTTTATAACGATAGCCAGCCTCAATGGCTGGACAAAGAGGGTCCCTCAATGACGCCAAGGTACAATAGTACTAGAATTTGCAATGACAAAAATAAAATACTTGATAGTAATGCCTGCTTAGGATTTAACATATAGCTGCATCTTATATAACCACCACCACCACCATATATAAATCCCTTTTATTTACACCTACCACCCTCACTCCCACTCTCAATCTCCCCCTGGAAGATACTGGTGATATTGTTGTTGTCATCTACTGAAAATGACAATTTGGTTACTTTTCTTTCCTTATTAGTGGTATAGCATTGTGTTTGTATACTAGTATATAATTCTAATATTTACTGTCAGACACAATGAATTTGGCCAACTTTTTTCTTTCAAAGCTTTGTTTCACTCAAATAGTTAGAGAAAATAATAAAAAAAGTGTGCAAAGATTTTCTTCATCAGAAACGTGTGGCACAAATGAATTTTCTAACCAAACATGCTGAAAACTTTTCAGAATGGCTGGACATTTGGACCGGCAGTAATGAAAAATTTGTTGGGCCGAATGGGTTTTTGTCAGACCGAAAATCACCCTATTCGTTTGAGACATATAAGACTAGGGGAGCTTACTTTGTTTGTAAATGTGATAGGTTTGAAATGGAAGGGACAAACGCTTTGGGTTTTATATAATTTTATTAGTGAAGTATGTAGAATGATGACTGTAAATTCAAAATTGCAGCTTTTAAAACTCTTGTTGGTCCTTTGGACCGACCAAATCCAAATTTTTACTGGTCCAGACAAATTTTCTCGGTCATGACCGAACGGATCGACAGTTTCAGCATGTCTGCTAACTCCAGCATATGTAACATCATAAGATTTTTTTCCTACAATATTTTTACACTCCTTTACTTACACGAATCTGTGTTTGTCCCCCTTTCATTGCAATTCTCTGAAATAAGAAATTAAATGTATCAGATCAGAAGTGAGGGTATAAAATGTGTCAGATTTGAAGCTGAGGGTGTAAAATAACTGAAGCTAATGCCTGCTTAGGATTTATCATATACATGTAGATACCTCTTATATAACCACCACCACCACTACCCTAAATCCCCTTTATTTACACCTACCGCCCTCACTCCCACTCTCCCCTTGGACGATATTGGTGATATTGTTCTTGTCATCAACTGAAAATAACAGTTTGATTAATTGTCCTTCCTCACTAGTGGTAAGGCAAGGGTTTGTATATTCTAATTTTTACTGTCAGACACACTGAATTTTGCCAACTTCTTTCTTTCAAAGCTTTGTTTCAAACAAATAGTTTGAGAAAAAAGGATACAAATATTTTCTTCATCAGAAACTTGTGGCACAAATAAATTATCTAACTCCAGCAAATGTTACATCATCAGATTTTTTCCTACAAATTTTTACACTCCTTTACTTACACAAATCAGTCTTTGTCACCCTTTCATTGCAATCTTCTGAAACAAGAAATTAAATGTATGAGATCTACTAGTATGTTCAGTATAGCAAAATTTACTTACATAAACCAGTGTGATCCTTGATGTCAGTGCCCTCTGAAAACATTTCTTTTCTGTTGATTCAAATTATATCATGATTACATATTTAATAAGTTAATGTTTTTTTGTTTTTTTTTTTGTTGTTTTTTTTTGCTAGAAAATATATCAAGTAGATAAACCTGCCAGTTATCATTCATGTTGGTTACATATAAAATAGTTCCGTACCAATAGGAGGATCAGGAATTAATTCCTCATCCAATTCTGGAATGAAATAAGTTACACTTTCATGAAATGTATTTAAGTACAACATTCATATTCATAAATAAAGGAAAAATGTTATGTAAATTCTCAATTTGTCAAAAATGTAAATTCTCAATTTGTCAAAAATGTAAAATTTAATGTGATTTTAGAACCCAGATCAGTTGAAATGTCGATATTGAGCAAAGGCCTTTCCCAAACTTGAGTGTTCGAGGACAGTGGAAGCTCATCTCCCTATTATCAGCTTGCTTTTCCCATTTAAGATACTTGATAGTCAGTGACTCTTCCCATCTTCTCAGGAATAAGACTTCTTTGTGCAACATCAGTGATCAGTCCCACCCCCTTACTTTGTTAAAGATGAGCCCATTGCAGGCATTTCAACCAACTATTTACAAATTTCTTTTTATCTGTATATTTGATTTTATTTGATGATGATTGATCATGTTATATAATCATGAAAAGAAGCAATAATAACATGACTGCTATCTCCATAATGATATACCAGTAGGTCTCTTAAAAGTCAATGTATGTGAAACACAGCATGCAGAGCTAGAATAAAGCTAATTTACTTTTAATAAATTAAAAAAAAATCACACAGTTGATGATTTACCTCCAAGATTACTTACCCTCAATCTTCATATTTGTGTCACCCCATTTGCAAATGATTTTCATATTGTTTGAGGTGACATGAATGTGCCTGTTAATGAAAGGCCTTGGCTCCCATTCATATCCAGTGTCAGGGCAGTTAATCTGGATAACAAAAAAGTTAATCTGGATAACAATACAGCTGATGAATAAAAAAAAAACAAGATAAACATTTGAAATATTATAAAGTACATAACATATTACGTAACTGAAGACTCCTTCGTGAGAAAATTCCTTTGCTTACATAAAAAGCATAACATCACCCATGCTACTGTATATGTTACTAAAGTAATTACAGTAAGTTTCTTCAAGAATTATTTTGAGTTTCAACATCTGTGTAAGTAATGCTTGTGTTCTACTGCATTGAAAAAAAAAAAAAAATATATATATATATATATATATATATATTTCTTTTTTTAAAGATTTTCATGTATTTTTCGTAATCAAGGAGCAATTAAGGCATCAATTTTGAAAACAGAAAGCAATAAAGAAAAAAGACTGACAGAGAGACACCACATGAAGCTATAATATATTTGTCTGATAAAACCAGAATAATTTCTATTTTTTGTACAATTATTAAACTCAATATATTGTACTTACGTCAGATTGCCTGACAAATTTAAACTCCTGTCTTGATTCCCTTTTCAAATTGAGAACTGCAGTTTGTGGGTGGCCAGGGCCCCCCTGCAGTTTTATGCCATCCTCTGGGCACCAGCTGCCCAGTTGAGGGCAACTGCCCACAACTTTTGCCGGCAAAATATTATCCACTAAAACAATGTGGACTTTTGCCATATCTGGTTAAAGAAAATAATAATAAAATAAAAAATGGAATGAATAATATAACTTCGTTGGCACATCTGTTCATTGGCACAGATATACATGAAAGAGTATGAATATGTACAGTAGTACAAAAAATGTAGCACTCTATAATAATATTACTCTGAAGCTGGTCAATGAGTATATGGGACTATTTTAATAATTATAATAGTTATGCTGATAGTTATGGTTTATTGCACTCTCTTTGCAATATTCACATGTACAGTGTACTTCTACAACCTATATTGAATGCAATGGATCAGTATGAATTTAAAATGACGACAGGCTCAATAACATTAATCAAAACTTGAAAATGAATATGAAAGAAAAATATATGTATTTTAGTAGAATAAGGTATTCATCATTCTTTTAAAATCTAAAAAGTTCATCGGAAGACATGTCACTGAAACTTATACTCAGTATAAGCATGCAGTATAGTATGAAATTGTTTCTATACAGATCGATACATGTGGGGAGTGCTAACGCATGGATTTTCGTGCTAATACTTTTATGCATTGTGTATCCTGTTATTACATGTATCTGTTATTGAACCTCAATTATCTACAGTACATATATATGTGTGTAGAATGGACGTCACTGCTTGTGACAATACGATACTACCAGTAGACTGAAACATTACTGAAACATGATTCATACATTATCGGACTGGTGCACTTAACATGCTACAAACGGTTATAGTATGCATGCACTGTTTACAGTGTTACCTTTGCATTTTGGCTCATCCTGTTGAATACACGAATTTGTAGATTTGTTCTCCGTCGCCATCTACAAAAAAGTTCCATCTTTAGCACTCTTTATTTCCAGTTTTGATAAAGGAAATGTAACTTGCTTAGATCTACCCTGATGAATTTTTTATCAAAAACATCTCCGGATCCGTGAATACAAGGCAAGAATTGCCATCCTATTTGGACTTACTTTTCTAAATTATTGCGTGTTCAAGAATTGTGATCAGTGCATGTTAATTAAAATATCAAATACAAAGTAAATACAAAATATATGGATAAACTTCACTTGTTTCTTGATTTTTTTGTTCTATAAGAGGTCTGCAATAGAAGATATCTAGTAAAGAATGCAACTTACAGCGCTGAATGAATCAGATTCACCCATCTCAAAATCAATCGAGATATGTTTACCTAATTTGCATATACGCATAGTAAAATAATTTAAGAAATTTGATTGGGCAGCACTTTATTGTTCTCAAAACTTTCAACCAATCAAATTTTCTGTTTTTTAAAGACGTTAGGTCATTTCTACGATTGTGATCATATCCTTCTACTCAGAATTGAATCTTTGTTTAATGATATTTTGATTATTGAATCTTCTACAAACTGCATGGTTATTTCCTTAACATTTACATGAGCTACGAAGTTTGTCTCATGGGAAAATCACCCAGCAGCTTCCAAGAGTGACGTCACGACGCACTTCCGGTTTTCGTCGAGTCTCGAAGAAAGTTTTGTACCAAATTTGAGGCGTTTTATTCAAAATCTACGCAATGGTTTGAATTAAAATTTGTATTGGTACAAAAATTCTTTAAATTACACTGCACCTACTTGTGCAAAATTTAAGAGCTTTAAATTCCATGGTTTTTATACGCGTTCAAATATAAAATTTAGCCAGTTTTCGTTGATCTTGTAAAAGACGACTCTATTACTGATCATAGAAATTGACTATAGAAACTTGAAGTACTATTGTACGTGAGCCATAACAGCAAAAAATTATTTAACTTTTAAAGTTCTTTCGTCAGCAGTGTTTTGAAATGAGTATTAATAATTATCTTTGTCATTAAAATATTAACAAAAACACATACCTAACAATTGACATAAAATGTAGCATTCTTATAAAAATTTGGTGACGTTAACGATTTGAGCATTCAGCAGTTTACAACCCCCCCCCCCCCCCCCCCCCGCCGTTCCATGTTTTTACAAAGCACCAAATTATGCGTACCACACTGGTATTTAATGATTTTGTCTATTATAAATATATTTGTTACACTGACAATATATTTGTTATATCCGTAGCATTTTATTCTGAAATATTCTACCACGTTGATTGTAAAATGGGGCTCGGTGTGTGCAATGATATAGGCTGTAACGAAAAATATTATCTGCATCAGGTGCATTTTGTGCATTACCTCAGGTGCACTAAATATTAGCACTTGACAGTTCTGTGCCAGGTTTTCTTCTTCATGGCGCGCAGCACGTGCTTAGGTGAATCTAATATAGGCCTACCGTTAATTGTAGGCTGAAGCACCCGAAAGCCAGACTCCGCGCGTCAAGGTTGGTAAAAAGTTGATGCGAAAATATGAAGTCGTGCTCAACCAATCCTAAAGGGAAAAGTTGTCTAACGACATAGTTGATGTAAGCATGATTCGCGCATCAAGGTTAGGCCACACTTTTTTAATTTTATGGATGACATCCTGCGCGCGCACCGATTTTCGTCCGTTCTCCAAAAAAAAAAAAAAAAAAAAAATCCCCCCCCAAACCGCCCCCCCCACCCCCACCCCACAAGGAAGTCGGTTGTCGCAAACATCGTTATTGAATTTGCCGGAAAATGCAATCGGCAATTCTCGGCTAATGCCGCAAGCTCCATACTGTCATTGTCGACTGCGGAGACATCCGAGTAGTTCCGAGTGCGGAAAATGAGCTTTCTGCACATGCGTATTATCACCACGTGGAAATATGGCCGTTTTGCTTTCAACTTCATCTCTAGCATTAATTTCAAAATACACGACAATTAAAGTCATAAAGAGAACGGGGGCCGTCGTTTTGGATTGGTTTGCCATTGATATTGGACATGGAGATATCACCCTTTTACAATTTTACGAAAGGCTGGCCGAGGCCAGCGATCATCGCCCGGAAAATTTCAGTGACATTCTGTCCAAAGCAGCACATTACCAGTTTCATTTTGGAGCGAAAAAAGGGTCGACAAGAGCGTCGTGGTATTTGGTGGACTGAAGGTCGGACAGGCCACCCGATAGTTGGCTGCTACGTGTGAGTCGAAGTAGACAAAATGGCATCGACCGAAATTACCTTAGTAGTAGGAAGCATAGGCCTATCTTTGCTTCATATTTTTTAACAATTCTGTGAAGTGTTTACAATGCTTTAATTTTCTGAGAGTACAAATAAAGACACGCTGTTTATTTGATATTTGTTTTATTGGTTGCTATACCAACAGAATGCATGAAATAACCTTAAATAGATTTGGTAATATGCAGCATATATATTCATGACCTTTTACCTTTCTACGAAGTAGGCCCTATTCACAATGCTTTAATATTTTTAGAGCATGGATAAAGACATGTTGTTAGTTTGATACGTGTTTCTGTGGTAAATTAGTGTTTCCAGCTGTGTACTGAAAACATAACTTTTCTTAAGCAGTTTTTTTTTTTTTTTTTGGACTGTTTTTTTTTTTTTTTTGCCCGCTCGCACCGACTTTGGGGTCCCCAGAGGATGTCATCCATAAAAATAAAAAAGTGTGGCCTATAAGAATAACAGAACCGATCTGTGAGGGATAAACGAGGCATGCGTCCGCAAGCAACAACTACCAGTTTTCATTTGTGAAAACATCATTGTTTTACCTTGACGCCTACGCGTTTAATTTTTTTTTTTTTTTGGCTGCACTGTCTCGTTTCCACGGCGACCATTCATAAAAAGAGGGCGTTGTTAGGAATTAAACGATGTTTCTGATCGTCTTATCCGAACGCAAAGCGTTGTCGCGTTAACTCATTCGGTATCTGTACATGTACATTGTATGACAAAGGTGTCTGGTCATAGATCTTGTGAATTGGCCCTATCACTTTTAAATAATCGCACCCATCAATTTATCATGCAGGTAATAAGGCAGTGTTGGGCATGTATAATTTTCCTTTATATTTAAGTGTGCATAGTGTGTTGTAGAGATTATTTCATTTTTGTTTCTAGGTTAAACAGGGTCTTACAAAAGGCTTGCCTATCGTCCACCATGATGGTTATGTCTGTGACCACCCAGTGAAGCACAGGTTTGCAATGAGAAAGTTCCAAACCGTATTCAGACATCTCAGAAGCGACAGTGTAATCTCAGTCAAGCAGGTTGTGCATCCGGACATGGTCGGAGAGGACACATTGGCTGGGGTTCATAAGCCAGAGTACATACAGGATTTTTTCAATGGCACTACCTCTGCGGCTGCCCAGAGGAAGACAGGGTTCAAATGGAGTGAGGGTCTGGTAAAAAGGTGCAGGTTTGAAACAGGTACAGTACTACACTGTTTAGAACTCCTTCTTAGACTCAAGATTTTGATTAAAGTGGGAGGGGTGATGTTTCCATTCAAATGTGTATTTTAAGATAACCTTGGGGATGGGCACAAATCTCTTTCATCTCCCGTATTGCATGTAGCTGGTGAATGTAATGTACATTATCACAAGTAAGAAGCTCCTTTATGTGGTAGCATTTACTCTATTTATTTGAAGACAAACTCTTCATGTGCAGACATAATAGACTAAAAATGTATTATCCAACACTTTTGGTATGTACTTTGGTCCGTGAGGCATGATAAGTTTAGACTTGAATAGAGGATGGTAGCACCTTTAAACTTACATTTTTTTTTTTTTTTTTGAATTGTCCAATTTTTCATTTTGTGTCTGTATACTTGTCAGCTTTTCTGTCATAGCCATTATCATTACCCTCAGAATTTATACGATTTCTCACATTTATCTAGGGGGCACCATAACAGGCGCAAGACTTGCTCTGGAAGTGGGGATGGCTTCAAGCACAGCAGGGGGGACCCATCATGCTTTTCCAGACTACGGCTCAGGCTTCTGTCTGATCAATGACATGGCAGTGGCTACAGACTTTGTGCTGAGGCAAGGGCTGGCAGAGAAAGTATTGATCGTTGACCTGGATGTTCACCAGGGCGATGGAACTGCCTACATATTTAGAGAAAATGACTGTGTTTTTACATTCTCCATGCATGGTGTGAATAATTTTCCAGTTAGGAAACAGCAGAGTGATTTGGATGTAGAACTTCCAGATAAAACAGGGGTAAATATCTATCAAAAGTGAAGCATCAAAGATATGCACAGAGACCAAGAATTTCTTTTCTTACTTCAAAATCACATGTCATTATATATCGGCTGAACATATTATTATTATTGTTATTATCATTACTGCAGATATTATTATTATTATTGACACTTTGGTTATTGTCTGACTTATTACAGTGGAAATGATGTGTCAACCTGACTCTGGGGTCACACTGCTTTACATATGCAGTTTTGCCCAACTTGCTCTAAAGATATTTGCTTTCCATATCATACCATATTACAACAGTACCTTGTGTTTTAAATGTTAAGTATTTTTATTATATACATTTATACATTTTAAAACAGCTGTAGTTCAGATTTAATTTGCTCTGATTTTTTCCAGGATAAATCATATATGGAGAGGTTACAGGAGCTATTACCCCATTTAGTGAAGTCTTTCCGCCCAGATCTTGTGGTCTACGATGCAGGAGTTGATCCTCATGAAAAAGATGAATTGGGAAGACTTTGTCTCACTGATCAAGGTACAACATTTTCTATCATATGTCAATTTTAGTTAGCCATTTTTTCCTTTCTTTCTTTTTTGTAATCTACACTGATCACTCTTTTAATTATATAATTGGCCACTGAACCTTTGCAAAATGATTGTTGAGTTTTTGTGGGGTGGGGAGTGTAAGCAATTAGCAGAAGTTAAAGATCAGTTTCCAATTATAGATTTACTTGCTCTAACTGTTTTTGGATTGGACTTAATGTTCAACATTATAAAAAACTTATGTACAGGATTTCATTTTTTGCAAATTGATCAGTGAATTATTTGCGAGTGTGTGTTGGGGATGGGGATAAGCAATTAGCAAGAGTTCAGTTGAGAATCAGAAAGCTTCTGATTAGAGATTGCTCTTACCATTTTTGAACTTGGCTTTATGTTTAACATTGTAAAAAATGTTCTATTCTGTAAAAGTTTTATGCAAATAGTGTTGTATGTTTTTTTAAATTAAAATTACTGTAAAATCATTGTATCTGTTTGATACATGTAGTATACTTGAAGTTAAACATAATTTAGATGTCTAATGATATACATGATTGAAGTCTCTTCTATAAATTCAGGGCTTTTTGATAGAGATTATTATGTTCTGAAGTACCTGTCCTCCCAGGGGTGCCCATGTGTGACTGTGATAGGAGGAGGTTACGCACAAGATGTTGATTTACTTGGACTCAGGCATACCATTATACACAGAGCAGCTACCAAGGTAATTCTTTAATGCATATGTTACGTTTATAGATTTTTTTAATGAGTGTTTGAAGATAATTAATTATGAACTTGAATAAGGGGTATGCTCCAGATTAAGATTTGTGGGGGTTCTGGCCACCTGGGATATTCAAAGCAGCAACCTTAGTTACTGTTATAATATGGGGGTTTATGAGATAAAGTTTAATATAAAAGTAAAATGATGGGGATGGTTAGGGTGAAGATGTTAGGGTGGTTGGCACTTGGGGGGGGTGTGTGCACATAGGATGTATATAACTCGTATTACTCATTACAGGCTCAGTTTTCACATCTGTTTGTAACTTTGTTAGTATGTTCTTCACCAGCCTAATCAGAAAGTTATGTTTGGCTTTCAATCAAATTTTTAGGATAGGTCAGGAATGGGATTACCTAAAAGTGATCAGAATTTGATGGTGATATGGATAACCTATCAGGATCCAGTTTTTTTTAAAGATTCATTGCCATCATGAGATAGAGCCAATTTGGTCATTTTTGCTTATAACTCCACAAATTATGTTGTTTAGTATTAAGAATTTGTTTTTATTTTCTTTTCTTGCAGGTATGGCAGGAAATGAAGGGCTGTTCAATATAATGGTGGTATTACCTGCTTAACAGTATTAATTATACAAAAGAGTTTATTTTATGTTGTTTTTAACAGCTTATATTTTGAAATTCAGTAAGAAATCATGGTAATTTATTTTTGATTAAGTTGTATGGTTTTATGAGTATATTAAACAAGACAGTTACTATCTAGTACTTTGCATTGTATTAAGAGCATGTGATTTGATTAAGGATGAAGACAGGGGGTGCCTTAGCTATTCATATCATTATTTTATTACATAACAGCTATGTAAGGAGATATAATGCAATATAACTTGATGTTCACTACACATACACGCTTAGATAGCAGGGTTTGTAAGCCCCCATTAGGATCAACAAAGATTTGTCTCGAATTCTTGCCAAAAACATCCCAATTTACAAATTTTCCACTTTGACAATACCCCCTATCACCTATCATGACTGAAGCAATTGTAGTTTGAAAATGGAGCTGTTATTATGAAATCCCAGGCACATTCTCAAAGACGAAGCTTAGATCTAACAAATAAATTCTTTTATAGGTTGGAGGTCTAAATTATTTTTTGACAGTGGTGTAAATTTTTCTCTGAGAAAAAGAAATTTAGCATTAAATCTCCTTACAAAACTATAATGCAGAAATATAATAATGATATGAAATTAACTGAAATAAACTTTTTATTGGTATGTATCCCATTGGTATATCTTGTTCCATTAAAAAGATAACCCCCATCTTCATCTCTTTATATTAAAATATAAACTTTTCATTTTCATATTTATTGATATTTCACACAATATTTTGAAATATTATATTATATGTTTTTGGCATGTTATTTGCATTCAATAAAGAAAAATTTAATTAAAAGGACTAAAAGTTTTTGTAATTCTGTAAGTGAGGCAAAAATTGTATAATTGCAGATAGTAAGTTTATTACTAGAATACTGGCAGATTGCACACCTCAAGTTTCTACATTATCATAGTATCTTACACAGAATAGACAGTCTTGGTTTTTATACATTGATTATATAGAAACAAGAAGGTTTTCAAATTCATCAGTATTTACATGGGTGAAAGTTTTCAGGATTATGCCTGATTTCAGTCTTCATGTTGCTTTGGTCTAAATGCAATGAGAAATTGCAATCTACGTTTTCAAGATTTTCAGCTTTTACTGAGTACAACTTTCACCCATGTATAATAATATATATATAATAATCCAGCATATTACATACACTAGTACATGGTCAATCTGAGTTGGATCCCGTCAAAAAATTTTTGGACAACATTAAGGGAAAAAAACGCCAATGAATTAGTCTTAAACGGTGCTAATAGGGTGAATATGTACTACTCACGGTAGCATAATTTTGACCTCAGGTTATCTTTTAAAGGGGAATAGAGCATTTTTGGTGTAATGTAATGTCTTTTAAGCCTTCCTTTTATGTACCATAATGTCCATAACACACTTGTATGCGAAACGTCTACTTTAATCAGAGCTGAACAATTGTTTCTTTTTCTTCTTTTCTGGTCCGGTTTTCAAAACTTCCTTTGATTGGGTGTCAGTGTAGAAAATCCCAGTCAAGTGACCCAGAAGGCTCTCCAGCTTCTGGTTCAGTTCCTCTGCGTTCTCACTGCGGTAACCGCTGCCTGCAACTGCAACGTGAATGACAAAAGCTCATTTTTTGTCTTAACACCATAAACGTTTTTTTTTAATCGAAATTATGCAATGGTCGTGAATTTGGCGGTTGGGAAGAAGTTAATTTATATCGTGTGGATTGCTCATTTTAGATGTTCCTACCAAAAGTTTTAAAACAATGCTAACGCCATTTAATACACTTTCTTAGAATGGATGAGAAGAGTCTAGTCGACAGCTACATGCATTATTTTCATTTTTTCCTTTCACATACTGGTTTCAGAAATCTCTGGGGACCATCAGCTATATCGATTGCAGGTAAAGAGTAGGCCTGCAGATTAAATGTAACCAATATACCTTCTTCATAATAGACTGAATTCACAGTGTTTTGGTTGGCCCTCTCCCCTCCGACCCCAATGAACGCCTTGAGCCTTTGTACCATGAACTGAACTATTTCATAGTCGTTCGACTGCCGGTCTAGGTCCTGCCGCACCATTGTGAACGCTTCCATGATTATTGACAGGAACATGTTGATCAGGATGAAGGATACCATGACAACGTAACATAGAAAGAAGATGGGCCCAAGGGTTCCATCTGCCTCTGCAACGGCTGAGTAGTCGAATTTGTCTGAAATAAAGCAACACTGGTCACTTTAGTAATGGGTGAATTTTGAATTGGTTCTTGCATGGTAAAGTGTATGTTATATGGGTCTCGTATGAAAATCTAACATTTCTAGAATTTGTGTCTTTTAACGTTGTGTTAGTTTTCAAAATCCAGAAGAACCAAATAATGAAATGTTAAATTTTGGGAATTTCAGTGTCTGTATTTCAATTTGACTGAAAGAAACCAGTCTTCTTTTCATGCTTATTTTGCATAACTTACATTGTATCTCAGCATATAACTACTTACTCAAAACCATTACCAACAGTGTCTCAGCAACACTGACGACGTTCATGTAGTTCAGCAGCTTTGAACTAAATAGGAGATAGGCACAGCTGACAAACCCCATGAACACTATACAGAACATGGCCATGAAGTACGCCAAGGGCTTAGCTGTCTCGCGGAGTACGTCGGCGAGCATGGAGGTTCGCTTGTTGAACCGCAGCAGTTTGAGGAACTTCAGGTTCGCAAGGAATACGATGAATCCCAGTAAGAAGCTGTAAAGCTGAAAATGTATCAGAATTTTGACATGAGATTTATTATTATTATTATTATTATTATTATTATTATTGTTATTGAGAATTACAAGCAACCAGCGAATCCCATGTGGACAGTAAAACGCAATTTGTGATACAAGGGCGTATTTCAAATGCCGAATATTTATCTGTTAAATCCAAATTCAAAAAACTCTTGTTGCATCCTAATGGTTCATCCTTTTGCTTTGTGTTTCTTGCTAAATATTATCTTTAAAGGTGCTGTAAAGGAATCTTGATTTCGTAAAACATTGAACACGGGGCAGACGGACGGACAGACAGACAGGTACCTCATCCCATAAAACGGCGTACTGCATATTGTGAAATGTGTCTGGATTTTCTCGTATCTCGTCCATCAAGAGAGTTGCAGAAACCAACTTGTACACGAAGATGACGACAGTCACCAAAATGAGACTAACTAGGATGGCTTCTACCACATTCCAGAATCCCTGAAAAAAAAAAAGCTCCAGATAAAACATTGCCCTTTAGAAAAAAAAAGTCACTTTCGGTATTGTTACAAATGTAAGAATAATGTGCTCAATTCACATTTAACTGAGAAGCAATGAAAATACAACAATCCGTATTCCTCTGACTTGCCTCATGATCACTGGTTTGTGATATAAATCCTGTTTCTTTGTCATAAACAAGTGCCTACCAACATAAAAAAAGCCGGGACGCATCAGAGCCGCCACGATCTAACACGATGACATTTCTTAGGTTTTTATCTATTTTTTAATTTTCAACTTTTTACTCACTTCTTTTGTTTCCTACTTTTATTATATTGGAAATCATTTTGCATTAATTCAATTTTTTAAAGATAATGAAAAGAAAAACCCAATAACCCGAGTTATCTTTTAATTACCGTAAAATACTGGCACCGCTCATTACGCAGCTTCTTGAACTCCAAGACAAGGAAATACAGCGTGAAGCAAGCGGTTAGTATTTCAGCGGCCATGATCACGTACATGAAAGGCCCCACGTATCGGTCCAGACGGAAAACGTGGAACCTAGGGTTCGGAAAGGCACCTAGGGAGAAATTGACAAGCGCGCGTGACGTGTGATGATTTTACGTCTTCATTTCCATTATGTTTGAAATGTACTATGCAAGAATGATGCATATAGAATGCACGTCTTTTAATTTGATACGGATGAGTTTAATTGGTTTAAATTAAATGTCACAAATAGATGAAAGTGCCAATTTTAAAACATCCTTTTTTCGTGTGTGTGTGTGTGTGTGTGTGAGAGAGAGAGAGAGAGAGAGAGAGAGAGATACCTCCAGTCTCTAGAAACTCGATCACAATCTGCGACACAATGAAGACGTTCTTGTTAGCATTATAAAGTACAAACTCCACAAACACGGCGCGGGTGAAAAGATCGACCCAGCGTTCCTGGAACAGGCGCTCTATGGTTGTCCTGGCCGTTGCTTCAGAGCTTCCGAGATCTGCCACGTAGCCGCCGCCACCATACCAAGTTTTATCGCCCATGAAGGGATAGCTCGCCAGGTCGATCGCACTCTGGAACCCCCAGGCATTAGGCGAGTTTGAGTCCGCTGTAATGATTGGTTTTTCATAATTCAAGTGGATTTCACAACACATATTACGGAAAGGGGATCAAAAATGCGATTTGAATTCGTATCAGGAAATTTTTCATGCAAATTAAAAACCCTTTCGCCCTTAACGCTGTAAATAAATTCACAAATAGCTGAACTCCTTGTTCGAATTTTTTGTTAGAAAGAGGACGTTAAGTTATACAATTACAATGGATCCGTAGTACCTGAATTGTTCAGAGCACGCCATCCTCCTCCATAGGCCGCTTGGTCCTCGTCCAAGTAGTTGTAAGGTGCACGGCAAGCTGTCACGTAGGGTGCCATTGCCTTGGGGGGCTTACAAGAAACTGAAACAATACGTAGTTTTAGTAATAATAATGTTGCTAAATCAGACTCATCCCAATTTAGGCAAATTTCGATGTTTTTTAACGTAAAAAAACTTGAAAATAATGTAACTGTTTGTTAAAACAAATAAACAAATGGGATAATAACGCGCTCGAGGACACCATGGAAACCCATCCTTTACAAAAGAATTGTCAGGTCAGCCTAATTCTTATACAAAAAAAAAATTTACAGCAAAGCTGGCAAATGCACAGAAAATACATACATATTCATATATCATATTTATATATCAGTCACAGGAAATGACTATCCACATACCCGGCTTGATTCTGACTTGGCGAAGACGTGCTGTACCGACCAAGAAGTTTTGCCGATCTGCCACGAATTTTCCAGGGTCTATCTGGCCGTTGTACCACTGTCTTTCGTAAAGAGCTGGGAGTAGAATCTTATCAGTCCACACCCAAAATGATTTTCTGTCTACAACCTGAAATATGAAAAGGAACCGCCCATGAAAAATCCTGTGCGAGAAAAGCTAGAATAAACATGGGATGTTCTCGTCGATATCGACAGTATGATGCATTTAGTAGGGGCCTTTTTACCGACCATCATTCTATCTTGTTTTGACTTGAAAAAATACCAAACGTGCTTTATAAACAAGACCCTTTTCTGCACTCCTCTACGCTGAAAATTAATGGTCATACCATTTTAAAAAATGTTTTTAGTGTAACTGAAAATGGTCAGAGGCGCGATGATTGCAAAGTTTGTTTAAGCAACCTCTGAAAATAGAGGCATGAAGAGTTTTAAAGACTACAAAAACATTAAAACCAAAACCCAAAGGCGTTTTGTGTGAAGGGGAGAAATTTACAGGTCCTCAGTTATTGTAACGTAGATTAGTCGATTTTTTGTTTCAGTTTGAGGAGCACAAACACCCCCTATCTGACAGTAAAATCATCTAAAGGACGTATTTACCTTTTCCATAGAAAATTTCAGATCTTCCGGATAGTTGCTTCTGACGAACGTGTTTTCACAGGAATTCTTAAGATGGTAATACACTGGGTCTTGATTGCCATATGCACACATCATAAGCAGGAACAAATACACCATATACAACACTATCTCGCGAATAACTGCGTGCATCTTCATTTCCTTGAATCTGAAACATGACAGACAGTCATCCTTCTTTATTTCTAGGGGATTTTCTTATTGTTTTAAATTAGCACAAAGACGGACGCATTTGTTTTTAATAATTAGATGCACGAAAAACTCATTTTCGGTATCTGGATGATGATAAAGGCTCACAATACCTTTACGCCGTATAGATATTACATGTAGTACGGTATTGCACATATAATTAACGAGTACCTCAGTAACCTAGCCTCTAAGAGGGCCCCTTCGTCTGGTGGCAGTGGAGCCCTCCTCTTAGAAGTAGTATCCGTTGACAGTGGTGGTACTTTAATATACTCTTCGTCATCTTTTAATTCTGGGTTATCTTCATCTTCATCCTTATCCGGTTTCTTTATAATGATAGCGTAAACCATGGCTAAGATAATCACCTAAAATGAAATAAGAAAAGTTTTCGAGAAAAGGCCAATATTTGCACTTCTGACTTCTTTAAAAAGTTAAGTGAAGATACATTTCCTCTGCCACATTAAGACATTTGACTTAATTTACTACAGCATAAAAAATTAATTCCATTTACAGCGCCAATTTCAGTTAAAAAAATAATCGTTTTATTATGACCTTTCATAACTACAGTAAATATATATATGAGGAAACGAGGCAGTTAATGGACACGTCGACAGGAAAATTTAAATTACCTTAACAGGTTGTAGCATCAAAACAGATTCCACTAATCCCACGATAAGGGACACGAGCCAATCTTTCGACTTCTCCGGTCCAAATGTAAACGCTATCTCTGTGCAGTAGTACAATGACCCACCCACGGACGCAAAGGATAAACCATAGGCGATGAATATCACCCACCACGGGAACTGAAATTTTTTCTTCTCTTTCTTTTCACGACCCTGAACGAGTGGCGAGCGTGGAGGGTACTTTGGAGAAAGTGGGGCTACGAAGTTGATTTGACTGGACCCAACTGGAGTTGTTGTTAATGGCCTTTCCCCCTTTTCACCGTCATCGTTGCCGAGGTAATTCGCCTGCTGTTGGAGCTCTTGAATGTTTTCGGCGTCCTGAATATCGTGCTGGTTTTCTTGAAGATCGAGGTTACTCTCCGAAACAGATGGCCTTTTCTTGGGCGTTCTAGGACCAGAGTAGCGGAAAAATGAGACAATTATCAGGTTTATTGGAAAGACAATCAAACTACTGACGACTCCTATGTAGATAGATTGTAGAGTGACGGTCACCGGGCCCAGTCGGATCACCTCTGGCTTTTCAACTTTATCTTCTTGCCCATAAAACATGATATTGGTCGCCATGGTGCAGAAAAGTAGAGACACGCAGCACGTGAGGCGCTGGACACGCGTGAACCGGCTGCGTGGAGGGCGGTTGACAACCGAGATCCAGATATGACCATCGTACAGATTTCTCCGCGTCTTCGTCCAAAATAGGTGGTCAAAACTGACCAGTTCTACTCTTCCTGCTACTGGAATGATTCTGTCCACCTAAAATAGCATAGCAAAGAATGATGATAATTTGCTTTCATATTCAAATACTTAAATATGCTTACTGCACAAGTTGAAACAATCAGTTAAAAGAATGCTTAGTAAGAAACAAAGCTGCTAAAAGAAATAAAGAAATAAAGAAACAAACCGTAATATGAATTTTTGTAAAAAAGAAGCTACCTATTATATTCGTAAACGGCCGAGATAAACGTTAATCATTGCTTGCTAAGATTAGATATTCCTCTTGTAATTTCAGAAGGAAATTATGTAGTGGCACTTACCATTCCGTCGTCCTCCTCCACTGCCAGCCAGCGATTACATATGAAGTAGTACTTCTCATTAGATTGCAGATCCTCGACCAGCATTCTGCTGAAGTACCACGAGGGGCTGTTGCCATGGTTATCGTGCCAAATTCTGTAAATGAGGATATATAACGTGACGTATTAGATGTGTAAAGACCATTTGGAAGTGGATTGCTATTTCTGCGTCTTATTCTTATGTTAGTCGTGGTATTTTATAAATTTACAAAAGCACAGACGAATTAATGCTCTCGTGGTCCTCAATCGTCCACAATCGTCACTATTTACAGGATGTTATACTGCATATATCTTATAGATACTACGAATGTTTTCCATTAGCGATGCACGAAATTACACACACACACACACACACACACACACACACACACACCTTCCATAACGCTAAATGCCCCATATATCATGCAACTGCAATGATGATTAAATGCACTGCACGTATGTAGTGCACTTGTATTTATTTACCTGAGATGGGACAGTTTTCCCAGGGGCTTACTGGTTGTCATTAGGAAAGAATCTATGCTTTCACGTTTTAGAATCTTGCGGTGGACGCAGTGGAATGTTCGTGGATCGGTCTCATCTTGATCTCCTGTCAGGATAAATGAGACATGGGCCGTCGTTCCTAAAATCAACAAACAAAAAACAAATATCAGCACTGTAACCGGGGTGACGTTTTTTCTTGTTTCCTTCTCTTTATTTACGTATTTATTATTATTATTATTATTATTATTATTACTTCCTTTTGGAGGGGGGGGGGGGGGGGAGATTCAGATTCAAAGCTTTTTGATTGCCAGAAACAGCATCATCAATTGAAAATTGGGATTTAACAGAAGTCACCATGACAACCTTCTTCAAATTACGAAGCCAAATAGAAAAGTCGCCCTACCTCTATCTCAATTACTGAGTACGAAATAAAGAGAAATTACAAAAAAAAAAAAAAAAAAAAAACAACAACAAAAAACAAACAAACAAACAAAAAGACCACAGCACGCACCTGCGCCTCTCCTGTGTCCTGTCCATACCGTCACCTCGTAGCCATATGTGTGATGAGGCTCGTTATCTGGGAGAGGTAACACACCAGTCTGGGGGGGGGGGGGGAGGAGAAACTATTACACATTAACATCAAGTAAAATAATGGATACTTTTTTAACAAAACAAACAACATAGAATTTTAGAGATCATGATAAGACCAAAATACATTTTTATTTTCAATTTACAACGCAATCATTTACCGTTGAAAAATTTGACACTCGTGTAAAATTATTATAGTATTACACTACAGATTAAACATTTTCCATTTCAGTACTACTTATAAGTTTCACAATGTACGCTCACCGAGATCATTCGTTACTGTGATGGCTACAGTAGTAGAGCTGAATGTTACATGTATGGACTTAGCCAAAAATTATTTTTTCATTTTTATTAATACTTTAATAAAATCTCACTCAAAATTCTGTGGACTGAATTTCTGTTGTTACCTTCAGAACATCCATCTTGTCCGCCTTCCTTGCCCATATCACAAGAACAATATACACAGCCACAGCCGAAATACAGAACGTGAACACGAGGGGATTGTCATTCAAATAATTGATATTTGAGAAGACAGATTTTGCAGGATCAAAGGTGTTCATTGGAACGTAAAAGGTAGCGGCAAATGATGTCAGATGATTGCAGAAACACTGCGTCGCTTGGATGGACGACAGCTGGCCTACCTGTAAGTATGTGATGTTCACTTTTGCATTTGACCTCAACACGCTTTAGGTTATAATGAAAGGTGTTATAAATTTACGATACTAGTATTGTAGTGTTATATAGGGACCATTATTCAGGAACTGTCTATCAATAAATTTACACCGGAGAAAATGACAAACCAGACGCGTCTTGCTGCGCTATTTCTTATACGAGCCTAGGGGGGAGAAGGGGAGGCTTAGTCAAACTCCCTTATGTAAATCTGACACGAACCGTGGAATCTTTGGATTGCGTTATCCACAAAGTTAGTCTAAAACGTAATGTCCTATTTCGAGCCCACGCTTGAATTGAGCGTTCAAAATTAAATAAGTTTAGGACATTCATCTCATATGTATATGTAAAAGGAACATAACCATCCTGACCACTTTTTTAAATCATGTAAGTTGATAATGAAAAATAAAATCTAGTAAGTACTAGACAATTTCCCCATTAAATATATAAAATTTGATGTCGACGTACCCTACATCCGGACGCGGACCACTTGTCCGCTTCGGGGTCAAAGTACACACACGTAGTTGTGAAGACTTCCATTGTATAGTGAGCTGATACGCTTGTGTTGAACAGATCGTTGGAGTTCAACAGATCGAGGACTTCTTCTGATGCAATATCTTGATCACAAAAGTACATTTCAGTGGTTTAACATTCAGTGGTAAAACATACAATCCAATCAAATATGCTAACAATTTTTTATATTTTAATATTAAAAAATATTACATATTCTACATGTTTTAATTGTTAAAAATGCATCACCTATGGAATCAATAATTTATATATTAATAAGCATCACAGAAGCTTGAATTTCATACCTTGGTGGACAGAGCACAGTTCCGAACGAACTACAGAGAACAGGGCAAAGTGCCGCGAAAGAGGATCCGAGGCGAAGCTAAGCTCGTTCTTCCGAAGTTTACTCGGGGCTGTGCTCTATTAGTATCAGGCCTACCCAACTACCAGACTCGGCACCTACGGATCCAGAATAAACCGGTATATCAGACCACACTACCCGTTTTCAAGGTGTGTGTCAGATCGCATTACAGAGTATCATACCCCATCACAAATTTTGTAAGCCTACCTGTCATCCGGGTATCGCGCCTCGTTTTCGTCAAGTAGGAGTCGTATGAATACAACAACATGGCGACAGACGACTCCCTCAATCCTGTCCATCCCGCTAGCCATGAAAATATTTAACCCCCGACAGAATATGCTTCCGCTATCAAAATTAGGTCTACTTTTCTAAATTAATATAAGTTTGCAAGTTCTTATTTACAAAACATCACTGGCTATGTTCGAACCTAAATTTTATGTTTAACAATTGCGGTATTGTCAGATTTTTAGCATAAACAGGGAAATTGCAGCAGCGCATGAATCAAGATGAGATGCACTACTTTCCCCCGCTTAGGATCATCGCTATCACATGGCGCACCAGGCAAAATCGGTGTGGTGGCTGATACTCTGTAATACGATCTGACACACACCTTGAAAACAGGTAGTGTGGACTGATATACCGGTTTATTCTGGATCTGTAGGTGCCGAGTCTGGTAGTTGGGTAGGCCTGAGTATAATATAATATAATATAATATAATATAATATAATATAATATAATATAATATAATATATACCTGCAGATGTACCGTTTCCTGTTTCATTGCTGCCATAGGATCGTAGGGATACATATAAACTTTCAGTTGAAGATCTAGAAAATACAAATTCTTCCATTTTTTTATGGACATAGATGTTTTGTACTATATCAATTATTGGTAATTAAAATTTTAAATTTTAATTTAATTTAAAACTAGCTTCGGCATTTTTTTTACTAAAATGCAAAATGGTTAAATACTAAAATAAATTGCGTCTATAATAGTGTAGTTCGGTACTAATACAATGTATTTTTATTCAATATTGTCAAATATTTTTAGCATATTTGTTTGTGCCGTGCTTCTGAAATATAATGTTAGCCACAGTGACTACAATGCTAGTGCAAGGTATATAGTTAGGACATAGCAAGGGGAATAATACAAGCCTAATACTTGTAGCATGCACATACTTTTTTGGTATTTAAAAATGTTAAACAAGGACTTTAATTAAAGTAAACCAACGTGTTTTTGAGTAAAGCATTAACTAATGAAAAATTCTTTAGAAGGCTTAAAATTAAAAAAAAAAACAAAAACAAAAAAAAAAACTATCGTGTAATTTACTTTCTTATAAAGGTGATAAACCGACATGTTCATACAGGAATAACTTTACAGGGATAAGAATTGTTTGTATGAGATACAACAACAGAAAAAAAACGCGAAGGAACGTTTACTCACATATTCAGTGTATGGTGATCAAAGAAGCAAGTGTCCAAACTCAACTTATCCTTTTGGCCACATTCGTCTGTAATATCATCAAGCATCAGTGACGTCACCACCGTGCAATTCCAATCATGTGATTCTTCGGTTGGTTTACTACCTTTCTTGACGTACAGAATAAATTTAAGTGGCTCCATAGGATCCTCACTAGTAGCATTGGTCGAATTTCCTGATATGTTGCCATTTTCCGCTCTTCTTATCTTTAGGAACACGGCAGCATACTGCGGAATTGGAATTATGTGCACTCCCATTGGGTCGTCCAACCTGCTGGTGATACCGTGTACTTCATTTACTGAAGCATTGTCCCCCTTTTGCTTGATCCATACCTCGATTTCTTCCGGTCTGTCACTCACAACGACGCGTCTCCCATCTTCGTCCTTAAAATCTAGTGCTAAAACATTGCTTTTGATTCCGTCCGACCCCTCTGCCCAATTTCTGGTATTGTTCTCTTGGAACAGAGCCTAGTACGGTAAAAATATAATTTCATTACGTATCAGTACACACAGGTACGTGGAAAAGCGTTCTTACCACAAATTACTTAAATCATTCATTAATTATATTAATTTTGGGATTAGTAGATTTAAAATGCCACCCACCTTATACGACTATTAGAGCTTGCCCTTTCCTCTACAAAATCGCCTAATATACCAAAAAGCCAATTTATTTATTTATTAAACTTTATCTACTTAACTACCACATCAGGGTATTTCGAAACCAAAAAGTTACTGGTTATCTTAAAGTTCACACATTACCATATGCATTTGTGTGCACTTTTTCTTACCTTTCCTTGAACGAAGTACGGTGTACTGTTTCCGTTCTTAAATATTCCTTCCATGGATCCGATTTTAAATGAGCCGCAGCCCCCAGTTCGGAAGGTAGCTAAAATTTATGTATGTATAATGATTGGGTATTTTCTCTCCTTAATATATAGTAGGCATATTGCGTTTGAAAATCAATAAGGGCATTAGTTTAAGTGAGTAAACTGCATGCTGAAAAAACCAGAAGTCATTTGCAGATGAAAGTTGCAAGTTCGAATCCGTTAATATATGCACGTACACACACGTACACATGCAACCATGCACGCACGCACGGAAGCACACACGTTCTTACCATTGTCTAATCCTGTGGTGAAACTTTTGTAAAGGGTAACGGAGAGTTTAGGAGTAGTAAAATTGGACGCCGTTTCACCAGATACCTTTTTCTTAAGTATAGCATCGGATAATTTATCCAAATTTTGCTCGAGCTGCTCTGAGAAATGTTTGGCCTAGAAAAAAAGAATCGTTTACATTTTAACCTGAGAACCTTTTGCTCCTTCAAAATGAACAGTTTTTGCGA
Source organism: Lingula anatina (assembly GCF_051362555.1). NCBI lineage: Eukaryota > Metazoa > Brachiopoda > Lingulata > Lingulida > Lingulidae > Lingula > Lingula anatina. The sequence continues at coordinate 15,314,392 of NC_141769.1, read as the reverse complement.
AAACTGACATAAATTGAACATCCATTTGTTGTTTTTTATCCTCAAAGTCCTGTTGTAAAACATTTTTGTCATTTATTTTGACAACTGTCCTAAATATTTAGTCCAAACTCTGTTTTTTTACCCAAAATGAATCACTATTGTTCATATGATTATAACTAAATAATAAGGTTATTTTAAACACGAAAAGACGTGACTTGTGTTTGAAATAATTGAAACAAATAAATACATTTACTTTATTTAGGAGAACTACAAAAGGTTTATCTTAAACTGAAAGTTTTTTTCTTAAATTCCTTTTTATAAAAACGAACCCTGGGTGTGAGCCATCACCATTCAATTAATGCATTAAATGCATGAAATTTTTAAGAGAGAAAAAGGCCTACCCTGTTATTTGAACTGCTGTCATCAGATTGACCACTGTTAGCTGGGGTCGTGGTGTATTCATTTGTACCCTCTATGCTACTGGTTGCATCAAAAAGATTACCTGTGAATATTTAAAAAATTAGAAATGCCTTAGTTTTAAAGATAAAACGTCACTGCAACATGTATTATGTTTTAGGAACAAAACCAGTGACAAATATCTTTATTGACTTCTATTCATTATTTAATTTATATTAAAGGCACTACGATATTTCTTAATAAATATATTTTAATAAGCGAACATACCAATGGTTGAGAACATTTCATATGCGCATAAGTCGAGCGAGTCCCCATCAACATCCTTGTCACCAGCTTGGTCGCTGACAATATCAACAACTTTGGACAAAGCTTGATTAGAATCTTCCTGAATTTTGTCAGAACAATCTTCTCTTTTGTTTGTCACCTTTCCAAGTGCCTGAGAAAACTGCCTGGCGCTTTGAACGTTAGGTGCAGGGTCAATACTGGTCAGTCCCTCGATTATGTCTTCCTTAAGCTGAAAGACATACGTGTAGTCTGGGTATTAATGTCCAAATTTCACAAAACACCACGGTGTGTGTATGTGTGTGTGTGTGTGTGTGTGTGTGTAATTAAAAAGTGCACTAGTGTTGGAAAAGCAATAGAATTGACAGTGGGTTACGGTATAATGAAAGCTGTAAACGCCGCGTTTGCCTAGTTTATATTAAAAGATTCATCTCCGAGAATACAAAAAAAAATCAACATTATAATTAAAATAAAACAGTGTACGTTTATTGCTTGCATTCTTACCTTTCGGGACTGGGAAGGATCCCCACTACTGTCACCACCGCCAGATTCATCTATAAATGCAAAAAAATATATAAGCAAAATAATTATGACTATTGAGAGAGAGAGAGAGGGAGAGGGAGAGAGAGAGAGAGAGGGATCACCAACCTTCATTCTTGTCCAATATGGAAGTTGCCGCAAAACTGATTTGAATCATGGCCTGAATGTCTTTGGCCTTTTTGCTCTGTGCAATGATTCCTTCTTCCCCCGAAAGAAAGTTATCAAATTCTGTTGGTTCCATATCTGGTAGCTCAACCTTGGGGTAAATCCATATTATATGGTTAGTCATTGGCACGACACACTAGCTATACACAGTATTCACTGTAAATGTATAGCAACATATGAGTAGCAGATGCTGGACATTATAATTTTATCCACTGGCTGGGCCGCGCATAAACACAAAGACGTTACATTACGTCATAACGTTAGAAATATTATACAAATACATTAACAGTATATATATGAAGGTAAATGAAAAAGTGGTTCTACCCACCTTGACCTGGAAGTCTACGTCTATGTGGGTTTGTATGTGATCTTTGACACGGACCACAATGCTTGTTTTAAAGTCGTCCTCTTGTCTGCCTGGAGACAACCATACACCTTTATTGGTACTTGGTAATACATCTGAAAAAACGCACAGAAGAATAAAAGAAAAATCACTGCCTTGGTGACTAAAAAAAGGGTCCCAAACTCCAACAAACTTGAATTTCTGCTAAATATGATTTATAACGCTCAACGTTGCTTCCAAAGGGAAGGGTGGACGTGTTTAAAAATTAAATGGACCCACGCATAAAAAGCGCTGAAGACATCAGAAGTAACTTCTGCTCTTACAGGAATTCTAGACAGACTGAAAGAGAATCTCTTTCGTTTTGTAAACTTACGAGGGAAGTCATATCAAACTATTTATTGGGCATAGTATACCAAGTCATGATATTGCCGTAAGTCTCAAGAAAAAGGGTATCTAGCAGCAGAAAAATAACAGTGGCGGCTGTGGTGGTGGTGTGTGTGAGTGTGTGTGTGTGTGAGTGTGTGTGTGTGTGTGTGTGTGTGTGTGTTAAGCTTATGAGGGTTTCGACCAATAAGGCAGGAAATGTCACTTGGTTATACTGTGTGTGTGGGTGGGTGGGTGGGGGTGGGGGGGGGGGGGGGCGGGTACGGACTCCAGCAGAAGACCACTGGTTATGAACTAATAGCAGTACGTACTTTGATCGAACCATACCACACCGCTGCTAAGACGTTGTCCAAACTCATAGCTCAAAGGTGCGTCCTTGTCGCTAAATCCTTGACACTTAATTGAGAACTTGGTCTGCAAGGAGGTCCCATTGTTTGGAGACACGGTGCAGTTCCCTGCGACAGGCGGTTCGTTGATTAATATTACATACGTTGCCATTCCTAAAGGGAATCAAAAAGAAGAATATATATTATGTGGAATTACACCAGTAACAACATGCCAACTCTGACCCATTACTTTGGTATACGACAGAACGTATAGCGGCCGTGTGCGCAAACATTTACGATAAAACCCAATATTGGGGCATTCTAATCTCGATTCCCGTTGAAATTTGTAGTCCCTACAGGACTGAGTAATAATGTTAAAATCTGGGGATCCTATTAAAATACAGAGTTTGTCTAATGTTAGCTTTCCTTTCGGAATCAATATGTATTACTGTAAATACAAAGTAAGGCGTCGAATAAGTAACATGCACAGTGGAAGGAAATGTTACCAAAATTGGCTGGTCCGCTGCTACGACGGTACGCTTTCAAAGATATTATAAAGTACTCCTGGTAACGTCCCTCGAAAGTGTCTTTGTTTATAGCCAGGTTTGCGGAATCCAGCCCAGTAGCCGTTTTACTCCGCCACTCCCCTCTGTCCCACGAATTATGAAGATTTTCAACCAGGGACTGGTTCGAAAGCTTATCGTGCATGTTCCATCTGAGAAATAAGAAGTATTTCCTTGAATCTTGTAAGCTGCGTAACTTGGCGATTAACTGTATTAACATAACAGTCATATCAATTATTTTTGATAAGAGAGTAGAAGCGGATCCAAGGGCACAAGAAAAGGGTTTTCTATTGTGATTGCATGGGTGCATGCTCAGGCGCGCGCGCCCGCGCGTGTTTGTGACTGTGTGTCGTTTGAGCACATACAATCTTTGGGTGTGTAAATAGCCGCACGCTCCCCTCATTCATGGTATTTCTTTCATCTTACGCAAAAGAAGTAAAAATAAAAAAAATACATAACAGCAGACTGTATGTTTTCAACTCTTTTACTGATTTTAAAGTTCAATTCAAAAGATAATACATGTACTACTTACTCGTAGTTGTACAACACTCCTTTCACGAAGCCAGCAATGACTGACCGAAGCGAAAACTTGCTGAATGGGTTCACTTTTTCCATGCAGTTAGTAGCACATCTATTTAAGAAAAAATATCATTTTATGCTTTTTTGCAGACAGTGACCAGTTTGTAGGTCAAATAAATGTATGTTGGTTTTAGAGTTCAATACAATTTTGAATACAGCATGTACAGTTTCAGATGCAGAATATAAAAAGGAAAGATGGGTACATTTGATATGACTTATTGATGGATATTATTTGTCATTGAGAACAACGTAACCTAATACTAGTACTAGGGCTAATGAATGCAATCAAATTTTCGCAATGGCCCTTTTTTCTTCTAGTGCAATGCTACTTAGTTGTCATCAGCGGTAACAACTTGAGAGTTAAGCATATGCATGGATTTTACAATAAGGAGTTAATTGATATACATACTCTATTGTTGTCTCTGGTGGATCACCCTGCGTCAGAAACACGTCCATTGTGATATTTGGACTGTTTCTCGTGAAACCGGTCAAAGGGTCAACCTTTTTTACCACGGCCCAGAAACTGTGGGTTCCATTCTCTTGGTACAGTAACACGCTCACTATTGTCATAGTGAAGTTCACGACGTTGTAGTTAATAACATCTCCATCACGACCCTCCTTTGGAACCCATGGTGTTGGAAGCTTGCCTTTATTAAAATGTGATATCATAATTCCGGTTTTTTGATTGCCCCGTTCCTATCTTTAAAGCACCTAGCTATTATACTTAATGATCATGTGATGACATTCCAATGTAAAATACAGTGTTATCTTTTTCATTTTATCGTGATGAATAGTTGAAGTACAACATAAAATGTATTAAGAGAAAAAAAAAAACATGTTGCGTAACGCATTTAAAACGTCATTTTGAAAATAAGATATACATGTATATTAGGCGTACCTGGATTGTCACCCTGCTTCCCTTCTTGAAAACATCCGCATTTGCCAGGTGAATCTCTGCAAGGTACCTCACAGAACCAGTCGATGGAGACCAGAGAATTGTCCTCGGCAGATATCGGATTGTCAGGATCTCGGAGATATTGGAGAGGGTTCATTGTATAGTTCGCGCCGTACTCTAGACGGGTATACGAACCGCCGCCTATCACACTCATCGGCGTTGCATTTAAAGCCACCAAAACGCTGTCCATTTGCCAAAGATTGATTTCATTAACCATTGAGACGTTTAGAGTGAAATTATAGATGCCATACAAAAGTACGTTTTTGGGTATCTCCAACCTGTTTAAGTAAGTGCTGTTGAATGCAATGCTGAGGTTGCTGAACAAACGAGACATATCTTGCCATTGCTCAATACTTGTGTTATACCAATTCACGCCCCAAATGTAGTTTGCTGTGGGTGAGCTGGTGCAGTTCAATCGGACGGAGGACGAAATGATGACTGGGTTTGAACGGTAGAAGACCTTCCGCTTTTGGCCGTCACAAAGATCAAGACATTGGTTAGGCTCCTTTATATCAACTTTGGGAATGGCGCAGGGTCCTTTAGTGACGATAAACATGGTAGATGTAGACTTCGTAGACACCATATTAGAAACAGTAGCATTTACAGTGAATTTTCCAACGGAGCGGAAGCTATTGGTAAACCCATTACTGACGTCTCCAGAGTACGGGTAATCACCACACGCCCGTGAACAATGATCTACGTTTCCAAAACATCTCTTTTGCCACTGCAGTCGAGGGACATCAAAGAAGACACAATAGGAGGCGTTAGTTGGCATCGTGTCTGTCCAAATGAAAAACTTATAGCTTTCGTTGGTTGCGTGGGGTCCTGTTTCATTTAGTTCTACCATATTAACTGCTCTCTGAATGACAATGTGCTTGGTAATGACTTCAGAATCCATGGGGTTTGACGCATTTAGTGTGACAGCGTACTCCTTTGGTTCAGAGTAAACATGAATCACCTCATTAACAGTGGTACTATGCACAGACCCATCGTCAAAGTCCCAAAAATATGTCAAGTCGGTTCCTGAGGTCTGGTTGGATACAAAGGTGATCGGTTCATGGGATGGAAAGTAAATGTGACTGTCACCATGCCCGCCAGAGGAATCGTTTCCGTAGAACAGGACCTTGTGCAGTCCACTGATTTTGTCAAATACGCTGTGGTTAAAGTGGGCGGTGACGTTACTGACGAGATTCCATGCGAACACGGTAACTGTGAAATCACCAGGCTGGGTAAAGATGTGAGAAACTTCAAGACACTTATCTGCCGAGGAAAAGGTGCACAGCAGCTCAGTCGCAGGTTTACGTGGGGTGTCATCTCCAAATTCCACTTCAAAAATGGCATCTGTAGGGAGCGGTGCTTCGACTTGAAGCGCGAACGTTGCATTGACCTTCCCTTCTGGAATTGGGCGGAGGGAAAACTTGCGTCCTGATATTGATAGATTCTGAATCGGATGCTGCACGATGATTGAGTCAAACACGGTCATCTGGTTGACTTGATTGGAAGCAGTCAATGAAATATTATACACCCCGGGCATTCTAAACCTGTGAAAAATTGAACTTGAGGCAGTAGAATTGGTGGTATACATTCCTTCTGGAATACCATTTTCTAGGTTCCAGTTGTACACATGGTCTGAGCCCCAGTCTATTGTGCCGTTCAGAGACACCAGCTCGTTCACTCTGGCATGGCGCGAATTCACACCTATGCTCAGCCCGATTATATATTCTTCTATGACCACTTCTGTCAACAAAAACATGTTGTTGATGTCGTTGGACACATTGAGCGTGGTTATGTATGTCCCCTTGGTGCTGTAGTTGTGACTGTAAAGCCAGGCGTTAGTACTATTCATTACGGAGACGAGGAAGGTATTGTCGACAAAGGAGGTAAGAGTCTCTGTGGCCGTTTTATTGTCACCGAAGTCGAATTCTGCGCTGGCGTTAGTTGGTAAAAGCACGTCATCAACGTTACAGGCAACAGAAAACGTAATTGTGGCGTCAGCGTTTGGATATATTGGATGGATATTTTGAAGAGCCGAGAATTCCATATTTGACACCGGCCTTTGCACCTTAAATGACACGTTTCTGAGAGCTTCTGAAACTGGGTTTGAGACATGCACGGGTATAGTTATTATGCCAACGTCACTGAGATTAAAAATATACGTAATGGTATCATTTGCTGTGAGCATTTCAAAATATTCCATGTAACTCTGTAACGCCACACCAGTTTGTATCTGTAACCTCGATCCCTGACCAACTGAGACAGTGACATTCACTTCAGAACCTGTAGCAACCGAGTATTCTGTCGTCTGCACGGTAAGGTTTTCTATACGATAATCCACCCATAACTCAGTCAGATTTTCAACCGGGTCGCTTACGAAATTATCCATCACCACCAGCAGTTGATAATGACCAATGGTCTTGTAATCGTCTGCTTTAAGGAGCAATGTACCCTCTTGCGACGTGTCGTTATAGAAACCAGCCGTCAGGACAGTTTCGTTTAGCGTACCCTTAATAACGACATTGTTGCCACTGTCAGCCCGGACTCGGATGGTGGCGTTCTCTCCGAATGTCACAGGCCCTACTTCTAACCACTCAAAACTCGTTATCTTGCTTTCGACCGGCACAAAGACGTCCGCAGAAACTGACTGGTTTTCAGTTAGTACATTGGAACAGTTCATTTGCACGTTATAAACTCCCAGTGCCGGAAACGTGTAGTTCAGTTGGTATCGCATTGTGATGGCTGAAATAACGAGTTTCTTAACTGCAAAATGATACCACTTGCACAACAAGTCTATCAAGCCGTCCTCCGCACACAATCACATTTTGTACCGTACATCAGCTGGCTTATTAAGAGGGTAAACACTACATTTTGTAGAACAGGGCCCGGTAACTCGAAAGCATCGCGCATTGCGACCGAGCGCAAGCGTCTCGATTCCATACCTTGCCCATTCTCGCCCCATATAATACATTGTAGCCTCTATGTGATATCGCTCTTCGCAATAGGCGATGCTTTCGAGTTACGGGACCCAGGTGTCTAACCTGGAAGGGATGTGGCTTGAGGCAAAAGAAAAAGGATCTAAAGAGATACTCTGTATGTGTGCATAACTTAGCATTATTGGCACAAATTATGGTAATAAATACAAAAATAAAATGTTTCATAACATTTGAAATTCTTCTTGTGCGCACTACAGAGAGAACTGAGAAACTTGTAATCCACACACTTACTACATTTGTACTAGACAATGAAAACGTCTTTCTAAGCCTTCAATATTACCTTCACAGCTTTGTATGCCAAGTCTGAAGGCAGGTGCTCCGGTCCAGTTCACAGCTATGATGCGGAGATGTCTTGTCAACACAATGGTAGGTAGTCTGTTTATAACCTTGGTCTCCGCATCAGTATTGCCTTCAAACTCAATCTGAAATAAAAAATCCTCATGTTATCTAAGACACGTGAGCACAATATGGACTTCGATTTAAGCTAATTGAAAATTATCATAATACGTTCATTTTATATACACATGTATTAAAAGTATCAATGTATAGAAACTGGCAAAGTGTAAAACCAAGACTTTAAAAGTGAAGTGACAGAAATCCTTTTACAACCTTAATAACAACTCGATGTCTCTAATGGGCTGATAGAAAGAATATTGATAAATCTTATACATACCTCTGTCCCATTGTTATCGGTCACTTTTTCCCAAACAATTCCATCTTCGCTATGCTCAAGCGTGTAGCTGGTCAACCAGTTTGTCGTGCCCCGCTCCCCCTGAGTAACCAAAGCACGAATTGCACTACGAGCTCGAAGATTTATCTGGAAATGAAATACTTTCTCATTTAGAATTCCTCGTACATGAGTATAAACCATGCTGCGGATGGAACAGAAATTATATATAGCAACAATCAGTTGAGGACCAAGCACTGACCTATGTCGGGTCCTAAAGGTCCACTTAACAAACAGTGCATTCAAATTTCCGTTCATTTGGGTATGTTTCTTTATAACCAATAAACTTTAATTCTTACACCCCATCTCGTTCTAACAACTCAGCGATCATCTACTGTATCTGATGATCTCTGATGGAGAATGCGTGCAATTACCGATTTTCTCTTATTACAGTAATAGTTTGCCAAATAATGTAACAGACCAATGTCTAGAATCATATTTGACTCTTTCTTATTCATATTTGTCTTCGAACCTGCATTTCGGGGACGGAAGTCATGGCCAGGAGAAAGGCGTGGTCCGTGTCCAATAGACCCATGGTCACTCCGCCAGATGTATTGAGTCCATCAATTTGTTCTTTTTCTACCGTTAACATCATATCATCGACGCAGTAGTCCTCTGAAAATCAAAACATAACACATTTTTATTGATTAAATTTCGTCCAAAACAGTAGTAATATCTAGCGTTTATGTCTGACATTTTTTTCTAAAGAGATTCTCTATCTACTCGCAGACGCTTTGATATTGATAATTTCTTAAATGTTTATGCATTTTCAATATCCGGAAAAGTTCACCCTCACATATTTAATATAATAAATCACAATAAGATTATTCTCTGAAACCAATACTTATATAAAATCAAAGATGAACTGAGATAAAAATTAAAATAAAAATGCAACCTACTGTTTAAATTAAGTAGAACGACGTTGGGGTCTTGTCTCATGGCGCTGGGCTCATCATAAAGATTAAGTGAGTTCATGAGACAACTGTCAGAGGACGAGGTCCACTCGATTGAAGAACAATTCTGCAGTAAACACTGCCTGGCACAGTCGTCCATGGTAGCTGAAATGACGGTTCAAAGTAGAAAATACATGTATATGACCAAGTATATTACAGAGGTACAATATTCGATGCTGAGTATCTTACCTCGCCTTGACTCGATTTACGTTCAAATTGATATTCGCCTTTCGGGGAAGCAATTTGTTCTGACTATATAGTCTGTGTCTGATAAAATGGTTTGCTTACTTTCGCCGTCTCCGTCGGTCCATTCTGTTTTATTTGTAGCCACTAATGTGGTTCCAGGGACAGCGTGGAAAAACCAACTTGGTTCTGAAATGTATAGGTGTAAACCAAGTTATCAATGCTTCGGTTTTACTTATTCACTGATTTTTATCCCACCGCTGCCATTACTGGTGCTGCGTTCTTTCACATAACGTTTCTGTTTTATTGAGGCACTTTTTTTGTTGAATTCATTTTTGTAAACCTTATGCACGTTAGTTGTTGTCATCCTTTTAACGCATGTTGTAGAAGAACTTGAACGAGGGCATTAAAATATATCATATATCATCACACCCACGCTGCAAAAATAAAAGAAAACGGCTATGAAAAACTTACCTATGGTCGCATCGTAGCTGCTTTCTGTTAGTGACTGTGTGCTTGGATTGCACCGTTCTAAGAAGAGGCGACACAAGCTGTTATCGTGCGAGTGCTCCAAAGTAATACAATACGGTGTTTCATCACACACATCCATGCACTCCTCCGCGGTAATGTTACCCGTAATATTCTTTAGTATTTGGCCCGCACACTGCCGGTTCTCGATGCGCCTGTACCTGCGACCTATACATTAGTGTTTAATGACCACAAGGAAACAATTGCCAATGATCTCTTGAGAATGCGTTAAATAGTTTTACAAATATTAATTGAGTGAAATTAACGTGCTAGTGAAAATCATGCAGTATAGTACATGTATTTAGCATTCGGCAATAAGGGTAGGAGATAAATGCGAACGTGCTGAAATTATAGACAATCTTTGGGACTAGTCAGTTATTTATGTGACAGGTAGCAACCTTATCTTCTTTTAGAGTACTAATTATCCAAGAATGGGACAAGTTGCTCGTATTGTCATGACTGTTTCGCTGACTAAAACGGCTATATAAGGATATTTCCTTGATACTCACCCACGTTATCTACGGATATAGTGGTCCCGTTTCCAATATCTATGATGCAATTAACCTGTGACCCTAGAGTAAAGATAAAGTAGATGTGTCACCTTCATAATAGATTTATAATTAGAATAATGCAGACAATTCTTTTATTCTGTGCTTAGGATACGTTTCAACATCAACCATAAAAATATACACGATTCTTCTTGTATAAAGTAACTAGTCGATGGATTTATTTACCCTTCTTTGTGAAAATTCATTTTAGTATTCTAACGAATGGAATGAATTTTTCATTTGCTACAAAATGAAAAAGCCTGACATATTGTCCATTTACCTTGAGCCAAAGTGATATCGAAGGACGTCACATCACCCAGAATAGAGGCTGGCGGATATGTCATTGAAATATGGGCACTCTCGATTCGATCAATGATGTTGACAGTTTTCTAATCAATAGAGCAAAGCAAACAGTGATGTGATCTAAACGGTTACTACAATGGTTCAATATCTATTCTTATCTAAGGGCATATTTGTAGAATAAATTGGTGTTCCGCAAAGGAAACGCAAACTAATTGATTTTAAGTACAGCAATCTTTACTCGTTTCCTGATCAGCAGAAAAACGCCAAACAGAGCTTGGATATGAACGTTACAATAGAAACAATTTGATGCTCGCAATTAAAAGACGCCGTCATTATTTTAAGTTTGAAAACGAATCAAGAAAAGCTTACGTTGATGGTGACTGAATTCAACCGGTTGTATGCAGACAGAACGACAATCAATTCTCCTGTCTCGCGATAGACGTGCGTTATATTCCTCTCCTGAGTTATATCAAAATAGCCGTCTCCCCAGTCGATAACGTAGGTACTATTAGTCCCTGGGTGTTCAGGAACTATAACGTCAAATGCCCTATTTGCCTCACCTGGAATAAAATACCATTAGTGCATAAAATATATAAAATATTGTTATCGGGTAATAATGCTACCGTTTTATGGTGTAACCGTGAAAATCCTGCAACTCTCTTTATTATTTAATTATCATAATGTATTTAAATCAAGACGACAAAAACAAAACCAGGACATTAATTAAGATAAGTATGAATCTTGCTCATTTTTTTTTGTCTAAGTGGCAGTAAAACGTCCGTACCATAATCAGAGATAATCCAAGTTACGTTTGCCACTCTGTACTGGACATGTATGATGCTGGACATGGAAACCGTTCCAGTTACTTCACTGGATACCGTTGCTGTGACGTTGTATCCATCTGGTGTATCATAAACAGTTGGTGCGCGGATTGTCACTGGTCTGATCACCAAAGCTTCGACGAGAAAATGCGTACGACTAGACGTCACATCGGTGGCCGCGACGACCTCGTTTTCTGGTGCGCTCTGCTTGAACACAGGGATATCTGCCGTTGGAATGGTTCCGATTTTCCCTTCATTTGCCATTTGGTAAACCGACAACACATCGCCCTGAATTACTTGGAATCGGGAGTCGCTGGGGAACATGTACACTGTCTGATTTTCGGTCAGGTTGACCGTCTGGTTGTATACGGCCTGATATGTGACCGGCAGTTCATAGAACCTGGAACCGTTCACACTACCGCTACTGCTGGAGAAACCAGAGCAGCTCCGATCGGAGAAGCTGTACTTGAGGCTACCCACGCAGCGGTAGGTCCTCATCACCGCGCCCTGTTTCCGGCAGCTGTCTGTGGAGTTGATACAGGAATGGGACCGGTAGCAGAATGTTTGGTCGGGGTCGTCACACACTGGGCGAAAAACCTTTTGAAACAATGTTTTGGACGTTATTGTTGTTATACAGTTGCCAATTTGCTATGTGGCTAAAACACATAGAAGGTATCAAATAAAGGACAGTTTATACATATGGGTTTTGTGTATTTTTACATGTAAATCTTCCCACTGAAATAGCTTAATCTGTTTCTACTGACTGTACATTACTTATTATATCACTATGCCGATACAGAAGTGACAATACAACCAACGCTTGGAGCGGCTGAACGATCATTACGCCTTAAAGCCATTTTATGCACAGTGCATGGTTTTATTGTTATAATAGGCGGATGAAAAAAAAACCCATTAAGCTTTGAGTTACTGACAATTAATATGCCACCACTTCATAAAAGTCGGTTTATACTATCGGGCGCGAGTGTCCGTATACATCATATAGAGAATGCAACGTACCTGAAAGATCACAGGACCAACTTCCTTGACATTGACCTTGAGGCCTACCAACGAACCGTTGCTATGGAAACCATGGTTCACGAGCATGTAATTGCCATCTGGTGCAGATTCAGTATACAAATCTCCAGGGTTTGCGTCTCCAGCTTTATACCAAGCAGCGTCTGAAAAGATTACAGGGCAAAGATTTAACTCTGGCTTAATTGCATCATTATATCAAAGCAGGCAACAGCTACTCGTTTCTTAAAAAACCCTGATGTTCAACACTATCAACATCTGATGTGCCCGAGACATGACTTAAATAAGGTGAAAATTATCAGTAAAATTTTACCTCAAGCTGTCCTGACACCAGATATATTATGGTATACTTGTATACCTTTGAGAATGTATTCATAACCTCCCTGAGAGGTATGTACTTTACAGTTAAAACCATTGTAGATCAGCTGAAGATTGTCACACTACGTGTCAATAAAAGCTAGCGGCATAAATATAAATCTGATTGACTGAAATTTAGGATTCAAAGGGTCTCACTACAACAATGAAATTAGAAAATGCAATGGGGGTATGAAAAAAATCTTCATTAGTCTGTACAAAATTTCCAGGACCCGAAAGTGATGCAGTTTCTCTATCGTTCCTGTCACCATCGGAGGCGAGTCGCTGTTGGTAATATCGCAATTTTCATAGAAAGAGTTTTATTATGGATAAACACGGCGCGGGGCAGAAAAGAAAAACACCAAGAACATCAAGATTAAATTTCTATAGACCCGTCCATAGGACGAGTAAGCTCTTTGTAAAAAGCTAAATATTTTAACAAAGATATGTGTTTAGTGTAACAGGAATAAAATAATAAAATGAAAAAAAAAAATATTTTGAAAGTCGTTGACGATTTTCATCAGCATTTTAAGAGCTTTTAATGTTAAATTTGGTGTTGGAATTGACATATACCCGTTTTCAGGGTGAAGATCATGGCATTTTTATTTCGCAATCTATTGATTTTTACAGGAAATTTGACGCCAAGATGTCTACACCTTCATATAGTATTTTGTTTGAAATTTTCACTTGATGTTTTATTACTTCAAAATCAACATAGCTAGATTAAAACACATAAACAGAGAGAAAAAAAACAACTCATTTACGGAATTGCCTTTAGGAGTATTATTGATTAGATCATTTTAAAAATAATGACGCCTCTCGTTGGAAGTTTCCATTAACCATAATGGAAACTCGTGTTAATTCTCTAAATGCAAACTGGTTCTTTGTTAATTTTGCATGGGTGCTAAAAAAATCAACCCGCTGACAAGACATCGCGTAACAATCAAACTCAGATTGTGACTTGTTCTGCCACTTTTGCTTTATCAATTTCCTCCGGGTTCGTTTTTATTTTTAAATGAGAGGCCTAAACACATTGTTTGATTTGTGTGTCTTGTTTAATACGCTAGATATGCAGAAATCAAAGTAACCGAAAACTTCCGCAATTTTGTGACAAATAGGACTGTATTCTTCGCAGTCCAAGTGGCACAGCGCACTATTTGTTCAACAGAAAACAATTAGTCAGACTAATATTTTTGCGTTCTGTAACCAGGTTTGTTCTGTCCCGACGGAAAAAGTTGCATAAAAACACCATTAACATTATGGTCGCATCGATCTCACTTTAAAATCACCAGAACAGTCACCAATGTGTTCTTTGCCAATCAAGTAGTCCTAATTTGAATCTGGACTGACGTACACTGCAGGCAGTATGCATTTTACAAAAAAAAAAAAATAATAATAATAATATTGATAAAACGACATTGCATAAACAGAAAGTTTAAGTAAACAAACACACACACACGCGCACACACACGTTGTCCGAATGAAATACTAGTAACGATTAAAATAACATGAGTGAGTGGTGTAAAGTGACCGATGTATTAAAATATATAATAACATGGCAGTTCACCAGAAATTACAGCCTTGTGGCAAGTTATATTTTTGATAAAAAACTAACACTTGCATTTTAAAGTAATTATTAAGAGTAACATGTATCATACCTGGGGGATTGAATTCAGTTTGTTTTCCGTTGCCAAATGTAACGGAGGCAGTCATGTTTGTTCCTTGAAGAACTTTGATCTTACAGACGGCTTCTTCATCCACGGCCACGTACAGCGGGCAGTCAAACTGGAATTGTATGTCCGCATCAGCGGAACGGACAACGGTGCTTCTTGCCGAATTACCATAGGTATCTGTGGCTTTAACACTCACAGAAAATTTACCTTGAAAAAAAAGGGGAGAATAAGACACTAGTGCTTCAGGATTCCCCAGCGGAGTGATTTGACAAAATCAATACTTGAACTTGTATGATTATTTTCCTCATTTCCTACAAAGTACACTTAAAGCTAAATGTTCTGTATATATTACAACTCCTAGAATTCTAAAACGTAATTTTAAAAAAGACACTACATTTTGACATTCCTCACCTGGAGTAAATACAGCAAAAGTATGATTGACAACAGCTGTATTGGTGCCTAGGTAATAACTTGCAGTGGGCCAAGTGTCGTGTTTTCCTGCACTCACTATGTCAATGTTCAAGTGAGCTGTCTCGGTTTGCACAAGGACGCTGACGGGCTTATACATTTCGACAAAAGTCTTATTTTCTGAAATAAGGCAAAACTAGACGTAAAAATAAAATTAACTAGGAAAAAGATTCTGTAGTTTCTGAATTGAAATATCTGAGTGGACTGTTACTAATGTGAAAACGAGCATTTGATTGTTCGCACTTTAAATTGCTACGAAACGCTGAAGTTCAATGGACTGTTTTTGAAGTAAAGCGTGTATGTTTTAAATATCAAAATCGGTAAATGTGTGAACATTTTGAGAGAAAGCTATGGAAGTTTTCACAATATCCCACCACATTTGCCTCTTTACACAAATATCCAATTTATTTAGCTTGTAGACTATGTTGGGGTGCCAAAGCATTTACTTGGCCATGTTCCCACGTGAGTGAAGGTGGGGGAGGGTTCAGGCACAGCCTTTGGTCTGGTCCCATGAGTGCGTTTGAAACGTTTCGACCATCATTTGCATTCTAACGACTCATTTTGTAGCCCTGCAGGTGTTCGTGTCTGATTTACCCTGTATTTCAGTATTTTCACAATAAAATAGACACTTTTAAATGTTGAAAAAATAGTTTGCTGGAAAATTTTGGAAGAAATGTTTAAATTTTTAACCCGCCTCCCCCCCCCCAGATCCATTAGGAAACAAGCTTTAAATGGCAAATCAATAAAAATATATGATAACACTGACACAAAGAACAAATGTTCTATTGATTATAAAACGCTTAATAACACCACGATATACTAACGTTCGTAACATGACGAGTACCGTAACATCATTAGAACCATTGAAATGTATGTCATTGTCAGATAATAATCTGCTCTCTCAAAGAATTGATTGCTTACATGTACATCCATTTTAGTGTGTACTTTGTTATTCATTTGTGACATTCACAGTTGAATTCCGCAGCCATAGATCGAGATAAGCAAATATGCTAATGGCAGAAGCAATTATATAATTTACCCTTCTGAAAAGATTTAAAGTGGTGTTGTGGAGAGGTATTGGACCTCATTAAGGCAAGCAATAAAATTTCAGAATTGCTGGTAGGAAGTATGTACTTAGCATATTGCAATGAGAAAAAGATTGCATGAACGTGTGTTAAGGTACTTCATGGTATATTACTACTTCTTGGGATAAATGCTCTGATTTTACTGTCAAATCGACTTCATAGGATGAAATGCGACTTCATCTCCACATAAGATATTGCCTGTGACTTCATGAGATAATGGTGAAAAAGTACCTGTTGTTGACCCAACGTTATGAGAGATAACGATTTTGAAATATAATGTTTTTGTACTGTTAATATTATCCAACATAAGTAAACTGTACGTTTTAATTTACTTGTAGGACTGAATAGGGTTTCTTTAGTGTTATTGGATATATGTTTTGAGCAATTTTAAAATACACAGGCACATGTAGGTGAGGATCCAGGATTTCTGAAAAATCAGTACATTATAGGGGATTATGGTAAGCGTTGAAAAGGGGGTCCAGTCCTCCCTTACCAGATCCCCTTGATACATAAAACTACTGGATCAGGTAAACCAGGCTATGAAAACATAATTAACGCGTAGGTTACTGGATTATAAGATGAACAAATAAACAAATAGGAATCAATTATTAAACATATATTAATCGATAATAGTGTTGAAAAAAAAAGCAGAAAAGGTACATGTATATAATTGTGCACTACAATCGTCTTGATCAAGTCGCGTCCCACTCTGAAAAGACTCATTTTTCCATGAGGAAAGACACGCGCATGCAGGTGTAATGCTTTAGGTCTGTCCCTTGGTTTCCGAGAGGCTCTGTTCTGGTCCTACACCTGTGAATGTCCATCATAGCGTGATCAAACGTGCTCTAGAAATGTGCCCTTGGCTGGCTCTCTTTTGACCCGAAAGTATTATCTTCGGCACAGTCTGCATTTGGAAACCCGTTAATAAGGCGTTCGGAGGGGGGGGGGGGTTGTTGTTTAGCAGCCTAATTAACGCGGTTGATCTGCGAGATCAACAGACTTGTAGATTGATATTTATTCATAGTAAATTGATGAATTGAAAAAGTTAGGTTGCAAAGTAGCCTTGTGTCTCAAGTATATTGCTCATGATTGCTTATTTCTTTTGTGCTTCCAAAATACAAGACAAAAATGTTGGGGTGTGGCCATCCCTGGGGATGGTTGACTAATCTTACCGTAATTTATTTCGTCTCCTCCTAGACCATTCTAACATGAGTCTTTGATGCACGAGTGGGCTACATGCACCCTGAGCTTCAGAGCTAACTTGACACTAACCTTTTCACTGTAGCCTATTCTCCATCGTGTTACTTGACACGATGGAGAATAGGCTACAGTGAAAAGGTTAGTGTCAAGTTAGCTCTGAAGCTCAGGGTGGCTACATGGGGATTTTAGTGTGGCTTGGGATGTGGCCGTCTCTAGGGGGTGGGGTGATTAGTAGTTTATCAGACAATGAAGAAGCTAATTCCATAGATTGCACTTAAGTCAGATTCCCTGCAGAGTTGGACCCACCCAGCTAGTACGATGTGTAAATCTGAATGCGGTCTTCAAGTTAGGAAGGAAGGGGAAATGCAGAGAAAGCAGCAGAGAGTACTTATGACAGACCTTCAGTCGTATTCTTGAATATAGGTCAAGTTAATTAGAACCCATTTAAGACCCCATACTCTCAGGAAACCTAGGGTCCAAGTCCCGTTGTTCTTTAACATAAAGCACACATGTTAATTACTGCTCTTGGGTAATAAACATTTTTGTTTTGTGTAAAGACACAACAGCAGGACCCATACACACCCCCAAAGCCATAGCCCATAGCCTTACGTTCCCAACTGTATTGGTCTAAGGGTAGATAGCAGGAATTACAATGTCAATTAGACTCAACCGCCGCCAGGACCCCCCCCCCCCAAAAAAAAAAAAAAAAAAAAAAAAAAAAAAAAAAAAAAAAAAATCCGAAGCGCCCTTCCACATCCAAAATGGTATGTTGCCACGTTTCATGTTCCTAGCATAAAATACGATGTAAAAATTAGAATAGACCACCCCCAGGGTAGACCACACCCCAAGTCACAATTAAATTCCTAAGAGCCTTTGCAAATCCCTAATGATAGGTTTATTAATCCCCGACGTATAAAGTTCCTAACTATGATAGTCTAGGAGGTAACAATGTGAAATAGATTATGCATGTCCATCCCAGGGAGAAAGCTTGACCAATGTCAGCGTACCTAGCCGAGACAACCCGTCCCCATTCCAATACTACCACTATAGAACATCACACTGTTAAATGACTAAGAAAAACTTCTGGTTGCAAAATGCGTTTTCACGATTTTCTTTGGTTGCAAGACGCGTTTCAGTTGCAAAATGCGTTCAGCTCAAAATTGCGGCTCTATTTGTAAGCCGCATTTTGCAACTGAACGCATTTTGCAACTGGTAGCAAAGTGCGATTCTACACCAGTTTTATGAATCAATCCCCAGCATTTCATTCTCCCTGACATCTACCTGGACAGTTGACCGTTTCAAATTATTCAGATTTCAGACTTTCCGATTTTAAACGTTTTCGTTAAATATAGGCCAGTGGTCTATCTTTTTAAACGACCGAGATATTCTCGAAGTATTAAGTTGCATATCAATAGAAAAGCTTATTACAGCTTGATATTTCAAGTCATAACATTCATGTTAAAGTTACATAAGATATACTTCTATATCATCCAATTAATAAACAGACAGTTTGTTAAAGATATTAATGTACAACTAATGTGGAGCAAAATTAAAACCTCTCTGCCTAGTAGAGTTCTCTACCTACAATGAAAAGACATACATTCCTGCTACTGTGTACTAGCAACTTCTATAAACCTGCGCCGTCAATCACATGGTCAGCTTTATGTCCTAGTTTAAAGACAGGAAATGTGTTTGTCTTATATTGCCTTAGATCCGCCATGATTCAACGTCCAAATGTTTTCAGTTTTTAATCGTCCTGAAATCTGAAGAATCTCAAAACTAAATGGGTAAAACAAAAAACTAGTTTTATGCTCTCCGTCACAGGACCGGAGCTTTTGAAATAAAGTACATTATTTATAGAAGTTAAACTCACAGGTATATGCGAGAACATGTGAAAATAACAGCTTCAATAAACTCCAACAAGATAAAATACGCACTATCATGTGAGTGAGTAATGTTACTCCAACCCCACCCCATTTCAAATACACGCATCACTCTCGAAATCATGGTGTAGAATAAAACAGCATATCGACCTTTACGCCTAATTCCACATCCAACCAGAACTGAAACATGTTTGGATACAATGTCCCATGAAGTGGCAATGTACTATGAAGTCGCCTAAGGGTCCTTATTTTTTGACCAATGAAGTCGCCTTCTATCATGAAGTAGTAATTCTTATCCTATGAAGTGGTAATATACCATGAAGTATCTTAACAAACGTGACTTCATAAAATGAAATACACGGAGAGAAAAGTAAAAGAAAAATAATTCGGGGGTATGTCTGCCTGCTAATTCTGTCTTATTTGAATTAATCCTGATAGATGTTTAAATCGAACGAAATTCAGGGCAAATTTGAAAAGTGGCCATATTTAGGAGATAAGAAATACACACACACACACACACACACACACACACACAGATGTTAAAACTAAAAAGCACTGTTGGACAAATTTGGAAAGTGGCCATATTTAGATGTGAAATTACATTTATGTTTCATACCGTTATTAATGGTGACGACGGGCAGTCCAGACAGGACATGGTCAGTGGTGTAGACGCTTGCGGCCTGTCGTCCACCGCACGTGATATTACCGTCACCAGGACAGGGGGCATTGCAGAGGGCCAGCGTGTCGTTGTCAGTTTCAGATATATCCACAGTGTCCGCACATGTACAGTACTTCCCTTCAGACAACGCGGCATACCTGGATATGTATATTAAAAATGGAATAAAAATTTTGAACATTTTATATTTTTTTCAAGGCCATGTAGCTACTTTTTCAGATAAGATTACTTTTCAGATAAATTCATGAAAATTAGTTCTAAGACAAAGTGGAATTAGATATGTAAGAAAAATCAGATTGAATAAATATGTAAATGGATATTGTTAAAGTTAAACGTTTTTTATTGTGTTTGAGATTTAAATAAATATTTTGGGGCCTATTCAAAAATTTTATGTCAAATATTTTTTCTTCTTGACAAGCATATTTTTATGTAAAAAATAAAAGGCGCAAACAGGAATTTTTACATCACTTTCTCCGTTTTTTATTGACGTAGAATCGTATAAGGGAAAAAAATTGATATATTGAAAAAGAGTTGTATAAAAACCTGCTAAAATCGTTTCTAAAAAGCATTTACTAAGTGACTTTATAACTGTTATGCTACATGTATTATCAAAATTAAGAAAATTACGTTTTGAAAAGAAACTGGATCTAATAGTAAACAACATTGTACGTTATCTATGCACGTGGGTGCGTTATGTCTCGTACAGGTACGTCTTCAAGTTGCAAATTGTCATTTTAAAATTTGACCTTCATTTGCAAAACCCATATATTATTCCATTCTCTAACTGTTTCTACTTTTTACTGAATAAACAAAGCTGTGTGGCAAATTTGATACCTTTTTTACACCGTACTTGGACATAATAACGAACGTAATTTTGCCCATGCACCGTGTGATGTTTTGATCAATACTCTCTACTTGAAAATATGTTCCGCACCGACGTAGTGAAAAATACTTCTAGACGCAAAGATTAATTCTTCAAAAGTAATCACTTTTCTTGCGTTTCGATTTTTCCGCCAATGTTACAACATTTCGTAATTGCATAAGTGTATGTGCTGTGAACCTAGCTTCCTGAGAAGAAGTAATAGTACCTTTTCTGTGATTGTGCACAAGCCTGCATGCAGACATCAGCTGTTAGAAAGCGAGGGTTGTATATCCCGGGGGATATCTTGAAGTGACGGGCATGGTTAACCTCACGCACGCAACCCTCGTAGAAATCTGGAACGATTAAAAGTTGTTGAAGAGAGATCGATAAAATGGTCAAAGGTTTACAAGGCGTAAACTGTACATGTATTAAGATTATAAAATATCATAAGATCTATTGACAGTCCTGGTACCACTGTTTTCTTCATCTTTATTAATAGTAATTGCCAAAATTTACACGTGAGATCCATATACTGCGGAAACTGATTAGATTAAATTTAAAAAAAAGGAAAAATATCTTTTACCTCCGTGTGCTATTGACTTTTCTATTACAACCAGGCAGCTAACCTGAATAATCATATAAAAGAAAAATAGTTACAACGATGGAATAATCTTTGTATGCATGTTGATACAACTTGTGTAGAACCGTGTTGCAATTATAAGTGAATAAAAAATCGTGTTCATACGTTATAAACAAATGGCAAATGATATTTACTTGTAACGCACATTGCTCATGGCGAATGTTTTGGCGTCACCGGAATTATTGGCCAATTAATCATGAAACTCGGGATAGTCACTCTGAGGGTTCTCCTTAAGCATAAATGCTTGTGTATGTCAGATATTTTTAACACGTACCAGGTACAGAAATAATGCTGGAGTTGCATACATTTTTCATTTTTTCCAGTCTGTAAAAAAGTATAAAAGTATGATGCTTGAATTCATGAAATCAAACAACTTAGAAGCAACAAAACTTTAAGATATTACCAAAAGACAAAAAAGAAGCAATCAGAACCTAACATAAACCATTTTATGAATCTTGCACCAGGAAATGTCGATTGGTGATCGAGTTTTTTTCAGTAAATTATAAAAAAAAAGTATCAGCTTGTTAAGTGGTTGTGATCAAAAGCGTTTTTGTCACAAACTTAATTAGAAAGAAAAACCTTATCACTCACGCGCAATGTTTCGACCGCGCCGTCGCTCTTATTCATATTTGTGATTTTTGCTTTTGATCCCTGTTTTATCAGTTACTTTCGAATGCCAAAATGTTGTACTACATAAACGAAGTCAATGTAAATTGCAATATCAAAGTGAAGTAATCCTAAACGTGACAATGAAAAGAATTATTCTCAGTTATTGCATTATGTAAATGATAAGCTGTGTTTTTCATTTTTACCGTCATTTTAACCTTGACAAAATACATATAATCACATGAATGTACATGTAACTAAACAGGCTCATACCGTATTACATAAAGCTACTATTACGAGTTCTTACACTAGGAAATATTACAATGGTAAATCTTCGAATTAAAGAAAAAAAAGTGATAAAAAAGAAAAATCGAGTTATCTATGTGATCATCACAGACCTACCTCTGTCCTCAATGATAAGTTTTCAAGGCATACAGCGCTATTATGGAATATCCGAACGCACCGCAGGTTACAAAAACAAATACAAATATAATTTACCAATTGATTTACGTGGCGAGATATCTGTCTTTATCTTTCAAACACAGATGGACAAACATTTGACACATGGGAAGTCAGTTATGTGCACTCGACCTTGAATTAATTTTAAGATCAAAGCTTTGTGAGTCAGATTGAAAAGTAACTGTTTGGTGGCGACAATTTTAATACAATTGATAAAGCAACAGATCGATTAAAAGCACAATTTCCGTTATTCCACGGTGTTTCCGTGATAGGTATTTGTTCCGAAAATAGATTTTATACATTGAGTCCTATCCGGCAAATGGAAAGGCAACTAATTGGTATTAAAAACGTAGACATACAGTAGCAGGCGCTTGCTTTAAGTTAAAATAGGACACAACGAAATGCATTGTCCTAGTGGATAAAAAGTGTCTGTAAGCAGGCTAAATGCGCGTGACGATCCTGTACAGATCCATCATACCACGCTTCAAATCATGTGAGGGGATAATGCACATGAAAAAATAATCTATGGTATAATTTTTATATCACTATCTGTTATTAGGGTTTTGGATAAAAAAAGCACTTGTGTTTCAGTATAACTCGAAACGCAACTTAATCGGGACTCGTTTCAAGCCAGAAATAAATGAATAATAGTAAATAACACAACCAACACTCATACTCCGTGATTAATGACTGCCATTGCGATAGAGAAATCCAGACCAGTCGTGGCACAGTGGTAAACGTGGCCTATTGGCGTGCATTCGTATTTATTATTTATTGCTCAATTAAATTATGTGAGTCTATAGAAGACGTGATAACAATACAGACCAACAATACAATTCATTCTGTCCACGTGTGGTTTAATTGTAAACACTCGAGTCCCTGTGAGAGAACGCAGCCAGAGGGACGACATGTCACTCTTAACACACTTAAGCATGTACATTTTATTAGCTATGCTGTGAAAATTTTGATTCAACTCAAGGGTGCGTGCGTCTCTGTTGGGGGGGGGGGTTTAATTTCTTACTGCGGTCATGAAATACGTGTCCTATGTCGTCAAGAAAGGTTTTGGTGTCAACTGTGTTGCTGAGACAAAACACCTTATAAATGAAATCAAAATGATCAATGTAGTTTACAATGGGGGTCCCGTAGCTTAGGAAAGGTGTGCATGAAGGGGAAGATCTGAAGTTGTACACGTGTAGGCACTGCCTACAGCTAGTAGCATGTGCATCTTTATTTAATCTAAACGTTCAGCTAATAACGCGTCTTTCCCTGAAATCACTCACCGTGTATTTTTATTTTATCATCGATCCAGTGTGCAATGATAGTAGTTGCTCGAAATATTGATGGGGTCCTTAGATACATTTTCAGTGACACTTTCAAAAAGGCTGCCTAGTTATTTTTTATATGAAAATATGGATATTCTTATCGTATTAAAAAATCCAAAAAATATCTTCAATCAGTATAAAATATGTAATGTTTTACAGTAATTTGGAAACCAACTTATTAATGCAACCCAAGAGTGCATTCCCAGAGATTTAGATCGTTCCAGAGATTAAGATTTAGATCGACCTAACTCCCTGGGGGTTCACGCTAAATTGCAATCAGCCGAGCGCGCACCATAGTTAATTACCCCCTTACAGCTTTTAGTAGGCGGGACAGATGCTTAAGCCGGCTAAGCTGACAGTAATCTAGTGAGACTCCCCACAGGGATAGATCGATCTAAAATCTATGGGAATGGGGTCCAAGTCTCTGTTTTTAATCTCGAAGTCCCTTTTTTATTTTCAAACAAGTTTCGATTTATCAAACTATCACAAAAATCAGACAAAATCATATTCTTTTTTTATAAGGATATGAAAATTAAAACCTTAACCAAAACACACATTTTTTTTTACATTCAAGAGGCAGAATATGTATTTGTACTGCATCATGAGAGGGATGATCGGCTTCCGGAGTGTAAGGCTGGCTGGGGGCTCTTCGAGGTAGTAAACTGTTCTTTGACTTCAGTCAAGACTACAACTTTAATGTCAAGCTGCAGGGCTTGGTTAAAGAACTTGGCGAGAGAGGAAAAGTGACAGGGCCCGGGCGTCGTGCGTGGTACGTTTATTTTATTTCTCTCGAATTCTTTCCGTATCATGACGTAAAGTTTAAAGGTACATAGGAACCGAGCATCGGTGGAGCGTGGATTCCCAGTAACACATGTTAACCACTTCTACTGGATTCTTATATGACTCAAATAGATTCGACATGCCAAGGGATAAACTGAATAGATCACTCGATCAGCCATAAAAGACCTTTAGACTGCTCCTTTCTTTAAATTTTTGGTTGTAAATTTAACCTACTTTCGTGACCTACTTTCCTGCCCCATTGACATACAGCTTAGAATGCCAGCTGAAAAATCCGTTCAAACATCATTTTGGGGTAAAATTAAACAATGCCTTTTGGTAATTCTCTTAGTTATACTACTTGAAACTATATGCTGGCATTTGGTTGGTTTTTGTGACAAAAAATTGACTTTGTATGCATCTTTAAATTCAGTCAGCGTTCATGATAAGCAGCATCCTGGTCGGACTCGTGTGGGCTACGAGAAGCGTGCCTGTAGCCAGAAGTTCCAAAACAACGGTAACAAGCTCTTAACCCCACGCTTTTCTTTTTTTTAATGAAACTTTTAATAATGTAAATACCATTTGAAACTGTTCTCAATAATTTAATTAATTTATGATTTTGAGAACGACGCTGTATTTTTCCTTATACAGCGTCATCTTGTTGACCACGGATATCTCTACTGGTCAATATATGATCTATCACTAGCTCCGACGAAAGATTTAGAGCAACAACAAAATCACCTTCTGATTTGGAAATTAAAGGGCGAAATTTTATTTAAAAGCGACTGAGATGACAAAACTTGTTGTAAACAAAGATCTAATTATATACAAATATTTTCCTTATCATATACAAATGTGTTTTAATTTTTCAAAAAGAATGAGTAAAATTAAAATATGCATTTGCCATAAGAAAAGCAAATGTCAGAAGCCCGCTCTAGCCAGGATTATAGTCTTTTTGGGTTCTTTTTTTTTAATAATGATATGCGCTTATCATTTGCTAAGCATTCCAAACATGGTCATCTTATACTTCTGCAGGACATTGTTTAGCTTCATCAGATCATGCAGGCGTCCTATGCCAAGCTCCGCTCTAAAGTATGCGAAGAAAAACTCTGGTGCCTAACTGCATACTTTGCATGATTTATCAAACACTTGATAAAAACAAACATCATCCAAAGTTGTTTTAAATTATATATAAATCAATTGTGTGTTTGCGAACGGAACACCATGGTCGACGGGAAAATGATATATTTTAATATATTATCAAACAATTGTTAAAACAATTACTTTTGTGAATAAGAAACTGATTACATCCTCTTTCACACTCGTATTACACAGCTGGCATTGAAAGCAAGGCTATCTATTATATTTTTACCTTGTTTACGAGACCTTTAAGGAAATTAATTTTTTCACCTGTCACAGGAGAATATTGATCATCATGGGATAACAAGCCCTGATATCAATAACTCAACACATCAGCCATTTATTGTCGTCCGACATTCATTTAGTATCCCATGCCCACTTCCTATGATATTTACTTATTAGATGAAATGATAAAAAAATAAAACGATATAGAATAGATGCCACTTACAAAGTATCTGAAAGGGAAACAACATGTTGTGTGCAGTAATCTCCTTTTGTTATAATATTCTTATTATTGCCATGATGAATGACAGCCAATAAGAAATGTTGTACGAAAATTAACCCGTTTATAAATCAAATACTTGGTTTGCGTATCAAGCTCCTTCCAAGGTATGTAAAAAATGTTGCCTAAAAAGAAATGTCACGTACTTGCATACACGTGTTAAATACTTAAATAAAAACAAACATCATCAAAAGTGGATTTAAATTATATATAAATCAGGACTTAATTGTGTGGATCCCAGCGAAACATTATGGTCGACCATAAAAAGAATATATTATCAATTATTTTTGTGAATAGTAAGCTCAATACTTCCTCTATTACAATATTAGTAGAGTACTCGTATTGCACAGATCACACTGAATGCCATGGCCGTTGAACCATAACTTATTTACGAGACATTTGAAGTAATTCATTTCTTTGCCTGTCAAAAGATGCAATTGATGAAGCTTGGAATAACAAATCCTGATATCAGTAACTCAAGACATCAGCCATTAATTGTCGTCCCACGTTCGTTAAGAGTCATCTGCCTACTTCCTATGATATTTACTTATTAGCAGAATTCAGGAGTTAATATAATAAAAAAAAACTGAGATATCATTTGTAAAGAATCGAAATGAATTTCATCAATTACCAAGGGAGGGAAACAACCTGTCGTGTACAGTTATCTGCTTTCGTAATTATATTCTGATTACCGCCATGACAAATGACGTATCAAATATGCCATAGCCATAATTGCCTCCACATTTAAATTACATTACTTGGATAAGTGTTACTAGCTGTGTTTCCGTGCCTTACTGAATGACATATGACTTCAAATCAGTTTCATTAGTATTTACAAAAAGCGGCATTCTGGAAGGTGCCGTGTGTGTGTGTGTGTGTGTGTGTGTGTGTGTGTGTGACGAGAATCTGTAGCCAGAGGTTCAAAGACAGCTCTGAGCCACACCCATTTTTCTTTTTGATGAAACTAAATATAATTAAAATAACATTTGAAACAAGCCACTGGACCCAAAACGTTTCATCTTTATTGAAAAGATTATTGTTCATTACACGGTGTTATCTTGTTGACCACGGATCCACATACTGATCAACAAATGAACTCGATGCTGGAAGGAGTCGTATGTGACAAGAGTCGTGCCTGTAGCCATAAGATCAAAGACAACTGCATCCACCTCTTAGCCCCATCCCTCTTTTATTTTTAATGAACCGTTAAATATTAAAATCATTTTAACATTTGAACTCTTGATTTCAAAAATGTATCAATTTTGAAAAAGCCGTTTTATTATTCATTACAGTGTTATCTTGTTGACCACTGGTCCACATACATGTACTAGTCAAAAAAATGAAATCGATCCTGGAAGGAATCGTTTATGTGACGAGAGGCATGCCTATAGCCAGAAATTCAAAGACAACGGTATCCGTCTCCAGGACTCCCCCCCCTCCCCCCCCCCCACACACACAGACACACGCTTTTTTTTTTTTTTTTTTTTTATGAAGAGTTGAATTTTTTATAATTTCTAACGTTTGAACAAACCCCTGAATTAAAAAAAATACATCAATTTTAAAATCGCCGTTTTATTATTCATTATTACGGACCATGGATCCAACAACTCGATCCTGGAAAGAGTCGTGTATGTGACGAAAGGTGTGTCTGATGCCAGAAGTTCAAAGACAACGGTATAAGTCTGGTGGGAAGGAGGGGTTCACTTGCAACCCCGTGAAAAACAATGGATACCAACATTTTCTTATATCATATCTCTTTTTCTTTCATATCTCTTTTTCTTTTTGATGAAGCGTTAAAAATTAAAATAACATTTGAAACAGGTTACTGGATTTTTAAAAAATATCGATTTTTTATTATTTATTATTCATTATAAAGTGTCATCTTGTTGACCACGAATCCACATATTGGTCAACAAATAAACTAGCACTCACTCAGAGGAAGGCTAAAAAGCAATATTAAAATTGAAAATTCCTACACGCGGTAATTTTATATTACATTTCAGATGACTTTACTTGGGAGGTAAAAACTGAAACTTAGTTTAAAAGCAGCTGAGATAGCAAAATGAAAAGATGACCGGATAATGTACTGTACAAATACATTTTTTATAATATACAAAGATATTTAATTATTTTTCAAAAAGAATTAATCAAGACAAAATGCGCATTTGCCATACGGAAAGCAATTGTCAGAAGCCCAGGCCAGCCAGGATTATTATTATTTTTTGTTTGATAATATTTGCTGTTACATGTATCATTTGCTTAGCTTTCCATAAACATGACCGCCCTATAACTTCTGTAGGGCATTGTTCAGCTTCATCAGGTCACGTAGACGTCTTATGCCAAGCTCTTCTCTAAGGTATGTAAAGAAAAACTCTGGTGCCTAAAAATAAACACACAAACTTTGCATACAATTGTTTAACACTTAAGTAAAAACAAATATCATGAAATTTGCTTTTAAATCATATTTACATCAGGACTTAATTGGGTGGTTGTGGTGATTTACAATTACTTTTATGAATAGGAAACCGCAAGCATCATCTTTTAGAGTACCAGTAGAATACTCGTATTTCACAAATGACACTTAATGTCACGGCTGTACCTTATGGATGAGGCCTTTGAGGAAATTAATTTCTTCACCCGTCAAAAGATGCAATTGATGAAGCCTGGAATAACAAACCCTGATATCAATAACTCATCACATCAACCATTTATTGCCGTCCAACGTTCGTTAAGCATCCCCTTTTTACTCCCTATGCTATTTACTTATTAGACGAAATCGGGGGGCAAATTTAACATTTTATTGAAAATGTCAAGTTTAAGGTATCTAACCAATAAAGAATGGGAAATAAAATTCCACACTTGGCATTCGAGCACGGTAGATGAGATATGGATTTATCATTCTTCATTAATTGAAACAAAATATTTACTTTGATTTGTTTAACCAAGTGATCTTGATTTTACATCCGCCAAATAAAAAGACACCTTCCCATATTTTAATAAAAGGCGCCTATTCCTCAACACACAACAATACATGTATGTTACCTATACAAGTCGTTTTCTTTTAACCAATCTATCACGTTCTCTAAGGACCAGTTGGCTGGATTTCGCCTTCTGTTAATAGTTTGCTCAACCAAAGAAAAATCCTTAAAAGAAAACGGTAATTGGTAACCTTTTGTCACAGCACATACTGAATTTGATTTGAATGGTTATTGAGTTCAAAAATTGATATTAGATTATGTATGAAACAAGCATCAATAAGGAACGCCTATGAGGTGAAGTTTATCTTACATTTGCGTAAACTGAATATCTTTGCGCGTGCGTACGTGCACGCACACTCGCGCTCGTATATATGTATGCGTACTTCAGTCTCTTGTGAAATAAGTTTAAAAAGACGAAAACGAGGCGCGATACCCGAATGACAGGAAGGCCTACAAAATTTGTGATGGGGTATGATACTCCGTAATGCTATCTGACACACACCTTGAAAACGGGTAGTGTGGTCTGATATACCGGTTTATTCAGGATCCGTAGGTGCTGCGTCTGGTAGTGCATTCAGTAAGAAGCGGAAGCACAGACAGTAAAACAAAACCTAGTATTTGATTTATAGGCGGAGTAGATTATCGCTATTGCATTTCTGTTTCGCTGCCATTCGTACTGGCCATTATGGGAATATAATAACAAAAGGAGATTAATATATACGGCAGGTTGTTGTTCTCGGTAATAAATGGACCTCATTCGTCGCTAGCTAATGATGTCATGTCAGCAGGACCTTTACTATATAAGGTACGTATAACTATAGACAGTCTTTAAAAGACATAGCCCTGTAGTAGATGCCGAATTGCAGCGGTTTTCCAGGAAAGTTTCAACGCTATTATATGTGGGATACGAACAATAACTATCTGGTTATCTGCTGAAGTTGTCAACCTTGGTAACGCATGTCAGTTTGATCGTTGTCTCTAGAACCCCAAAATGCCTTTGGAAAATACAAGCGTTCAAGATTCTATTTCAGTTTTGATGATCAGAAACAGTTCAACAGATAATCAAAATTTTACTTTTCCTCCTGGTCCTAAATGCTACGGCTATAATCTTATTGCAAATAATGACATCGTTCATTGTATTAACATGGTTCTGCTTGTTTGGGGAATCACTTCAAACATTTTAAACATCATCGCATGGAAAAGAGTTAAGGATTGTTTTACGTTGCCTTTCCTGAATATCCTGTTAGCGCTTTCTGTCTCAGATCTGACGAATTCAGTGTTGAATTTAGTTCATCTACTAATTCATAAATGCAAACCACTATGGGATGAAGAATACGGGACGATGTATACGAAGATTCTGTATTTTCTCGACTGCAACTTCTTCATCTTTGCCGGAACGTTCATGATGTATTCAACTTGGTTGCTGGCTCTTGCCACATCGCTCCGTTATATCATGGTAAAATACCCGTTTGCATCTCTTCGAGTAACACCGTTTCTTAAAGATTACAGCATGTACTTGTTGTTTTGCTTGCTGATATGCTCAATTGCAGTCAACACAGCCCCAGTTTTGCGAACTTTACACGAACATTTCGGAATCCAGGTAGGCAGAAACTTGGGGATCGTCGTGGTTATCTCAGCCCGAGAAATATTCATGAGCATTTTACCTCTTATCATTCAAGCATGCTGCAGTTTCTTGTTGCTGGCTCAAGTATGTTTGACCAGAAGACGTCAGAAATCATATAGCAATGGTGATATATTCTTAAGAACATTGGACACGCAGAATCGCGTTTCGTTGGTTCTTGGCAGTAACACACTTGCTGCGTTTTTGTTGGTTTTGCCTTTCTCTGCCTACTTTTGGACATCCAGAATCATAGGCTCTAAAACTGATCCCTTAGTGGGATATGCCCTGAACCTAATACGGAGCACCAATACAAGTGTAAACTTTTTCCTGTACCTTTATTTTCATCGTAACTTTCAATGTCAGTTGTATTCGCTATTTCGTTGCTGTTTGCGAAGGAAGATAGTTAAACCGGGAAGTGGTGATATCCCGGCTATAAATGCGGGGGTACAGAAATAACGTTGTTGCAATCTTGTCTCTGTTGTTAAGAAAATGCACGGAAAGGAACATATATGGAATTGTTGCTTAAACCCCCTTTACAAAGGATGGCGTCTTTTCTGCGTCCTTCGTGCGACCACGAAACTAACATCGTTGTGGTCGTTGAAAAAATCATCGCTTTTTTGCAGAATGAATGCACATAAGTGGCCAGTTATTGGCACGTAAAGTACTATTTCTTTTACTCTAAAACGGGTCTGCAGTACGGGACGCAGAAAGGAAGCCGTCCAGTGTAAAGGGGGCATAAGCACATGACCTTCGATTCCGTAATGTGTTTAAGTTATAAAAGGGGCGTTTGCCAGGGAATCCACATGTATCATTCAGGCTGCACTTGTGTGCTATTGAACGTTTTATTTTTGGCACTTACGTAGTAGTTTAGCTCTTAAACTTTATTCATTAAAATTTATATTATGTTTATTATGTAAAGTGTGTAATACACTGTATCACATTTATTATTTATTATTTAATATCTGTTGTACTAACCGTTATGCAGAGAAAAGGTCGCAAAACTTGGATTTTATAAAAGTTACAGTGTACACGACTCCCTTTCATCAGAAGTTATTTTGGGCCGTAATAACCCTGTTTTATGATTTGTAATTTGAAACTTTGACGGCTTATAAGTAGGACTGCATGGACTAACTGTATCGCATGGTTTCCGATTAAAACCGCCTAAGGAAGTCTCAAAGATAAATTTCCGTAATATAATAAAAGAGGGGAATTTCAGATCTTTCAATTTAATACAGCAACTGATCAGGAAGTTGACTTTCACATCAGGTAAATCTACTTGAAGATCTTGCTCAAGAAACTGACAGAAATCGATCCTTGAGTGGGAAAGAATAGATTATTGATTCCTTCATAATTTTATGTAATATGGTAATTTCTACTATAGTAATAGGGACATTACTGGAGCACGTAAAGCATCTATTTAGTTCCATTGATCTCTTTGCTTTTTTGCTCTTGCATTTCAAAGATCGTGTGCGAACAGTATAATGTGTCATTTATATTGTGTATAATGTTAAGCATTCTGAGAATTATCAGTCCCAAATAAGGGTGAGATGTTTATAGCTACGAACCACTTATCAAAACGTTTAAACGACACTGATGTAAAGATAACCTTTACCAACCATACGTTTAAACGCTGTAACGTTATCCCGCGTTCAGAAAATTAATTACCAGTTTTGTCTAATACGCCGGTTAGTGCTGAACGTCCTTTGTAAAATTAGGCCCACCCCTCACACTTACTTGGAAAACTCTTGAACTTGTATCTCAAGAAAGAGGCAGATAAGATTAATCTGATAAAGATCGATGTGATATTTCCACGTCTTTTATAAGTGTAGATATCTCAATGGACATGCATATAGAAAAACAACTGCGTCGTTCCTGTTTCCTTTTGTTTGGAAGAAGCAGTGAAATTGATAACATTCATTTGATAAAGATTGATGTTTAAATATCGTTTTCAGTGTTGATATATCTGAATGGGAATAAATTGATATAAATGTATCCGTGTTGCTATTGTCTCCCTATGCATAGAATTCGAAGTAGCGATGAAATTGATAGAGCTCAATTTTCCGAGACAACTTTATCACGAAAAATAAAAATTGAGAAACCAGGAGAAACGGAACATATACGCCTCTACGCTTCAGTGAATAGAGTTATGCGGGTATTTTAATTGTATCAGATTCAGGATATTTTTGTTCCTTTCACTTGCTGCAAAACACGTTAAAGATATTTGGTACATTCCTGCATATTTAATGGATCCGAATAGTTGGTAATATGTGTATGAACAGAATATAAATATAATTTTCTTAAGAACCCCGTGCAAAAGTAAGGTTCCCAATCTATTCTAGAACATTTGGCGTGTATTTTTACAGTTCTAATGTTGTTCTGTAATGAATGTAACAATTGGAGAACTGTTTTTGGAAAGTCCTTCAAAATGTCCTAGAACTGATTGAGAACATTTTCATAAAAAGAGAAAAACGTTACGTTCTAGGACAGATTGAAAACCGTTAGTGAGCGTTAAATGAGACACATTTTCGCAGGGGATGTCATTATAATCGGGGATGCAATAGCCCCAAGACCACCAAATGTACATCCTAAATCTAGGCCAAAGTTCTGCAGTTGGATATAATTCCGCATTCCAAATGGAAAGACCTAATAAAACTGTTAACAGCGGTGAAAATATCTATATTTTGTAACATTAATTCAAATTTAGAGTATGTGCCCCCTTTACTTTTATGTTTCACTGTGACTTCCACAGAGGCAAAGAAATGTCTAGTTAAATTAAAAAGACACCGCCAAATATCTCCAAATAAACACAAAATTACCATTAGGATGTGCTCGTTAAAGGTCACGTGTCTAATAGTGTGTGTGTGTGTGTATCGCGTACTGCATTTTATATTTTCTGAACGATTAATCATGTAAGTTATGGTATCTGGGATAAAAAGCATTGTTTATAGCTATGTACACCTGTGAGGTGATCATTAACTCATAAAAACACATTGAATTGGGGGTGGGACAACCTATTTGACCAATTTCGTACATACTTTGCGACCTTTGTGGCGAACACATTGTGTTCACACTATGTGCAATATCCAACAGCGATGGACATGTTTTGGTTTTGGAGGTGGGATATATATATATATTTTTTTGACCTTGCATTTCAAAGTTGTGTGTTACCAGTAAACAAAATTCTGTAAGTATAAGATGTTCATAGCTATCATCTTTTTGTAATGGCGGCAACAGTCAAGAATTCACATGTTCCCTCCACACACCCATGTCAGACATCAGCGTGGTCAGCTCCCGACATTTGCTGCGCTTGTGCCCCTCTTCAGGATATCTATATGTAGCTGTACTGGTTCTTTGACGTTCATAGCTATATATATTTTCTGAACGATTAATCATGTAAGTTATGGTCTCTGGGATAAAAAGCATTGTTTATAGCTATGTACACCTGTGAGGTGATCATTTATTCATAAAAACACATGGAATTCGTGGTGGGACAACCTTTTTGACCAATTTTGTACATACTTTGTGACCTTTGTGGCGAACACATTGTGTTCACACTATGTGCAATATCCAACAGCGATGGACATGTTTTGGTTTTGGAGGTGTGACAACCTTTTTAACCAATGTTGTATAGTTCTTCAGATATATATATATTTTATATATATATATATATATACAGCATTGGTCAAAAAGGTTGTCCCACCCCCATTTCCATGTACTTTTATTTACAAATGATCACCTAACAGCTGTGAACTGTTAGAAATAGTGCTTTTTATCACGGATACCGTGTCTAACATGATTAATGGTTAAAAAAATACAAAATAGTGGTGGAAATATACATATTTTATACCATTTAGTTAAATTTATAAGAGGTACCCCCTCAAATCGACTGTTTCACTGTTACTTCTACAGATGTAAAGATATGTCTATAAAATTGAAAAGGTGCCATCAAATGTCACCAAATTCACACACAATTAGCATTAGGGTGTGCTCGTTAAAGATCACGTGCCTTACTCTGTTATGTGGGATATTGTCCCATTCATCCTAAAGAGCGTGGCGGAATTGGTCAAGATTATTTAGGAATTGGTTCTCCTCTGCAATGCACATTCCAATTTATGCCACAGGTGCTCAGTAGGATTAATATCAGGACTCAAAGACGGTTGTCCCATCCTCAGAGCCCTGTGTTTCTGCAACAAATCGTTTGCCAGACGAGAGCTGTGAGCAAGTGCGTCGTCACAATGAAGCCAGTAGTATCCCTGAAGTCATCTCTTGCAAATGGAGTGAGATTTCTGTTGAGAATGTTACATCAAAATGCCCTTGTTACGTTTTGTTCCAAAAGGAACAATGTACTAATACCATGGGCTTGAAATGTTCTCCAAATGCGGATTGATCAAACACCTCAGGCGATATTATCCTGCACACACCCTTCCAAAAGGCATTTTTTAGACATGTCTATGGACCCTCTTTGACCATCGATGGGATACAAGAAATAATTTGATTCTGCATCAAAATCAACTTCCTTCCAGTGATGGATGGCCAGGTTCAGGTGCCTGTGGGATCACTGAACGTAGCATTCTCAACTGATATCTCATTCCATCTTCAAGAACTGACTTTGGGGTTAACTTCAGGCTTTATCATGACTGCACACTTGCTCACACCTCTCGCCTGGCAACTGTTTGTTGAAGAAAGATAATGGTCTAAGGATGAAACCGCCATCTTTGAGCCCTGATATCAAACTTACTAATCAACTGTGACATGTATTGAAGTGTGCAATGCAAAGGAGAACCAACCCCATAAAAACGTGGACCAACTCCCCCAACTTGTTTAAGAAGAATGGGACAATATCCCACAAAACAGAATTGTAACCCGTGTTGAAGGCTTGTCGCTCCGTCTACAGGAAATAATTGCAGTACGCGGTAGACGCACACGCTGTTAGGCACGTGATCTTTAATGAGCACACCCTAATGCTAATTGTGTGTGAATTTGGTGACATTTGATGGCGTCTTTTTTATTTTATAGTCATTTCTTTACATCTTTAGAAGTCACAGTGAAACAGTCGATTTGAGGGGATACCTCTTATAAATTTTACTAAATGGTATAAAAAATGTATATTTCCACCACTATTTTGTATTTTTTTAAACCATTAATCATGTTAGACACGGTATACGTAATAAAAAACACTATTTCTAACAATTAACAGCTGTTATGTGATCATTTGTAAATAAAAGTACATGGAAATGGGGGTGGGACAACCTTTTTGACCAATGCTGTATATATATATATATATTTTTTTTTTTTTGACCTTGCATTTCAAAGTTGTGTGTTAACAGTAAACAAAATTCTGTAAGTATAAGATGTTCATAGCTATCATCTTTTTGTAATGGCGGCAACAGTCAAGAATTCACATGTTCCCTCCACACACCCATGTCAGACATCAGCGTGGTCAGCTCCCGACATTTGCTGCGCTTGTGCCCCTCTTCAGCATATCTATATGTAGCTGTACTGGTATTTTGACGTTCATAGCTACCAACCACTTATCAAAATGTTTAAACGACACTGAGCTGAAACTGTCTTTTAAACATAATTTTAAACGGTGTTTAGTTTTCTTGCGTTCAGAAAATTAAATCACCTATTTGGCTACTTCGCCGGTTAGTGCCAAACGCCCTATGTAAAACTTTCCCCAGTATGTTGATCGCCCTTCACACTTACTGGGTAAACTTTTGACCTTGTATCTCAAAAAAGAGGCACATAAGATTTATTTGATAAAGATTCAAGTGTAGATATCTGACAGTGAAGTAAGTAACATAAATACGACAGTGTCCTTATTGTTTCCTCTTGCTCGGAAGAAGCAATTTTCGATAACATTCATCTGATAAAGATTTATATGATGTTTAAATATCGTTATTAAGTGTTGATAGATCTGAATGTGAGAATAAATTGATATGAATGTAACCGTGCCGTTTTTGTTTCCCATTATATAGATGTAGCGATGAAATTGAAAGGGTTCTTTTTTCCGAGATAACTTTTCCAGGAAAAATAAAAAGGGAGATACCAGGAGAAACGGAACATATACCACTCTACTCTCAGTACATTGGGATTATGCAGGTGTTTCTATTGTATCAAATTCGGGAGACTTTTATTCGTTTCACTTGCTGCAAAACACGTTACAGATATTTGGTACATTACAGCATTTTAATGAGTCCGAATAGTTGATAATGCGTGTGGACAGAATAAACACAAAACTTTCTTAGAAACGCTGGGCAAAAGTTTGGAATATTTCCAATATAGCTATGGAACGTGTAACTGCACAAACGTATGCTAAATAAAACAGTGCGTATATTTGGGGGTAGTGCATTTTAAATAACTTCCTTTCTCGATTTTTCCTCGGAGAGAAAATTGATTAACAAGTTTTTTTCTCAATTCAAGTAGCAAAATTTGAGTTCTGGTCAGTTAGAAAATTTAAATTAAAACAAGCAATAGGTAATTTAGCGATCAGTGACTACCTGTATAAGTGTGCCTTTTTTTGCGAAATATAGCTTTATTGTTTGAATTGAGTTAACAATAAAGAACAGAATATATATAGTATACCAATAATAGACAAGTCATACTGAAGCGGAACCAAACACGCTTCCTACTGCACAATCGGTTCGTGTTTTTCTCATAATCAGGTTGAGATAACATACATTTCACCAATTCGGAGAAAGCTGTCGAAGACTGATATATGTGTAGACGGCCACGTATATTCTGAATAAATAAATAGAGGAACCAGTTAGTCGTTGTTAACAAGACACCATTTCAAATTACTGTGTGTTGCTATCTTTGGTCCTCCTCCTGAAGTATATTTTGAATCTACATGTATATTTCGCGAAACCGCCAGTGCCTTGTTGAAGGCTTGTCGCGCCATCTACAGGAGATAGTAACAGCACACGGTAGACGCACACGCTATTAGGCACGTGACCTTTAACAAGCACATCCTAATGCTAATTATGTGTAAATTTGGCGACATTTGATGGCGTCTTTTCAATTTAATAGACACGTCTTTACATCTGTGGAAATTACAGTGAAACATTGGTTTTGAGGGGGTACCTGTTATAAATTTGACTAAATAGTATAAAATGTGCATATTCACACTACTATCTTGTGTTTTTTGAACCATTAATCATGTTAGACATGGTATCTAGACTAAAAAGCACCGTTTATAACAATATACACCTGTAAGGTGATCATTTGTAAATAAAAGTACATGGCAATGGGGGTGGGACAACCCTTTTGACCAATGTTGTATGTTTGTCTCAGAGATGAAGCCATGTATATCTAAGTGCATACTGATGTTTACGGCAGCTTGGAACGTGACACCGTTACCGACCTTTTCTGACGCGGAATAGTGCTTATACACCCATCACATTAGAGGTGCCAAAAGTAGAGGTGCCAAATTATTCGTAGACTGGGCTATGTACCGAGTAGAGCAGCAACCCCAATGCGTTATTGTGTTGAGACTAAGCCTTTCGTTTCACACACTAGTCGTGTAAAAATTCCGGTTCACGCATTAGTCTGGTAAGAAATTCAGTCGGGCAAAAATACGGTTAACGCATTAAAAATACGTATCACAATCGGGAAAGAAGGATGCGGTTCAAATAATTGTAACATTAAACATGCGGTTCACAAAAGATGCCGTTTACAAGATTAGGCAGAGACCGTTGAATTCGATCAATCCATTACGGTATGTCGTGGGTGCAACCCCTGCCACGGATCGTAAATACATCCGTTCACCCTTAAAACATAATTAGGCCTCTTCTTAGTCCCTTGGGAGTATATTAAAACGTGCTGCAGACAGGAATCGATGTCCTATTTTCCCAGGAACGTTCCTGGAGGACATGCATTCCTTTCACCCCGGCAACACTGCTGTAACGTCTTCAACATTGCTACCAACGCAAATAATACCATCGTTTGCAATTGAACCTCACCAAACTCTTTAATGTAGTGGAAAACATCAAGAAATGTCATTACTAATGCTGTTTGTGGTGTCAGTTTTTTAGACGTCTATAGAATACCAACAAAATTACGCTGTTAACGTGTTCAGTTGATATCTGGGTTAAGTCCATGAGGGTTAGTCGTGATGGCAAACAATCCATATACAATTGGCTAACAATAATAGATATAGTAAGTGCTATAGAAGCGGAACCCAAGTTAAAAAACGCTTCCTACTGCTCATTCGCTTCGTGTTTTTTTCAGGTAGGTTCATATATATTTAACAAATTCAGAGAACGCTGCCGAACACTCTGATATATTATGTGCAGCTAAGACGGCTTTGTATATGCTGAATAAGTAACTCTAAAACTGTGGAACCGGTTGGTCTTTGTTTTCTAGAAACCATTTCAAATGTTGACGGAACATTCCCATTTGACAATGCGTTGCTATCTTGTCTCTTCCTCCTGAAGTAAAATTTGTATTATATATTTCGCGCTTTTACTCGTAACAAATACATTGCTTTGAGGTTTTATATTTAGGAGTTTATTTTGATAATGAATGATTACGAGTTAATTATGCCACCTTTGCATATTTCTCACATCAGGGTATGTGTTCATTCAAATAGCTGATTAATAAGTATAGTGAATCACAAACCGTTTTACTCCAGGTTGTGAGCATCTTCCAAGGTCTCTGGCAGGTGTTTGTGGGCGGTTTCGGGGAGATATAGACCACTCAAAGCACAGAACAATGCCATGCAGCCAAACAATAACAGAGGAACAGTGTTACCAAGAACGGGATGTTCTCCGAGTTGGTCCTACAAATATATGTATAAGAAAGTATAAACCGTATAAACCAGCCTAGATCAATTTTATTTCATTGACATAATTAAGAAAACTGCTACGGATTTCGCCATTATGTTACATCAGCCGCAGAAAGGAGCTCAAAACTGTATCAAGATATGAGCTGTGGTGGAAATCTTTGGAAGACGGTCCTGTCAACTAGTGATCGGTTGGAATATAACTTCAAATGAGAATGGCGTTTTGATTAAATGTGTGTGTGTGTGTGTGTGTGTGTGTGTGTGTGTGTGGTCTGTTTATAACCTAAGATAATTTCAATGATCAGTATTGGAATAATTTAATTTTGCTCGGTTTTGATTTATATATAATTGTGAAACAAGCTCAAATCATCGAAAAATTGTACAATATATTGTATTATTCCGGCAAAATGCTTAAATATTTCTTACTTAAGCTGTACAGAAACAGTTTAATGGAGAAAAAAAATCGCCCCCATCCCTTCCCCCAAAAGATAAATAAATAAATGAATAAATAAATATATAAATAAAAGAAATTAGGTAAAATGAAGTACCATTATTACCGGAGTCGTAATGTTTATCGTACCATAACAACTGGTGATACAATGGCTCCAACACGGCCAAATGTACATCCTAATCCTAGTCCAAAGTTCCGTAAGGCTGTTGGATAGAATTCGCCATTCCAGATGAAAAGAAGGGAGAAACAGACGCTGACACCTAGCTTTCCTATAGTGTACAAAATATTGAAGACGATACCGGTGGTTGCTCTGCCTGTAAAGATGGAAGTAACGTACACATTGATATCCATGATATTTGTACCGATACCCGGCTTAAGAGGACCCTTATCACGTTTTACCGGTGCTTATTGGTTTATTTATTTTTCTTTCTGTTTCGCCTGACACAATGTTTGCTATTACACATGCTTAATTAAATACTACATGCATGTTCCCTTCACTAATAAGCTAATGAATTTCAGTTATTAGTTGAGGTAAAGCTAGTATGTATACGGTAGGTATGTGCTATAATTCATTACGTTTCTGTGTTTTCATTGATATCTCTTTCATC
Organism: Lingula anatina; assembly: GCF_051362555.1. Lineage (NCBI taxonomy): Eukaryota > Metazoa > Brachiopoda > Lingulata > Lingulida > Lingulidae > Lingula > Lingula anatina. Next base: position 15,273,687 of record NC_141769.1, on the reverse strand, counting down.
AGGGCACTGCATGCCACTTGTGAATGGCTTATATCAACCCTAAACAATTACGGAACACAAACCTTTGTCTGCAAAGAAATGAACCGGTATTGTACACAGCATAGACAAGGCAGAAATCAACATGCCGGCACAGTATGTTGTTCTCCTACCAATTTTGTTGATGATTATTAACGATGAGTAAGCTATAAGGTCGATTACTGAGATCACGGCAGAATTGATGAAGATGTCACCATGTAGGGACCCCTGATTCAGTGTCAAGCCATACCATGCCATTCCAACTGTGATCCTGAATTGTTAAAATGTTACTTTTATACATGTACAGTTGTTCTTTGGTCGGCATTGAAGAGTGTTAATGACAAGACACCCGTGGCCCTATCGTCTTTAAATGAATTAATTTCCATACATTCAAATCTGCTGCTATAGGGGTTCTTTATATTGACGATGTTTTAGCTTTTCTTCATAATTTTAAGTAAGTTATTTTTAAAGGTCTCTAATGATTCATCCCCATTATCTTACTTTACTTGGCAATAGTGTTGAATGGTTAAACTAATTTAAGTCAAAAATCCTCACTTTAGTGTGGTAAAAAATATAGCCACCTTAACAGACAAAAGATAAGTCGACATTCTGTCCGACATTGACGTTTTTAATGAATAAGCTGTAACACAAGTAGGGACGAAGGAGATACAGGTATAGGAACACATTACCAGCCAAACGATACCATCGCGGTCCTCGCAATAAGTCTTGGTGTTTTCAAGAGGTCCCAAGGGCTAACCGTGGTTGTATCTTGCAAAGAGTTTTCGTCGAAAAGCTTCTCAGCGTTCGGTAGGTCCGTTTTGTTCACCATTGTTGCCCACTGCACTATTCTCTCTGCCTCTTTGTATCTACCTTTAGATAGCAGCCAGCGAGGGGACTCTGGGATTAACCTGTAAAAATACTAATTCCGTTATACATGCTGTTAAAATCCAAAAGTACGCATCATATACGTATTTATTTTAGTTTAACATTAACTGCTTCCCCACTAAATTTGCCTGTCATGTAAATTTTCAGAATTGTCCTAGTCTACAACATGACTACTTCTTTTTAAGTATGTTTGGATCTGAAAGCGTTCACAAAGTTTTTATGGGGAAACTGGCTGAAATGAGGCACCTCCACTTATTTAACTCACCATATGCCAAACAAATGGAGAAACGTACCACCAGAATCCAAGATTGGAAAATGAAGGCAAGGCCACAGCCAACTGTAGATATCTCCAGTCTCGTATAAAATAAGCCACAGGGGTTGTAAGCACCATGCCTATACCCCATGATATCCCCATTGTGCATGCGCATGTCATTCGTCTTCTTGGTGACACAAACTCCATGCCTGTGAAAGTAAGAACAGTTTATCATTCACCTTAAAAACAGATTGTGGAATATCCAAACAGTAAGTTAACATCGGGTTTGGCACCGCTTTGATAACCATTTCTGACTCGCTTAAACAAATATGTTACAACATTTCGAAACGGCTGTAGTATTTTCTGTTAATTAAAATGATGCATGAATTTGACATTAGTTTTCAAGTCCTCTAAAAACCCCAACTTTGACGGGGGCTGTTACCCACAAGCGGTCGCAATTCAACTCTAACAGAAAAACCTGTCTTCATTTTATCGATAAGTTCATAAGGAAAACGGGAGTCTTTCAATGTGAAATGGCTTAGCAGTTACACTTGACACTAACTACGTACTTTTATGTGATTATACATACTTAAAACTATGACAGAACTGTTAAGGATGCCCTGACAGCTGCCGACCAAGAAACGGAATGCGACATAAGCCCCGTAGTTAGGTGACAAAGCGGCTCCCAGTCCTCCGACACCATGTACAAAACAGGCCAGGAAAGATATAGGCTTGCGACCGATACTGAAACCGCAAATATATCTTCTAAACTAAATAAAAGCGGTTATAGGAAAAAGGGATAGCAATTTTTAAATCTAAAACTGGGTTCCCATGCTTAGATCGATAAATCTGTATCGATCTAACTCTCTGGGGAGTCTCACTAAATTGCTGTCAACCAACCGGCTTAAATGTCTGTCACGCCTACCGAATCAGCTAGGGGGAAAAATACACCCCCAACAGCTTTACTAGGCGTGACAGATACTAAAGCCGCTCAAGTTGACCCACATTTATTGAGACTCCTCGGGGAGATAGATTGATTCATATATACATGTATGTGGCAATGCTCCCTAATGCTGAAACCCAAATTAATTATTACCCCCTCTTATCTTAGCAGATTTAGGCCATATAATGGTGATGACTGTGGATGAGGAGATTTATAACAGTATGTTTCATTAAACCACGGCTAGCGCGTAGAACAAAAGATTCGGCCGTGCTGTATTCGACATACAAGCACGTCATGTACGAGTGCGTTCCACGGTCTCTTGCACTACTAGTGTAGTAGCCAATCAGAGGCCGTGGTTTAAGCCAGATACAACACTCGTCGCCGAGCTGTACGTGAAAATTACTCGTGTATTGTCTCGCCTGCGGCTCGCCAATACACTCGTAATATTTCACGTACAGCTCGGCGACTCGTATTGTATCTATCACTTACAGAATCAATAATCGGTTTATTATTGGCAGTTGAGTAAAGACTATATATAAATATATATGTATCTTTCTATCTACTGATTACAACTCGAAATTCATAAGAAAGTCTTAATACGGTATCTTACAGATCTGCTGCTAAGCCTCCAACAGCTGCTCCTGCCGCCACGCCTGCTAGATACACCACGTTCGCCATATTCACCAGTAGTGAATCGTCGCATAATAGACCAAACTGAAGTAAACAACTTTTTCAATCATATGTATCAGTTTATAAAATGTAGATTACACGGGTCTGTATAAAGGCAGCTAGTCTATTTTTGTAAGTGACTGATATTTAAGACCAAGACGATGGTCTGTATGTTTTCCAAGAAAATAACCAAAGTCTTGACTATTACCTCTTAACAGGATATTGTTCTTGATTACATATTTTACTGGTATCAAAAATGATTTGCTCAATTAGACGTTTAAACGTATATATATATATATATATATATATATATATATATATATATATATATAAACTTAACGTAGTGTGCCTAGGAGAACTATTCCACTGGATGCATAAAAGCAAGTGGTCTTAAATAGTTGGCCAAATTATTTTCCGTCTGGTAATTTTGTTTTTGTATTTTCATTTTGTGCACCGTGATGTCTTGTCTGGTTAGATGGAAGAGTCAAAAATATATTTCTTTGGAATGAAAAGTAAACACATGCATACGGGCGTGTTTGTCTGTGTAAAACATGCAAATATGGGTTCTTTAATCTACAACAACTTATAATGAGATAAAAATTATATATATATATATATGGACAGCAAATATGAAGTGAGAAATATTAAATTATACAGACTCACCTCTGTAGGAAACGTTCTCGGGAATACGGATGTATCATAAACCAAGTCTTTGCACGGCAATACACTTCCATTTTTAGAATAATTTCCACTACGCCACAGACATCCCTCATACTCCCCATCCTCGTCTACAAGAATGGTTTGATTGATGAGATATTGGTGCCAGGCACCTTGGATTTTGAATGTGTCGTTTGCCAGGTCTGGGATGGCACACCTTTAACAGAAATAAGATTTTATGATATGTTGGCCGTTGTTATTTAATCTATCAACAATCTAATACTTTGCAATGGTACCTTTGCCACATACATGTATCTCACAGCATGTTTATATACATCTGCACTTATTTCCTTTACACAAAGCTGATTACTTTACATCAGCTAATTGTATTTCACATCACCTTACTGTACTACTTCACACTTTTCATTTAGTAGCGTCTTTGTGCAGGTAGTACCTGTGTGGCGGTGACTGTTGCATGAATAAAGTCACCATCATTTGTAAAGCTGTAGACATCGTCACCAATCCAGAAAATGCCGCTGTACGCAACTGGATCCTTCCAAACTCTCCAACAAGTTGGACAACTTCATCAAAGTCCATCTTCTGTGCGCTTTGTATGTTCTCAGGATGCAATCTGCAGAGAATCTATTAACATGAGAAATAAACAAAAAATATGTGGGTTGCTAGTGGAGACGTGTAAAATCCATAGAAGAATAGATGTTCAGATTAACAGTTCCTATAGGGGCTCAATGACGATGATATTTTGTATATTTTCTCACGAGCGCCTTATCCTGAGGGTGGGCGTGGAATCCGTTGTGAAAAAAAAACTTTTATTTTAGACAAAGTCGAGCCATAAAATGCAAACAAAAAAAATGAAGACCAATACTTCAAGTCTAATCAAGAAAAATTAAACAAAACTGCTACGTCACTGTTGTTAGCAACAGTGCTGCCAGCAGAAACAGCACGATTTAATAAATCGTGCCTTAAAAATAAGGGCACATTGGTAAATTAATTAAATAGCAATACTGTGGAATATGAAACGGGTCCATTATGGTTAAAAACAGGTCGATATATATGTGAAAATAGTTTCATTGGATTTCAGCTTTGATAGTCAGAAAGTTTTCATTTATGATAGATCCAGATATTTGGTTTACCTGCTGACTGTTTCGTCTGTTCGTTCTGGCAGTGCTGCCAGCAGAAACAGCACGATTTAATAAATCGTGCCTTAAAAATAAGGGCACATTGGTAAATTAATTAAATAGCAATACTGTGGAATATGAAACGGGTCCATTATGGTTAAAAACAGGTCGATATATATGTGAAAATAGTTTCATTGGATTTCAGCTTTGATAGTCAGAAAGTTTTCATTTATGATAGATCCAGATATTTGGTTTACCTGCTGACTGTTTCGTCTGTTCGTTCTGGCAGACTTGGTCACAACTGAATTATCTGTTCAGGTGAAGGTGATCAGGTAATTATCTCAGTCTTGAGATGATGTCTTGTTAGTCCCTCTGTAGGTCGAAAACAGGGGCTTTTCCGTTATTTTGGAGACAAACGATATGTGAAACGTATCTGTCCGCAGAATACCCTTGCCACTAGTGTATTTATTTTAACTTACTTACTTAAATTCACTTGAAAGAAACAAGAAAAGAAATAGAAAAAATATAAACCAATTTCTAAGAACTTATGTTTTTTTTCTTCTTAGGTCGATCGTAAATTTATTACCAAATGTGTTCAGTTTGCACTAATGAATTTAAAAAAAATCATTTTTCAGTCTAGCGTTTTTAAAGGAATGATATTTTTAATTTCACTAAGTTGCGACATGTCGCATCGAAACGTATAATATGAACAGTCAGTCTTCGATGTAATTTTCCAGAGTGAGACAGTGGAAATAAATGCAGTTCCCCATGTAGAAATACATTTGACTAGTGAAAACACAATTTCAGTCAATCGCCATTCCAAATCGCCAGTTTGTTGTTTAAAACATCTGACACATAAAACCGAAGGAGATGACTGCTACAAAAATTACCCCATGTGCGTCAAACTGTGGCATTGTGACTTGATTAAGATTCCATTTCAAATACTGGGGCAGTTGTCTCACTGGGCATTTTGCAGACAGCCTTCTTACACCTGAAATGTATTTTCGAGTATGTCTTGCCTATAAATCATCTATTTCCCCGTCTTTACGGCAATAAAATAGTTATCAAGACATATTTTGTGAGCAGGAAGTGAAATTAGTTTCGAATCCAGCTTTGAATATTGTGTGTATCTGTGTGTGTGTGTGTGTGTGTGTGTGTGTGTGTGTGTATGTGTGAGAGAGAGAGAATGAGAGAGAGAGAGAGGGAGAGGGGGAGAGAGATGAAAAGAGAGAGAGAGAGAGAGAGGAAGAGACAGATGACATGTATGGAATGAAGGATAGAGATATAAAGGTGCCGCCAGTTAAGTATATTACAAACCGTTTTACTCCAAAGTTTTCAGCATCTTCCAAGGTCTCTGGCAGGTGTTTGTGTGCGGTTTCAGGGAGATATAGACCACTCAAAGCACAGAACAATGTCATGCAGCCAAACAATATCAGAGGAACAGTGTTACCAAGAACTGGATGTTCTCCGAGTTGGTCCTACAAATGTGTATTATAAAGTATTAACCGTATAAAACAGCTTAGATCAATTTAATTTAATTGACATAATTGAGAAAACTGATACGGATTTCGCCATTATCCGCAGAAAGAACCTCAGAATTGTATCAAAATATGAGCTGTGGTGGATATCTTTAGAAAACGGTCCAGTCCTCTAGTAATCGGTTGGATTATAACTTTGTAATGATAATGACGTTTTGATGATGTACGGGGGTCTCTGCTTATAACCTTAAACAATCTTAACGATAAATATTGGAATAATTTATTTTTCTCGGTTTTGATTTTACAATTGCGAAATAAGTTCAAATGAGCGAAAAAAACCGCATGATGGTTTGTATTATTACGGCAAAATGCTTAAATATTTCTTACTCGAGCTGAACAGAAACAGTTTTATGGAGAAAAGATCGCCCCAATCCCTACCCCCCAAAAGGTAAATAAATAAATAAATAAATAAATAAATAAAAGAAAATAGGTACAATGAAGTGCACATTATCTCTGGAGTCGTAATTTTACCGTACCATAACAATTGGTGATACAATGGCTCCAACACGGCCAAATGTACATCCTAACCCTAGTCCAAAGTTCCGTAAGGCCGTTGGATAAAATTCGCCATTCCACATGAAAAGAAGGGTGAAACAGCCGCTGACACCTAGCTTTCCTATGGTGTACAACGCATTGAATACGATATTGGTGGCTGCTCTGTCTAGAATGATGGAAGTAACGTACACATTGATATCCGTGATATTCGTACCATGGACATAATAAGAGAAGCTTTCTCTTATTATGTCCAAGTTTGTACCTATACAAAAGGCCTCTTGCCACGTTTTACTGGTACGTATTGATTTATTACTATTAATTTTCCTGTTTTGCTTGAAGAAATGTGGTACTACTCACGCCTAATACTATGTTCCCTCCGCTATTAACTTAAATTTGTCAGCCAAGGTAAACCTATTTCGACTAGATCTATAGATAGTACATATATAGAGGGAACATGCTTATACGGTATGTGCTGTACTTTCTATGGTTTCTGTGTTCCAATAACTATCCCTTTGATCAGGTCACTGCGACCTGTCAAGGGTTTATATTGATCCTAAACAGGTACAGGACACGAACCTTTGTCTGCGAAGAAATGAACCGGTATTGTACACAGCATAGACAAGGCAGAAATCAACATGCCGGCACAGTATGTTTTTCTCCTACCAATTTTGTTGATGATTATTAACGATGAGAAACCTATAAGGTCGATTGCTGACATCACGACAGAATTGATGAAGATGTCACCATCTAGGGACCCCTGATTCAGTGTCAAACCATACCATGACATTCCAACTGTGATCCTAAATTGTTAAAATGTTACTATTATACATGTACAGTTGTTCTTTGGTCAGCATTGAAGAGTAACTGTTAATTGAATAGACAATTTTAAAAAAGATAACTTTAAAGGTTTCTTATGAATCAACTCCATTTTTTTATTCGGCAATTATGTTAAATGGTTAAACTAATTATAAATCCTCACTTCAGCATGGCAAAAAAATATATAGCATGATGTCTCAGATAAAAGAGACATCGACCTCTATGCAGGATGCATTTTGCCGCCATTGACATTATTAATGGATCCTAAAACACGTGTTGAGGTGAAAAGATTGTATAAACACATTACCAGCCAAACGATACCACCGCGGTCCTCGCAATAAGTCTTGGTGCTTTCAAAAGGTCCCAAGGACTAACCATGGTTGTATCTTGCAAAGAGTTTTCGTCGAAAAGCTTCTCAGTGTCCGGTATTTTCGTTTTGTTTACCATTGTTGCCCACTGCACTATTCTCTCTGCCTCTTTGTATCTACCTCTAGATAGCAGCCAGCGAGGAGACTCTGGGATTAACCTGTAAAGGAACTAAATGTTGTATAAATCTAAAACTTCGATTCGTAAACTTATTTATTTTAGTTTAATCCTAGCTATTTCCCCACTATGTCTGCCTCTCCTATGATCCCAATTTTTAGAATTGCACTAGTCTACTACATGACTACACTTTATAATTATGTTTGGATTCGAAAGCGTACTCAAAGTTTTGTGGGGAAACTGGCTAAATAGAGGCACCCTCATTTAAATAACTCGCTATATGCCAAACAAATAGAGAAATGTACCACCAGAAGCCTAAGTATAAGAATGTTGGCAAGGCCACAGCCAACTGTAGATATCTCCAGTCCCGTATAAAATAAGCTAAAGGGGTTGTAAGCATCATTCCAATACCCCATGATATTCCCAAATTGCACGCGCATGTCAATCGTCTTCTTGGTGACACAAACTCCATGCCTGCCAAAGTAAGAACAGTGTATCATTCACATTAAAAACAGATTGTGGAATAACCAAACAGTAAGTCGATAACATCGGGCTTGGCACCTCTTGCATAACCATTTCTGACTCATTTAATCAAATATGTTACAACATTTAGAAACGGCTGCAGTATTTTGATATTGGTTTTCAAGTCTTCTAAAACACCCAACTTTGACTGTGGTAGTGACCTACAACTCTAACAGGAAATCCGTTTGACTTCATTTTATCGATATGCTCATCAGGAAAACGGAATACTTTCTATATCTAATATCTGACCAGTTACACTTGACCAATTACTACTTAGTTTTACGTGATTATACATACTTAAAACCGTGACAGAACTGTTGAGAATCCCGTGACAGCTGCCAACAAAGAAACGGAATGCGACATAAGCCCCGTAGTTAGGTGACAAAGCAGCTCCCAGTCCTCCGACACCATGTACAAAACAGGCGAGGAAAGATACAGACTTCCGACCGATACTGAAAACCGAAAGTATCTCGTTTCGATTAAAACAAAAGTGGTTGTAGGAAAAAAGGATACCAAATTTGGAATCTAATGCTGAAAATCCACATTAATTATTACCGCGTCCTAGCTATCTTAGGAAAGAGGTTACAGAATGGTGATAACTGTGAAAAAAAGGTTTATAACAGTATGTTTCAAAATAAATGCTAAGTGTATGTGGGTTTAGCTCTTTATATGGGAATTTTTATACAACCAACGAACATACTAGCAGACGCATAACGTCATTTTAACATAACGCCAGATGGTGACTGGATATGGCCATATTGGATTGCTTTCATTATACGGATATTTCGATAACAAAGGATGAAAAATAGGATGAGATGTAGGCAAAATCCGAACGCAATCAAACGCACTATGATCATATTTTAAGTATTTTACAGAATCAATAATCGGTTTATTATTGGCAGTTGAGTAAAGACTATCTACTGATTTCAACTTGAAATCCATAAGAAAATATTAATACGGTATCTTACAGATCTGCTGCCAAGCCTCCAACAGCTGCTCCTGCTGCCACGCCTGCTAGATACACTACGTTCGCCATATTTACCAGTAGTGAATCGTCGCATAATAGACCAAACTGAAGTAAACAAATATTTCAATCATGTGTATCAGTATATAAAAATGTAGGTTATACGGGTCTAAAAGCAACTAGTCTATTTTTGTAAGTGGTTGGCATTTGACATGAAGGCGATGATCTATTGGTGTTCAAAGGAAAATAATCATAGATCATTGGTACCTCCTTATCTCGGACAATATATATACTGGACGCATAGAATGAAAGTGGAAGTAATTATATGGCTAAATGATTTCCTGTCTACTAATTTGTTCATTTTGTGCACGGTGATGTGGGTAGACAGAAGATTCAAGTATGTATGTTTACACATAATCTGTGAAATGGAAAGTAGACATATGCATTCGGGGGTGATCGTCTGTGTTATAAGACAGGCAGGACTGCCTTTTATTTTCATTTGCGCCAACTTTTTGCTCCTATAGCTGTTGTGATTTCTCATATTTTTCTTGATTTATCCTGGTTACACTCATTAACATACTTTATTATTTTTATATTATGGTACTTATATAGTTTGGGGGATGTTTGATTATCTCCCCAGTTTTGTAACTTTGTATCTTATTAGTTTTCGTCACAATGACAATTTTCAGTCATATGGACTTATCTTACTTCATTTGGAGCAAAAACAGAGCTTCGTTGTGCTTGTGAACATTTGGCTACATAAATATGATTTCTTTAATCTGCGACATTGACTAATAATGAGATATGAATTAGTGAGATTATGGTTGAGTGATTTTAGTGTTTTGACGAAACAAAAGAAATAAATGGACAGCAAATATGAAGTGAAACTGATTGTACTACAAATACTCACTTCTGAAGGGAACGTTCTCGGGAATACAGATGTGTCATAAACCAGGTCCTTGCACGGCAACACACTACCATTCCCGGAATCATTTCCACTACGCCACAGACATCCCTCATACTCGTCATTCTCGTCTACAGGAATGGTTTGGTTGATAAGATATTGGTGCCAGGTACCTTGGATTTCAAAAGTGTCGTTTGCCAGGCCTGGAATGGCGCATCTTTAACAAAAACATTTTTGTTAGTTACAGCATTTGTTTGTTCTTTACTTCATCAGCAATCTAATAATTTGCAATATTACTCATGCCATATACGTCTCAGAATGTTTATGTGTACTTGTAAATATTCACTTTACACAAAGCTGATTACTTCACATCACCTTACTGTGCTACTACACACTTTTCATTTAATAGCTTCTTTTGTACAGGTAGTACCTGTGTGGCGGTGACTGTTGCATGAATAAAGTCACCATCATTTGTAAAGCTGTGGACATCGTCACCAATCCAGAAAATGCCGCTGTACGCAACTGGATCCTTCCAAACTCACCAACAAGTTGGACAACTTTATCAAAGTCCATCTTCTGTGCGTGATGTCAGCACTTTGTATGTTCTCAGGATGCAAACTGCAGAAATTCTGTTAACATGAGAAATAAACAAAAACATGCGGGTTGCTGTGGTAAAATCCACACAAGAAGAATAGATGTTCACATAAACAGTTCCTATAGGGGTTCATTTTAGTGACGATGGATGATATTTTGTATATAGGATTTTGTTTATATATATGGGTGGGGGTACCATCCGTTGTGGAAAAATAAGGCAAATTTTTACTTCAGAATAAGCCGAGATATAAAATATAAACAAAAATAAGGGCACATTGGCAAAAGCAATTAAATAGCAATACTGTGGACTATGAAACAGGACCATTATGACTAAAGACAGTTCAATATATATTTCATTAATTTAAATCAATGACATTTTATCACTTATATCTATCTTAATATCTTTAGTTTTGTCCTGCAGATGCCACCTGCACGGAAGGATGGAAAACGGACAGCAGGTTTCATTGGAATGCCACTCCTAGCTGTCTCCGGCGCTCTCTCGGTTAGCTGCGCACAAAGTACTCGTGACCTCAACCAGCAAGACGTGTTACGTCAGGACAGGATTGCATGGACTGGCAAGCGCATCAATTACCATTTATTTTACGCCTTTATAGACATTATTTATTGGTGTTATTTAATAGAACAGAAATTCTCATGACATAAAAAATCTATAAGGCGTGTAACGATCTTCATCTTCGGTGACCCAGTAGCCAGGTGATAACGGAATATACATGTAGATCATAGCCGTTATGTTATGTTAAAACCAAATTAGGGGCTTTTCCGCTATTTTAGAGACAACCTAGATGTGAAACGTTCCTGTTCACAGAATCCACTTGCCACGTCTGTACTAATTTTAATTTACTTATTTTAATTTACTTGAAATTAAAAAGAAGAGGAAGAGAGAGAGAGAGAAAAAAAAAAAAAAACAATTATTTTTGTATGTCTTAGGTCGATCGTAAATTTATTACCAGGCATGTTCAGTTTGCACTATTGAATTAAAAAAAAATCATTTATCAGTCTAGCGTTTTTAATAGAATGATAAATTTGATTTCACTAAGTTGCGACATGTCGCACATTGAAACTTTAAGTATGAAAAGCCATCCTTCGATTTAAGTTGCTAATGTGAGGCAGTGAAAATAAATGCAGTTCCCATTGTAGAAATACATTTGGTCAGTGAAAACGCATTTTTTAGTCTGTCAATGCCATTTGAAATCGTATTATCCAGTTTGTGTTTAAAACGTGCATGGCATCTAACCGAAGGAGATGAAAAAAAAAGCCCATTCGTCTCAAATTGTGTCACCAGATGGCATACTGATATGATTAAGATTTCATTTCAAATAATGGTGCAGCTGTCTCACTGGACTTTTTGTAGACGGCCTCCTCACACCTGAAATGTATTTTAGGTTAATACTGCATGTACATATATTGCTGTTGAACCGATATCATAAATGTCTTGCCCATAACTCATCTATATTCCGTCTTGACGGCGTTTAAATAGTTAACAAGACATAGTTTGTGAGAAGGAAGTGAAATTATTTTGTTTCGATTACAACTTTGAATGGTTTGTGTGTGTGTGTGTGTGTGTGTGTGTGTGTGTGTGTGTGCGTGCGTGTGTGTTGGAGAGAGAGAGAGAGAGGGAGAGAGAGGGAGAGGGGTTTCGTTAAGCATAGTGAATAACAAACCGTTTTACTCCAAAGTTTTGAGCATCTTCCAAGGTCTCTGGCAGGTGTTTGTGGGCGGTTTCAGGGAGATATAGACCACTCAAAGCACAGAACAATGCCATGCAGCCAAACAATATCAGAGGAACAGTGTTACCAAGAACTGGATGTTTTCCGAGTTGGTCCTACAAATAATGAAAACTTTTTTCATTTAACACCCACCCTTCGGATTATTTCATTCTTTGTAGTTAAACTTTTATCGTCCGGTCAGTTATCCTGTGGGTAAAGTAATGTTTTCGTAACACTAGATACCTATTTTTGTTTCTGATTTTGCTATCCAGTGTTTTAATATGGCTGCTATCCTCAGGATTACTATTCAAAGAAAACAATTGTATCCAGTGGATAATGTTACCCAAAGGTTTATGAAAATGGGGCCTGATGAAACTAAATGGTAATAATATAAATATATCAAAAATAAAAAAGTGAAAACTGCTGGTGAAATACAACCCCACATGTATATCGAATTGCTGCGTTTATAATAAATATTAAATAAATAATCAGTTTCTCGATATTCTTTTTGGAACGTCATTTCAGTGCAGCAATGTAACAGTGTTAGGGGTCACGTATTTGCTTTTCACTGCAGTGTCGTTTTGATAAGGCGGGATACAAGCTATTTTTCACTGTGATTTTAATGTTAATATATAGCTACTGTGTCTACCGGGGTATAAGTACAAATTAAACACCCAGGAAGTTAGTTGCATTAAACGTAGAGTTAAAAAATGCAAACACCAAAAAGGCTCCTAATTCATCGAAAGGGAATAGTTGTTTCTGAACAGGAAATATAATTGTTATACTGAAGCTGAGCCATAACGTTAACATACCATTACAATCGGAGATGAAATAGCCGCAATGCGGCCGAATGTACATCCTAATCCTATCCCAAAGTTTCGTAGGGGCGTAGGATAGAACTCTCCATTCCAGATGAATAGAAGGCAGAAGCAAGCACTGACTCCCAACTTCCCTATCGTGTACAGAGCTGTGAAGATGGTACTGGTTGACTGACTTTCTGTAAAATTGAAGTGGACCCTTCTATTTTACTGGGAATGTACTAAATACAACGTACTATTTAGCCTCTGTAAAACTAGATATTGCTTTACAATTGATTAAAAAAGGCGCGGAGACCATCACTGTGACTATAAATTAAACAGAAGCCGTGTGCAACATTTCGTACTTAAATGCTTACCACGATTAAAAATCAATGCCAGCAAAAGAAGTGTATGTAACAAATTTACAACAGATTACTTACAGCACACGTGTAGCACCAAAAACAAATAAAATTTAACATCTCCTTTCTAATAAATGTAAATCAAACGATTTCAAATGAATATTCACACCCTTTAAATCATACCTCTGTCTGCTAAGAAATGGACCAGTACAGTTGACAACATAGACAGGGCAGAGAGCATCATACTGGCACAGTATGCTCTTCTCCTACCAACTTTGTTGATGATCATCAACGATAGGAAAGCCATCAGGTCGATCAGAGACAGTACTAGAGCATTAAGGAAGACGTCACCTCCTAGAGACCCCTGATTTAGTGTAAGACCATACCATGATATGCCAACTGTGATCCTAAAAATGACATAGTGGTAAGGTTTTTGGTGAGACATTTGTTTGAACGCTCTCGATGCTTATAACGATTTGTCATATTGGGTGACCTATAAAGAGTCCTTTTAAGTCTTGGTTAAAATAAGCGCATTTGGTTTTTTAACATGAACACGTGTAACTTAAAATGTCAATTGCGTGTTGCCAAACTGCGAAAACAATGTTTATACCAGCCACAGATTGCTACTGCTGTCCTCGCCATAAGTCTTGGTGCCTTAAAAATCTTCAGGGGACTTAAAGTCGGAGTGATTTGCAAAGAATGCTCATTCAAGAAATGACCGGTCTCCGGCATCTTTCTGTCATTCACTCTGGACGCCCACCGCACTATCCTCTCAGCTTCCTTGTATCTCCCCCTAGATAACAGCCAGCGAGGGGACTCCGGGATTATCCTGCAAATATGAATGTTTAATAATGTTTAAAATGTACTATGTCATTTACACAATTTGCATAGAAAACAATTATCATATACGGGAATTCGAGGTTTGATATAAAACTCAATACTGACCGCTGAGGTCATGCCCAAACATGATATCTACCGACGACATAATCCATGTTTTTTTTTTACCAATCAGAGTTGAGTTAACGTATCATCAACTAGGCAAAAACAACATGGGGAATGAGAGACATATTTGATTTTATGTTAAAGGACCACATGTTGTCTTGCTGTCCCCATGCAAATTCAAAGTGTGCTTGTCTGATGTCTGATGTTTGTGCAACAAAACAGAAATAAACAAAGAAAGACATCAAGAATCAGCTTGCTTGCTGTAAAAAAAAAAAAAAAAAAAAAAAAAAAAAAAAAAAAAAAAAAAAAAAAAAAAAAAAAAAAAAAAAAACCCTACCACCAGAATCCTAGATATAGGAATGGGGGCAGTGCCACGGTTAACTGCAGATATCTCCAGTCCCGTATAAGATAAGCCAGAGGGGTTGCAAGCACGATGCCCGCACCCCATGATATGCCTAATACGCATACGGATATAATCCGTTTTCTTGGAGAAACAAACTCCATACCTGCAATGTATGTGACTACATGAAGTAAGAACAATGATCATACGATGTATTATTAGAATTTTTTAATACACGAACGCATGGCATAGCAAATTGGAAGCTGTAACACTGACTGCAGATTATATTATGTGAATTTAAATTCAAAGGCATTTCAAATCACGGTCAACAAAATATGGCATCAGGGTAAAGATAAGTAACATCTCAAAAGTTTAGTCTTAGATGACTACAAAATTTCTCGCAATTTTTCAAACCTTGGCTCCGCACGCCACTGAACAGCAAAGAATATCAAACGCGGTGCATCATACGATTACCTACCCAGTACCAACACACAATTATTTGCAGCGCCGTGACAAGTCCCGACGAAGAATCGGAATGCGACAAAGGCCCCGTAGGTAGGTGAGAGTGCCGCTCCTACCCCACCGACTCCATGGATTAAACAGAAGATGAAGGCTACTGTTTTACGACCAATGCTGAAAATTAAAACAAGCCTTTTTTTACAATCGTTTCAACCCTTTGATAGAACCCTAATTAAACATGTTTGGTATTTTGTTGTTAGTGGACACTGTCAAAGGACTGAAATTGGTATCCATGTTCAACTGTCAATGAAAGTCATACGAAAGAAGCACTGATTTATGTGTAATATGTGAGCCAATGCACGTATCTGAACGAGATAGAATGTACAAGCACCGAGGAAAAAAGATTTAATAAAAAAAGGCTTACCAGTCTGCTGCAAGGCCGCCAACAATAGCCCCTGCAGCCACCCCTGTTAGATAGACCACGTTCACCATATTTATCAATAAGGAACTTCCACATAATAGACCAAACTGAAATATAAACTTTGGTATAATATTTCATTTGCCATAGAAATTACCAGGTGAACGACGTCTGCTGTGCGATAATGTCCTATGTTTTATGCATCAAATCAATTAACATATGCGCCACTAAGATTGACATTTTATTCATTTAACCAAAATAAATAAATAATTAAATAAATTGAAAAAATATAAACTGAAATGTAAGTTTTACTTCAAAAGAGGTTTGCTGGACTAATTTTTAAATATAAAACTAAGCATTTAATGATACAATGTAACAATTGAACTGTATCAAAATAACATTAAGATTACACTGATAATAAAACGCGTCCAAAATCATTGTTATGAAATAATAAAGACATTGCCTCACTTCTGTAGGAAACGTTCTCGGGAATACAGATGTATCATAAACCCATTCATTACACGACAAAACACTACCATTCCCGGAATCATTTCCACTACGCCACAGACATCCCTCATACTGGTCATTCTCGTCTACAGGAATGGTTTGGTTGATAAGATATTGGTGCCAGGCACCTTGGATTTCAAAGGTGTCGTTTGCCAGGCCTGGAATGGCACACCTAAAAACAGGATTTATGTGTTTACGGGTACATCATTTGCCTAAATTAACGTAAGTTATGTTGACTGTTTGGTTTTACATATATATTTCTGTATTTGGCTTTGATCCACCGATTGATACGATTCAGTCCTTATAATCACTGCTGTTGGCCATACATGTAGTTGAGGTCCATATATAACCTCACTGTCGTCGATTTTTGTACTGTATGTAGAACGCTATCACATTAACAGTTGTTTTGAAGCATCAATTTTAAGAGGCGTGTTGGATAAGAGGCGCGTTGTTCTCCCGCCACCTGTTACACCGCCACCCACGTCCGTGAAACTGTAATATTAGTAAGTGGCATTAAATTCTTATCGTTTCACTCAATCGCATATACATCATTTATCGTCTAATAACTCGCAACGAAAACACCAACCACCGCATCAAATTCAAATAATTTTTATTTCGTTAACCCTTGCTACATTGTACGAGCTGTTGCATGCTTGTCTGCGTCGCAGAATGCGTACATACCACGCATTAACTGTACTTCACAAACTCTCCGACTATAACCATCTACCAACATCTCGTTACCACCACATCTGCTATTTTCTTTTCTTTTCGTTCTTCCTCTTTTTTTTACACTTTAAATTTTAACCACCTTTTATATATTTCAATAACATCTTTCATTCCATATTTGAACTGTTGCATTCTTATATATATTACCGAATGTGTACATGTCCAGAATTTCCTGTACATCAAAAACTACTAATTTCTACTTTCTTGTCACAACTATCATCTCTTCTTTATTACTAATTTTATACATTTAACACTGCTCTATGCATTCTCGATGGATCATTACTAATACCAAAAGAATACCCTTTTATACGCCGACTTATCACAACTGGTTCCTTTTGTACCTTCTCTGATATATTTCTTTTCTGATCAACTTCAGTATTATTCAAAATACTCTTTTGTCTCGTATAAATTTGCGATTTACTTGGACCCGACGCAGCAAGCTGAGACAGTATCGAATGAAATGTACTCATCTCACAGTTCCTTTTATACTACTGCGCAATGCCCAAACTGCGCATCTAAAACTCCCCGCCCTATGAACTCATTACCTCACCTGACTTGCTTCTCTAACACATTTACGTTGACTCGTTAAACGAAAATAAATTCATGTAGTGAGTGAATAAGAGCGGGGAGTATTTTGTAGTGTAACCTTAGTTGATTGACATGATCTCGTTGTACTTAAGCGCAGAAAGTAATGTAAACTGGGGAGAACGATGTAAGAGGTTGAACGGAGATGAATAAATTTTAGATAGCGTAGTTAGAAAGTGATTATAAAGGATTTGAAGGAATATGGAAGTTGTCTAGTTTTACCTCGCATAAAAGGTAAGACAAAGTTGGTAGCGTCATCAAAATACTTATTTTTACCTATGTGCCGGTGATTGCTGCATGAAGACTGTCACCATCATTTGCAGTGCTGTTGTCATTGTCACCAAGCCACCAAATATTGTCGTCCGCAACTGAATCCTTCCAAACTCTCCGACACGTCGGATCACCTCATCGAATTCCATCATTAGTCGTTTGACTGGTGATCAATCCTTGCATGTACGTGTAACAGCTGCGAGTGCTTGCTTTGCATTCATTCACCTTTTTCAGATAAGATAAACGTAAGTAACACAAACTAAGGCCAGCGATGGGGTCTCTTTTATTTCCTACATTTACTTATATACGCTTAAAATGTAAGTATCTGCCCCCCCCCCCCAAAAAAAAAAAAAAAAAAAAAACCCTAAGAGTATTTGTAAAGAAGCAGTGTTATCGTTGATGAAAATAAAATCACCTCGTACAGATATAACGCACGTATGTCACGACAAGTATTGATAGCGGGAAAATTGCATGTGTATGTATTGCTCTGCTCCAGTTCAGTTTCTCACCATGTGAAGTGGTGCAGTTTCTGACCTGCTCTTATCTAGTTTAAGGTTATCGGAGACGACTATCAGTGCATTTCAATGTTTGCCTTTAATATAATGTCAGTGTGCGAGCAAAAGAAAGATGCGAAAAATTACTGGTAGGAAACTGCCATCAGTAAATTGTCTTTATGCAAATGGAGTAGCACTCCCGTTAACATTATCTTGCTGCAAGATCAAGTATTTTTAATGCAATTGAGCGGATCAGTCGGTCACATTTGGTATGGGGCAGAGACTAAGTTTTCTTTCTTGTCATGGAAAAGGTGTTGTAAATGACCCTTTGATAATAAAATACACTGGACATGCATCTCAGGATTTTGCTATTTTTTATAGTCAAACACTCCGCCCCTTACTATAATCCGTGTGCTAATGCTTGCTGCACACACGACGTTGATGGCAATTGTTTAACCACAGATTTGCCTTTTAAATTACAATGCAAACCCAAAGAAATGTACAGTATACGTTAAATGGCATCACAAAGGGTCGTGGTGGTTCGGAAAGGAAATGATGCTTTTTTTACTTCGCAATTAAAAAATGCCTAAGATGACTCCAATTTTCAAACATGGGTTCCAAGCTCATGTATATCTGGCCCCCGAAGAAGATAATGGGAACAAAATGAAATTACAGGCTCTTTCTCTCAACTCTCTATGCGCAAACATGCTAACTTTGGACACGGTATTAAATTATTTTAAAAATCTTGGCATGATCTCAGAAGTTTACGATGTCGTTTAAGCTACATTAAGTTTATAATCTTCAACTGGCGCACGGAATCATATGGGACCCCATCCAAGCTTCCATTCCAAGGACTGCCAGCTTTTTCGCACAATGAAAATATGACTTTTAAGTTCAAAACTAAGGAAATCTTCACTTTATTGACTGTAACGTCATGCTTTGTAAATATGCTGCATATCAAACAATAGATAAAAATGCATTGTTCAATGTGTCAAATTGTGATACCGGATAGTCGTAGAAACTAAGAAACCATTTCAAGTGTCTGTGGAGCATTATCCCTTGACCTTTTGTGGAAATTCTTCTCCAACCTGAAATGGAGACACGTATGTAACATTAATGCGTTTTCCCACAGCAATGTTACGTTATGTTTTGCAGTAATGCATTGTTTAAAAACTTTAGAATCAAAATAGCCTGCTAGTACTGCCCAGCGTGGAGGTACATGTGCATGTACTTTTACTTTGGAAATACCCATCACATTTTATCAATAGTTTTAAGTAGTGTGACTTAAATTTTGTACATGAATGGATATGTGTACGGGTGCTCGCGAATGAGAAAGACAGACAGCAGAAGACAGCTGACTTGAATGAAATGAGGGGTGAGATAAGGAGGCGTCAACAGATCTTAAACAGTGCACTGCATAACAAACCGTTTTACTCCAAAGTTTTGAGCATCTTCCAAGGTCTCTGGCAGGTGTTTGTGGGCGGTTTCAGGGAGATATAGACCACTCAAAGCACAGAACAATGCCATGCAGCCAAACAATATCAGAGGGACAGTGTTACCAAGAACTGGATGTCCCCCTAGTTGGTCCTATCAAAATGAGAAATCTTCCTTTTAATGGCCAAGAACCAAATTATCGTATTAGATGAAATTTTATACTTGAATATGATTAAACTTAATGGGCTTTTGGATATATGAAAGCTTAGTTTTAATTGATGAATTTTAAAAACTGTCAAATAATGTATATATACTCCCGTAGCGAAATTGTCACCCCTATCGCATTTCTAAACAGTTTCTACATGTAGGTCACCCATCTTATTATTGCATTACAGCTATTGTTGCATAAAAACTATTGCATAACAACCGATCTTCGTGTAAATTGGGGATCCGAGTAAAAGAAGATTGACCTAACTACCGTGATCATTGAAATACAGATTATATTTCAAATAATAAGAGTTTAATTAACCAAGCAGCTGGCTGACAAAGGAGGGAGTTTTGAATCGCCAAATTGCCAGATGGTTGGGTCGCTGAGTCAGAAGTGTCTGTACGTGGAGTCAAAATTTCTGTAATGTTTGCGGAGTGATAGCGTTCTACATACAGTGCAAAATATAGTAAAAAACATTTTTGTTTGCATGGCTATCCCCCTGTTGGCCATTTTCAACGTGACAGTAATTGTGCAAACACCTTCTGACGGGAAATGATTTGTCCCATTCTTTTTAAAGTCGAGTTCTAAATCTCATGAAACTTTACAATTTAGCGGATCAAAACTTCAGCCTTTGTCAACATTATGGTCAAAAATGTATCCTCCTCACTTAGGACCCCAATATTTAAAAGAACTGGTGTAGCGGTTATATTCAATAGTCTTATTCAATGTTCTACTACTCACATTCCCACTTTACACTTCGGTCGGTAGCCTAGTTATAACGTAATAGTAACAGTAAGTACTCTTGTAACAATATACATAAATGCGGTGGGGTAACACTTTTTAGGGGAGAATACTACATAGTTATATCATTTGACGGTTACAAGACTGAAACAGGGTAGCGTACCATAACAATTGGTGAAACAATCGCCGCAACACGGCCAAATGTAGAACCTAAACCTAGTCCAAAATTTCGCAAAGCTGTTGGATAGAACTCCCCATTCCACACGATAAGAAGCCTGAAGCAACCGCTAAGGCCCAGCTTCCCTATCGTGTACAAAGTCGTAAAGACGGCACTGGTCGAAGGACTCTCTGAAACATTGATAAAAAACATTCCATTCGTGAAGGCAACCGATTTAATTTTATCTAGGTTCAACATTCATCTAGGGTAAAAAAACAACACTTATTAAATAGGACGTGTCCATGTACGCATACAACAAACCCAATCTTAAAAATAAAGATGTGTGAAGGCAGTTGGAATGTAAATAACCAACTGCCTATATGCACAATAAGTCGAGCAATCTTTTATCTGATTAGCATAATTATTAAAATCTATGTAAGCATACAGATTGTGTCATACATACAGTAATTCCAAATGACGCATGAAAAGACGCTCATGAATATGACTTGTAAACCCATCGAATCTGTCGGTAACTAAAAATACTAATATATTTTGATACTGGCACAAAACCAGGTTTAAATCTTACCTCTGTCTGCAAAGAAATGAACCGGAATTGTACCCAACATGGACAAAGCAGAGATCATCATGCCGGCACAGTATGCTTTTCTTCTACCAATTTTGTTGATGAATATCAACAATGAGTAAGCTATGAGGTCGATAACAGACAGGACAAGAGCATTGATGAATATGTCTCCATCTAGGGAACCTTGATTAAGTGTAAGACCATACCACGACATGCTTACTGTAATCCTGAAAAATAATTTTACGTGGGCATCATTTTATATGTTTTATCAACCAAACAAAAGAGTTAGTGTATATTTAGTAAGAGCTCTTGTAGCACATCATTGCACGTGTTTTCCAAAATTATTTAACGGTACCGTATATGTCACCGATCTGAAGTATCTACGATCAATAAGACCCACACAGAGAGGCTGACTTCGCTTCCCTGACATTAAACTGGGTGATTTTCACCTACACATGTCTCCGCAGGTAAAGTACACTTGGACCTATTCAAAAAGGAGTAAAATGGACACATACCAGCCACATACGGCAACTGCCGTCCTCGCCATTAGTCTTGGTGCGTGGACAATTTTTAGAGGACTTAAAGTGGGGGTCGTTTTCAATGAACGTTCATCCAAGAGTTGAACGACTTCTGGAATCGCCCTTTTATTCACTCTAGCTGCCCATCGGACTATGCTCTCGGCTTCTTTGTATCTACCTCGAGATAACAGCCAACGAGGTGACTCCGGGATTATCCTGTAAATAAAGGTACTTCTTTTGAAATTTATAAAACTCTAATTACATACCATTCAATACGTTCATGCTTGCATCTTTGCAGGGCTGTGCACCAGTGACTGTGTGTTTATTATTGCACTTTCACATGCAAACACGATACACGGCCTTTTTTGTGTGTGCTGCAAATTACATATCTTCAATGGATAGACCCAAAAATCCCAATTTCTAAAGCAAAAGAAAAACACAATCTACCACCAGAACCCTAGATATAAGAATGATGGCAAGGCCACTGCCAACTGTAGATATCTCCAGTCCCGTATTAGGTAAGCCACAGGAGTTGTAAGCACCAATCCTACACCCCAGGACATTGCTAATGTGCACACGGATACCATGCGTCTTCTTGGTGACACAAATTCTATACCTGCAAAGGGAAGTGTAATGTTACATTGTATCACTGGAATTTCAATTGTTGTTGCAGAATGGGGAATATCCTAACAGTGAATCGAACAAAAGTTTCCACGCAGCAAGGGATTAAAGGCTGGACGCAGCTAACACACCAAGTACGCTCTATAGTTAAAAATAACATTTTACTGGCATATCAACTTACGCTTTCAAACGTGAAAAAAAAGTTTATCTCTATACATGAAAGTGGCAATAAGATGTGGCCAGTAGGCTCTACGCGTCATTGAACAACAAATGTTACTGGCATAGACACGCTCTACGCGTCATTGAACAACAAATGTTACTGGCATAGACACGATTTTTGACGTGGTTACTTACACAAAACCACGACAGAATTGATAAGAATTCCGTGACAGCTGCCAACAAAGAAACGGAATGCAACATAAGCCCCGTAGTTAGGTGAGAAAGCAGCTCCCAATCCTCCTACGTCATGTACCAAACAGGCGATAAAAGATACAGGCTTGCGACCAATGCTGCAAAACGAAAACATACCTGGTAACTGAATGAATATCTAAATTTCTCATTTTGAATGACTAAAATTAAAATAAAAAAAAAAAAAAATGAACCATAAGCTCATCGAAATATAGGCCTAATATTGGTTATACATCCGCGACTGGACTACAGTCCTGGTGGGAATGCGCCTTACATTCGATGCTGTTTAAAGAGATAACGCCTTGTAGTTTGAGACAAGAGCTCTAGCTCATATGTAAGCATAAAATGCTGATATGCTAATTTTTCATTTTCAAGTGCATTTGAACGACACAGATTTTACTGAAAAATTAAACAGCATGATGTCTGATGACATCAAATATCCAAACAGTGGTAGTGTAGTCAGTTTGATTGAATATTGAATGTGTACGAAATGAACTGAGTGTACAAAATAAAATTTATAAAATTCATGCTTACAAGTCTGCTGCTAAACCACCGACAATGGCCCCCAAGGCCACTCCTGCTAGATAGACCACGTTGACCATATTTATTAGCAAGGAACTGTCACAAAATAGGCCAAACTGAAATTGAAAACAGGGATTT
Source organism: Lingula anatina (assembly GCF_051362555.1). Lineage (NCBI taxonomy): Eukaryota > Metazoa > Brachiopoda > Lingulata > Lingulida > Lingulidae > Lingula > Lingula anatina. The sequence goes on along the minus strand of NC_141769.1, from coordinate 15,249,859 downwards.
TCAATTCAACGAATTTTTTACTACAGCTGGTGCATATACGTGTATTGTTAAGCATGGTCGTTATCATTGTGATATATAATCCCAAAAAAATGTCAACCCTAATGTAATGAGTAAAACCATACAGAAAACCATGTCCAACCAAGTCTAACCATGTTCCAAAGTTTTTTATTCAACTTCTAAAAAGATTTTTACAAGGTATATTTCAGCAATAAACGGATAAAGTACTCACTTCAGTTGGAAATGTTTTCGGGAATACAGATGTATCATAAACCCATTCCTCGCACGGCAACACGCTACTGTTTCTGGAATAATTTCCATTACGCCACAAACATCCCTCATACTCCTCAATCTCGTCTACAGGAATGGTTTGGTTGATGAGATATTGGTGCCAAGTACCCTGGATTTCAAAGGTGTCATTTGCCAGGCCTGGAATGGCGCATCTGAAAAATGACCAGTTTACTGGCGCACATGATACGTATTATAACATGCATATTATTGGCGTATTCATTGTATACAGTTTGGTGGGATAAGGCAAATATAAGTAAAAATTGTGAATTTCATGATTGGCTATATTTGCTATGTTTGCACTGAGGATAGCAAAATGAACTAATTGTCATTAAAATTTTAACGATGACAAAATTAATGCTTTCAAGACTTTTTGAAATGTTCGAAACCGACTGTGACGTGTCTAGTCGAGACCCCATCCCCCCCACTCTTTTATGCTTGCATTGCATTTAACATTAACATACAGCATTCATGACAGCTTCTGGATTATATGACCTTAGTGATAATTGCTGCTATTCCACCGTATCAATTTTGATCGGCAGTTTGATATGTGTTACTGTAAGTAACAACGTTAACATTTCAAAAGCGACTAAAAACATTCACCTGATTTATCCTATTGACTGCATAGATCAGCCATATCGTCAAGATCAATTGTGTGTAAACAAAGTCCACAGATAAGATCGCACGGTTGAAGACATTTTCACCCAAGGTGTGATAGGTCACATCATCTATGCCCAATTCTAACTATTTAATTTTATAGACAGTATCGTTAAAATGAGTCAATACATCAAAAGAACCATTACAGGGGATGGACATACATGTACATCCACGCCCATTTAAAGGTAGATACATTCTTGAGCGTTAGGCAAGAAGGCATGTGATTTTTTCATTAACAGTTTTTTATATTTTGTCCGAAATTATTAGCAGGCAACCATATTAGAAACTAGAAAATGAAATGAAAGATTCAGTGCAATGGGACGTTAATTTTTTCCATCTATTCTGTACATAAGACCCGATGTGACCCAGTGCCCTGACACAGTTATCACCAATGTCCTATATTAATTAGTTTTACCTATGGGCCGGTAACACTTGTATGAAGACTGCTACCATCATTTGCATGGCAGTCGACATTGTCACTAGACCACTAAATATTGTCGTCCGAAACTGAATCCTCCCAAATTCTCCAACACGTCGGATCACATCATCGAATTCCATCCCTAGCCGCCTGTCTACAGATTGGTCCTTTATTTTGACGACAACTGTTACAAAGTGCTTAAAACTGGTTGTTGCACTTCCGACGCCATTCACTCATGTCAGATAAAATGAACGGAATTTAAATTAGTTCAGAGAATGGTGTCCGTTGAAATTTTATTAAACAGCTAAACACATTGTAATAGGTTTCTTACAAGGTGATTCATAACTAAACAAACTTTTTTTATATAAAACCTACTACTGCATGGTAAGACATAAGACAGAGTACACTAACAATCTCTAAACTTTGAGTGTTCAAAGACCATAAATAAACCGCAAGACTTACAATAAAATGCAAGTGGTTGGAAACAAACATACTGCCGTAAAGTTTTTCACTGTGTGAATCAAGCGTATCTGTGCATCTTTTATGTTAAACTGTTTGCTTCTGATAGCATGAGAGCTAAATATGAATAATATATATATATATATATATATATATATATATATATATATATATATATATAGAGAGAGAGAGAGAGAGAGAGAGAGTAAAGATAATCAAACATCCACGTAAGCTGGTTGAGATAATTCATGCAAACTTCATATCACACCTTAAAAAACAGTAGAATCTAGAATCCATTTGCAATTGAACCGAATAACTTGAGAAGCTGCAGGTGTAACCGAAGAGCGCTGGTAAAATGTCTTTAATGTGCTACCTTATGCCATCAGCAGCACGTGGTTTTATTTAATTCTACGATAGGCCTAGAATCAACATCTCGTTCGTGTGTTCTGGTTTGAATTATTCTGTATAAAGTGATACCAGCAGCAGAGGAATTTAATATTTTGTACAGTCATAGTCGTCTGCCACGCTGTAAAGAATTTCAGTACCTTGTTTGCCAAACACTAAAGCACTATTTGAAATAGTAAATGGTCACTGGCCAATCAGAGGTCTGCTTTTCTACAAGAGGTATAATAATGCAAAAAATAACACTACCAAACATATCTCTAGTCAAAAAACCATATGCTAACACTTGTTTAAAAGGAGGTGAGGTACATGTAATCACTACAGAAAATCCGAAAGAATGCACGTTTTAATTTGCTACCATTCATCCGTGTCACATTTTTTATAAATTATGATTTAGGCTTACAGCGGATCAGGCTCGGTGACCCAAACATACAAAATTGCTAAAAATTAGTCCACGTGCATGAAACTGTAGTCGTTGTCCTTAAGAAGCCATTTCAAATGTGGATGAGGTATTCTCATCGTAGTTTTGGTTGATGCCACTTTTTCTCCTGAAATTTACAGCATATATCCGTTTTAAGCAACAATGGTACATTTTGGTACGAAGAATTCTGCTTTTACACCCATTAACTGTATTAGAAGGAGCTAAATCATTTGAAATATTGGACAAATCTTTTGTGTTATATGAAGTAACAAAGTTTTGTTTTGACATCACATGTTGACAAGTGAGAGTGTAGTTATGCATGTGCCAGTGTGTGTGTGTGAGTGTGTGTGTGTGTGTGAGTGAGAGAGAGAGAGAGAGAGAGAGAGAGAGAGATAGAGAGAGAGATGAAGTGTGAGAGAAAGGAGGAGACAGCCGAATGAAAAGAGGCATATAGATTAGGTGTCGATCAACAGATTAGTATATAACAAACCGTTTTACTCCAAAGTTTTGAGCATCTTCCAAAGTTTCTGGCAGGTGTTTGTGGGCGGTTTCAGGGAGATATAGACCACTCAAAGCACAGAACAATGCCATACACCCAAACAATATCAGTGGAACAGTGTTACCAAGTACGGGATGTTCTCCGAATTGGTCCTACCAAAAGAGCAGGCTTGCTATAAATGTCCAAGCAGCAGATAGTCTTATTGCATATGGTTCAAGTATAATACGTGAATCAGATAAAACTTAAAGCCAAAAAATGAACGACTGGTTCTTATTGAAGGCGAAAATTGCTTGTCAAACAATATATAGATTCAAATTATTAACTTGATGCTTTGAACAATATCGATATAAATCTATAAACAGCTGATAAAGAAATAGTTTTGTACGAAATAACAAAGGAATTTGGGTGATTAAGGAATGCAGAATGGTTCTTGCAGTCTGGGCGGGAAATGGGTAGGGTAAAGTGTCTGAGGGTCGAAAGATTGTGATCTATGAGTTCCAATTCCGCTAAGACAAGCGGCCTGATGATACGTCTTGTAATTTGACGGTTGCAGTACTGAAACAGGGTAACGTACCATAACAATTGGTGATACGATAGCCGCAACACGACCAAATGTACATCCTAAACCTAGTCCAAAATTTCGTAAGGCTGTTGGATAGAACTCTCCATTCCACATGAAAAGAAGGCAGAAATTACTACTGACGCCCAACTTCCCCATTGTGTACAATGCTGTAAAGACGGCACTGGTTGAAGGACTTTCTGAAAAATTGAAGGAAATAGCGCATTAACATTCATAAAAGTTATATACTTGTTTGCTTTTATCTAGGTATGTCCTAGCGCTTAACTGTTTGGGTTATGAGCTAGAAAGCAAAGGGTTAAATAATTAATTTATTTTAAGTTGTGAAGGCAGTTTAAAAGTAAACAATTGACTTTATATATATATATATATATATATATATATATATATATATATATATATATATATATATATGCTAAGCCGAACAACCCTTGACCTGTGCAGAAACATCATCAATCATCACAAACCCTTACAAATGGCGCCTTAAACGAGGGAGGGGTGTTATTTCACTTTTTTGTTTAGGAAAGACTCTGTCTACCCCCTGAATATATGTAATAATTAACCCCGCACCATCTAACCCTCCTGTACATACCCCCTGAAGTTAACGATATGCACAGATTAAGCGGTTTTGGATGCTTGTTCGACGTTTTGGTAAAGTATGTCATATTGTGAGAAATTGCTCACAAAGGACAATATATTATGTTTGCAGTATGAAGTATATGTTTACTATATGTATATTTCATAGAAACCCTGTAATTTGTTCTTGGAAGTTAAAAAATATGACAACTCACATTTAAACGACTTTTGCAACGCATATACTTACATATATTTACTTTAAGCTGCCAATTTGTTCACCACTGAAAACCAGTATCTTGTATGGCCATAGTTAAGTATTTCTATTTCAGTATTACAAAAAATTAAACGTAAATGTACTTCATTTAGAAATTCAGGATGATTACCTGCTTCAGGAGAAACTCGAACAATTTTAGCATTTTTCGTTTCATGCATCTGTTCTTCTGTTTACATTTGAAATATACATTTGTTACTATAGTTTGCACTTTAATTGATAATTGGAAGCCCAAATAAACATTTCCTTTATTTAAGTTGTCTGAATGAACTCCTCTGTAGGTGTAGGTGGATGCAAAAGTAGATAGTACATGATACAAAAATTATTTTCGGTGATTATCAACACTTGCCTTTTGATGTAAATAATACGGTAGGGTAAATAATAACCTCTTTGGAAAACTTTAGGGGAACAGGTGTCTCTAGAGGCAAAATGGGCCAAAAAGTCTATGTCTAGTGAGAATTAGAGCTATGAGCATTATTTAGATCGGTAAATCCACCACTTTTGGATAGCATACAAAGTGCGTGTATTTTAATACATTTGAAAATGTAGAAATACCCTGTATGTTGCAATCACATACAACAATACCTGTATTGAATATGGTTGGCTGAATCCTGCTATTTTTGATTAACATGCATTGGCTTTGGCAGAAATGGATGCTTACCCCATGGGACAACCTTTTTTCACAACAACCATCTAGGCTGGTAAAGTGACAATTTTCAAAATGACCGACAAAGACGCCCTCAAGGGCTTTCATATTCTGCATTTAAACGTAACGTTCCTTTTCATATGTTTTAGGGTTGTAAAAATATTTTTCTTATGTTAACCCTGTCATTGTTACATTTTAAATGGGGTTTGGTTACCTTGTGTGCTGATAGTTAACTAGTTAAAACAAGTTCTGTTGGATGCGAATTGTTAAGAAGAATCAGAATTATCCTCCCCTAAAGCAACCAAATGGTGAATATCTAAAAATCATGTCAATTGTCATCCCTCAACTAAAAGCGCGTTCATGTCGCATTTTAATTCACGTAAAACCGAGCCCTTTGATTAAAGACGAACCCAAAGTCTCAAATACTACTAATGTATTTCTGGATTTTGTGGAAAACCAGGCTTAAATCATACCTCTGTCTGCTAAGAAATGAACTGGTACTGTAGCCAACATGGACAAAGCAGAGATCATCATGGCGGCAAAGTATGCTTTTCTTCTACCTATTTTGTTGACTATGAACAACGACGCGTAGGCTATGAGGTCGATTACAGAAAGGACAACAGCATTGATAAAGATATCTCCATCTAGGGAACCCTGATTTAGCGTAAGACCATACCAAGAAATTGCAACTGTAATCCTGAAATATAACAAAAACTCATTAGTATTTAATCTTTGTATTATGTCTTGAATCAACCTAGTAGAGTGAAATGAAAAAGTCAGTGTTTTGTTGTGGCAGATCATGTATGGCGCTTATTTGACAAAAAAAAAAAAATAAATAAATAAATAAATAAATAAATAAATAAATAAAATAAAATAATAAAAAAAAAATAAATAAAAATAAAAAATGAATAAATAAAACATTGTGCTGTATGTTTGCCCGATAAGAATTCTCTAAGGTCCACACCGAATGGCTGATTTCGCTTCTCTGAAAAAATGGCTGTTTCTCTCTATATATGCAGTTTAAACCGTCAGTATAAAGTACCCTCCTTTCTATTCAAAATGCGTAAATTGATATCATACCAGCCGCAAATTATCACCGCTGTCCTTGCCACAAGTCTTGGTGCGTGGAAAATTTTAAGAGGACTTAAAGAGGGTTTCTTTTGCAAAGAATGTTCATCGAAGAGCAGGCTGATCCCTTGAATCGGTTTCTTATTCACTCTTGCCGCCCATCGCACTATGTCCTCAGCTTCTGCGTATCTACCACGAGATAACAGCCAGCGAGGTGACTCTGGGACTATCCTGGAAATTAGGATACCTCTTATAAAATTTCGACAACTATAATACACACCTTTCAGTGCGTACATGTATGTTGTATGTTTATTTACATATTTTATATGAAAACACCAATGTTGGCTCGTTTGTTTGTGTATGTGTGCTGCAAATTAATTTTATCAATGCTGGCATCAAAAATCACAATACCTAATTAAAAGTGAAAGAGAAACAGAACCTACCACCAGAAGCCTAGGTATAAGAACGGTGGCAAGGCCACAGTCAACTGTAAGTATCTCCAGTCACGTATGAGATAAGCCACAGGAGTTGTAAGCAGCATGCCTATACCCCAGGATACTCCCATTGTGCACACCGATATCATGCGTCTTCTAGGTGAAACAAATTCGATGCCTGCAAATGCGTCATGTTATTATTTCATACACATTTTACTTAAAATTACAGTAAGGGGAATACCCAAGCAGTGAATCGAAAAAAGTTTCCACACGACAAAGGGAATGAAGGTCAGAAGCAAATAACAGAGCAGTATACGCTGCAAACAGTGCACGCTGCATACATTGTACGCTACATATAGTCACATACATATATCTACTAGTGAAATAGTACGCTTAATTCAACGAGAAAAAGATTTTTTTCATAAGTGTATCTAAAAGCGATAAAAGTATCTGTACACGTTATTGAAAAACAAAGTTATATATGCACAGAAATGTTTTTTTTTCTCGTGACTACTTACACAGAACCACGACCGAATTGTTAAGTACGCCGTGACAGCTGCCTACGAAGAAACGGAATGCAACATAAGCCCCGTAGTTAGGTGAGAAAGCGGCTCCCAGTCCTCCGACTCCATGTACCAAACATGCG